>NW_012117921.1:11839-52828 GCF_000951035.1 Colobus angolensis palliatus | reverse complement strand
ACACACACACACACACACATACACACCACACACACACACACCACATACACACACATACATACAACACACACATACATACACATCACACACAGAAACAACACATATACATACCACACACAGTATACACACCACACATACACACTACGTACATACCACACACACACCACACACACGTTGCACACACACACACACACCACACACACGAACAACACGTATAGATACCACAGACAATGCACATCACACAAACACATCACACACACCCATGCCACGCACACACGCACACACGCACACACACACACACACACAACACACACATACATTAAACTCCACACCAGGCTTGTGAGATGTGAAGTAAGTCCTGATGTCTCCTCTCAAGTGAGGACTGTGACCCAACCTGAAATACCTAGGAGACCACAGCAATTTAAAACGCCGCTAGCATGCGGCTAATTTGGAATCTCTTTGAGCTGCCTGGAACCATGCCTGGAATCGCTATGATTGGCGGATGAATGGAGAATGAAGTGAGTTTAGACAGGCCTCGGTCAGGGGATATCAGGCCTCGCCAGAGCCCCCTCAAGGCTTGTAATGCATTGGATGCCCCCTTCTGCCCCCACATCTCTGGGGGCAGATTTTGCCTCCTTGGGCCCATTCGTCGTCTAACAATCCTCTGGCTCAGGGAGTTCTTCCTCGTGTCCAGCGGAAGTCTCTGACTCTGCTGTGTGACTGCTGTCTATGTCTCATCTGGCCGATTAGACTACACATTTCTCAGGGGGCACAGAGCGAGTATCCTTGAATACCACACTGGGTAGCTCACGGTGCCAGCTACAGGCCTGGCCTGGGTATGCTGTGTGTGGTTTCTTCAGTGGAAGAAAAGTTGAAGCTCATTTCATTGTTTCAATTAGCAAACATGCCTGGAGGGAGGAGGCAAAAGTTTCCATGGAGAGCAAAACTGGGCGGCACACACTGAAACTGGAAAACCTCTACCCCAGAGCACATTCACCCCAGATGTTCCATTTGGATGACTTGGGAAAGCGGGCATCAGGCCACCCTCAGGCCAACCACTAATTTTTGACAGCTGACTTGTTCTTAAACTGTTGCCCTTTGGAATTGTCCCCCATAGTCTTCTACCTGTTTCTGAGGCAAGTTTTAAGTGAACGTGTGTGTGTGTGTGTGTGTGTGACGGAGAGAGAGAAGGGATTAGACAGGGAGCCCACATAGGGGTGTAGAGGCACATTTGACCCTCTTTTGGAGAAGATGTGAGCATTCTCGTGGGGCCTGCTGCTGCCGAGGGTGCTTCGGGAATGGGAAGTGAACTGTTGATGCTGGTCCTTACAACCTTTGCACATAGGACCGAAACTGGTACTTTGAGGGTCTATTTGCAGAACTATCCTAACACCTTTGGAAACCAAGTCACCAGCCACCCTCAGGCTCTAGTCCCCACTTCCTCCAGCCACGTGGATAAAGAGTCAGCAACTTCCCTTCTGTCCCTGTGACACATGCTCCAGAGGAGAATGACGCCAGCCTCGACCCCGCGGAGGAGGTCCTGACGCTGCATTCCCTCACTGCTTCCTTCCTTCCCTCCTGTAGGTGTTCATTCAATGATCTGAGCCCGTCAGGGCCTTTTGGGGGTGCAGAAATGGAGAATTGCATTTTATCAGTGGAAATAAAACATGGAGCAAACAATGGCATAAAAAATACAGCTCAAGGGTTGCGGGGATTTAGAGGAAGGAGAGCTTAATTCTAGTTAGGAGACGTCAAAGAGGGCTTTATGGAAAGAAGGCATATGAACTGGAGCTTGAAGGACGCTGAGGATAGGAATATGCAGATGTGTGGTGAATGGAGCAAGGATTCAGGCTCCATATGCAGAAAAGCGATGTGGGGCCAGGGAGAGGAGATGCTGAACCTCTGGCTGGCAGAAGAGAGAGTGCATGGGAAGGGCTCCAAGTCATAGCTAAGCACCTTCACAGTGCATCCCATGGGCTGAGATTTCGGTCTTGTGTCTCACAGCACTGTGTCTGACAGCTTTTCACTGTCGTCTTAACACTCATTGAAAGGGAGTCATTTTGGGAAAATAGCACGTTCCTCTGATGAACAGAAGAGAAGGAATTCTAGGACTAAGTGTACAAGTAAGAAAATCGGGATGATTCCGTTTGGTGCAGGGTAGACTAGATGTCCAGGGAGAACAGGTGGTCAAACTGAGGCAAGGCCTGGGAGCCCTGGAAGTTGTGCCAGCTTGGATTGCATTTGGCATTCAGCGGAGCACCACTGTGAAGTGTACGGCAGGGGAAGGGTGTGATTAGAGCTGGGCTTCAGAAATATGTACCTCTCAGGCACTGGTTTGTTGGAGGGCAAGAGACAGAATCAGTGTCAGGATGTTCCTGGAATGTTTCTGGTGAAAGGTAATGACTGGAGGGTGGGGACAAGGAAATAGGTCACAGAAGCATTTCTGTGGCAGAACCAGCAGGGTCGTTGTGAAGACTGAATGATGTTGTGTGGCTTAGGCATCATTTTCACACTGTAGCCTCCACCACTCAGACTCCTGGCCAACACCAGATGAGCACATTCAACAGTCGGGGCAGCCCTTGCACAGAAATGGCCCTTCCAAAAGCCTGCAGGGGTGCTGTCTAACAATGGGCTTCCACATGGCTCTTGGGATGCTTTGTCTTAGATGAAAAAATCGTAAAACCATTTAGTCTAGGGCTTTCTGCCTTTTATGAGACTCGCTTATGTGGAGTGAAGGTCTGTGGCCTAACGAGCACAGGCATGTAAGCTAGGTAAATGTTTACATATGTGCAATGTCATTGCATCCTCAAAATAACCCCATGCAACACAGTTGTCCCTTGGTATATGTGGGGAACTGGTTTCAGGACCCCCAAGTATACTAAATTTTGAGCACACTCAAGTCCTGCAGTTGGCCCCAAAGAACCCACATATAGGATAAATCTGTGCTCCATATACATGGGATTTGCATCCCGAGAATACTGTATTTTGTTGTTGCTGCTGTTTTTGAGATGGAGTTTCTTTCTGTCGCTGAGGCTGGAGTGCAGTGGCACCGTCTTGGCTCTCTGCAACCTCTGTCTCCTGGGTTCAAGGAATTCTCCTGCCTCAGCCTCCCGAGTAGCTGGGATTACAGGCACCTGCCACTATGCCTGGCTAATTTTTGTATTTTTAGTAGAGATGGGGTTTCACCATGTTGGCCAGGCTGGTCTTGAACTCCTGACCTCAAGTGATCTACCGCCTCAGCCTCCCAAAGTGCTGGGATTACAGATGTGAGCCACTGCATCAGCTGAATACTATATTTTTGGTCTGCCTTTGGTTGAAAAAATAAAATCTGTGAATAAGTGAACTCGTGCAAGTCCAAACCTGTGTTGTTCAGGGGTCAACTGTAGTTCCTACTATCATGCCCATTTGACAGATGAATAAACTGAGGTGCAAAGGTCCCACAACTGATGCTAGGAATGAAGTCTGAGCCTTCCTGACTCCGGAGCCAGTGTTGTTAACTGTTGTACTACGTTGCTTTGATAGCTTGTTTGGATCAGGCTGTTCTAAATTGACTTTCAAAGCAATAATTTGGTTAAAAAAGAAAAATAAAAGTAAAAACCAAACAAAAAATGTATGTGTGCAGGTGTGTAGTTGTGATCTACTCTGAGCATGACACCCAAATCAGAAGGGAAGGTACCACTCTTAGCCAAGTGCTTCCACCCAGGTAAGATCACGGATTCTTCCCAACAGCTCTGAGGTGAGTGTCTTAGAGACATGAAGTGTCTTAGAGACATGAAGTCATTGCCCAAGGCCACCGAGCACAGACGTAGACCAAGGTTATTTGACTTTCAGCCTGGTGTGTCTTCTGTGATCCCTGCAGTCAAAAACTGACAGCCAGGGCCTCTCCCAGTTATGTTGCAGGTTTTCAAGTACTTCACTTAGTGTCTGGCATAAAATAAATATTTATTGTATTGGATTGAATTGAATCCCAAATGAACCTAATGTTCATTAAGAGAGGATCTGATGCCGGGCTCAGTGGCTCAAGCCTGTAATCCCAGCACTTTGGGAGGCCGAGACGGGCGGATCACAAGGTCAGGAGATCGAGACCATCCTGGCTAACACGGTGAAACCCCGTCTCTACTAAAAAAAAACAAAAAACTAGCTGGGCGAGGTGGCGGGTGCCTGTAGTCCCAGCTACTCGGGAGGCTGAGGCAGGAGAATGGCGTGAACCCGGGAGGAGGCGGAGCTTGCAGTGAGCTGAGATCTGGCCACTGCACTCCAGCCTGGGTGACAGAATGAGACTCTGTCTCAAAAAAAAAAAAAAAAAAAAAGAGAGGATCTGATAAATGAATGGACACTGCATAGATGTTAGAAGAATGAGCTATCAACAATGACAGGGAATCTACTGTTAAATGAGAAAAGTAGTTTAGAGAAGAGTCAGCCTGGCACACAGAGTGAACCCCACAACTGGGGTCCAGCCTGGGAGACCACATGGGTTCTTGACTTCATGCAGGAAAGAATTCAAAAGCAAGCCAACAGAGTGAAGTGAAAGCAAGATTATTAAGAAAAGTAAAGGAATTCAAGGGTAGCAACTCTACAGGCAGAGCAGCGGCACGGGCCGCTTGATCAAATATACTTATGGTTATTCCTTGATTATATGTTAAATAAGGGGTGGGCTATTCATGAGTTTCCCGGGAAAGGGGTAGGGAGTTTCAGGAACTGAGGGTTCCTCCCCTTTGTAGACCATCTAGGATAACTTCTGGATGTTGCTGTGGCATTTGTAAACTGCCATGGCGCAAGATGGGAGTGTCTTTTTAACATGCTGTTGCATTATAATTAGCCTACAATGATCAGTGAGGACCACCAGAGGTGGCTTTCATCACCATCTTGATTTTGGTGGGTTTTAGCTGGCTTCTTTACCACATCTGGTTTTATCAGCAGGGTCTTTGTAATCTGTATCTTGTGAAACCAGTCCTGTCGACTTCCTATCTCATCCTGTGACTAAAAATGCCAGACCTCCTGGGAATGCAGCCCAGCCAGGTCTCAGCCTCATTGTCCCCATCCCCTATTCAAGATGGAGTCACTCTGTTTCCAATGCCTCTTACATGTAGAGTATGATTCCTTTAGAAAAAGTTTCCTTATGAATAGCCACCTCTGTTAATATGTGCAAAGAAAAGTCTGTATAAAATTACTTCAAATTGATAATGGTACTTTTCTCTGAAGAATAAGGTCATGGAGGATTTTCACATGCTTTACAGTAAGAAAAAACAGAAGATACTTTCATTTTGAAAGAAGGAACAGCTAAAAGGGGGAAGAAAAAATAAGTTGTTTCTGGTGGCAATAGATACCACCAGAAGGGGGATGTGCTCAGGCCAGGATTCTCCATGTCGGATCTCTCAGGATGGGCCCTCAGTCTCCAGGGTGAAACAGGTGCTCTCTCAATCTTTCTCTCTTTCTCAATATCTCTCTCCGTCTCTCGCTCCATCTCCAATGTACTATGAAATATTTTTATTTACAACATACATCTGGGCATGCTACAAGGAGCCAGGACTCTGTGGGACAATGGCTGATGCCACATATGGAACTGGAAGTGTGCAAGATGGGCTGGAAAAGTTTACAGGAACTAACTTGAAGATCACCCACTGGCTAAAGATAGAGTGATCTGGTATTAAAAAAAAAAACTGGTGAGCTGAAACACATCAAATATGTTTAAAATCCTTTGGTGTTTAATATAGCACCAACTCATTCTGAAAACTGGTAAGTAAAGGAAATAAAACTCCAAGTAATTGTCTTCTTTCCTGGGCAAATGGTTGATGAGGGAAAGGTTTTGTTTTGTTTTGTTTGTTTTTGAGACAAGGTCTTACTCTGTCACCCAGATTGGAGTACAGTGGCACAGTCATGGCTCGCTGCAGCTTTGACCCCTCGACTCAAGTGATCCTCCTTCCTTGGCTTCCCAGAGTGCTGGGACAGGTGTGAGCCATCGTGTCCACCCAAAGTTTTTTTTTTTTGTTTGTTTTTTTTGATGGAGTCTTGCTCTGTTGTCAGGCTGGAGTACAGTGGTGCGATCTTGGCTCACTGCAACCTCTGTCTCCCGGGTTCAAGCAATTCTCCTGCCTTAGCCTCCTAAGTAGTTGGGACTACAGGTGCATGCCACCACACCCAGCTAATTATTTATTTATTTTATTTTATTTTTTGAGATGGAGTCTTGCTCTGTCACTCAGGCTGGAGTACAGTGGCGCGATCTCAACTCACTGCAAGCTCTGCCTCCCGGGTTCACGCCATTCTCCTGCCTCAGCCTCCCGAGTAGCTGGGACTACAGGCGCCCGCCACCTCGCCCGGCTAGCTTTTTGTATTTTTAGTAGAGACGGGGTTTCACCATGTTGGCCAGGATGGTCTCAATCTCTTGACCTCCTGATCCACCCACCTCGGCCTCCCAAAGTGCTGGGATTACAAGCATGAGCGACTGCACCCGGCCCATTTTTTTAATAGAAGAATTCCAACCAACAAATACCAAAGGGATAGCAGAATTAGAAAAAGCCCTGTTCTACAATCCCTAATTATAGCGCGGATTTCAGCAATGATCATCAACGACCGCTGAAACGATCAGGTAAAATGCTGAACTTTGTAATGAATGATTGAAGCCAATAACTCCAAACCCACCCATCAGTCTTAACATCACCGATAGAGAGGCACCAGCATTATCTGCCTCCTGATGGGATACCACAGGAAGTACCCAGCACCATCTAGGAAGTATTTTTGCCACAAAACCAACCAGACCTCCAGATGTAGCTACCATTTTATAGGAAAGATAAGTTCAGAGAACTATGTCAAATGACACCTCGGGATTCCAGGAACGTTTCAAATGTGCTAAACTCCTTAGAAGGAAGGACAACTATAGACATTTCAAATAAATGCAATTTATAGGCGTTGCTTGAATCCTGATACAAACAATCCAACTATAAAAACAGCCAAACACTTGTGGGACAATGGGAGATGCTTGAATTCCAACTGTATATTTAAATTTAAGGATGTTAGAAATATTTATGTACAAAATGATGTAGTGCTCGGAATTTGCTTCAAAATAATCCAAGTACAGCATGTGGAGCTGGAGGAGTGGGCAGCAGTGTAGATAAACAGGCCTGGCCGTGTGGATGGGTTGTCAGAGCTGAGTGGAGTTGCATAGGGATTTATTATACCATGATCTCTGCTTGTACATATGTTTGGACATTTTCATAATCAAACATGAAAATTTTTTGATTTTCATAATCAAAAGTCAATAAAAAATATGGATATACAACTTAATTCCTCCATCATGACGGTGGTGGGAATGGTGTGTATGTGTGAAATGTGTGTGTGGATGTGTGTTCTCATGTTCTGTTTGGTCTTAATTCAAGTTGCAACCCTGGAAACAGCTACATTCTCTGGAAAATAACTTTTTACAGGTGTAAAGAATGCCCTAACCTAACAGATTCAAGGGGTGTCAGACAGGCAGGCACAGACACCAGGCCCCTCCTTAGGGGACTGCTGGGGCCAGTCCCACACGGTTATTCCCACGGTCGAAGACTGAGTAAAACTGTCGAATGAAGACATCCCCCAGGATCCAGAGGGGCCCAGCTGGAGGGTAGATGTCAAGTCCTTGAAAGCCGCTGCTGCAGAACTGCATTCCATCCACGAAGTCCTGGAGTTGGAAAAAAGGATGCAAATGACATGGGAAAGAAGGAAGTAGTGCTCCCTGGAGGCTGCCTGTGTGGTGGTGGTGGCTGGCACTGGATGGCCTTGGACAGCTGGTGGGTTCCACCATTTTGGTCAGTGGGTTCTTCCTCCTGCTTCATATGTCCCTACCCTAGTTTTCTCAATAAATTGTTTGTCTACACAAGTCCATTCTTATGGGCCTGGGGTCTATGTTCTACAATTTTGAGAATGGTTCATCTGTTATATACTTCCACCTGCCCCCACCACCATCATTTTACAACTGGGAAACCCTTGTTGCATGGCTAGAAGAGCAAAGCTGTTGGCACCGGAAGACCTTGGTTTAAATTCTGGTTTCTTTGGTTTCTAGTGAAGCTCAGCTTGGTTTTTGTTAAGGGAGAGAAAGAACTCTGTTAGTGGCTACCCACTGCTATTTTCTTGTTGATGTTCTGGGAACAAACATTTGAGTGACCCCCTTTAGATGAGGCAAGTAGGCATCCCTTGTTCAAGAGAAGAGTATCACCTTCTCCAATCTTAATTTTTAGTTTGGCAAAGACATGCTCTACCAGGCAAGTTGGTCTTTCCAAAGACTTGAAATTTGAAGTTGCTGATGAGGGTGTGGGAAAATTTGCAGAGGGCTCAGGGAGACTTCTTGAGAGGAAGTACATGAAAAGTCAACGTTTTTACAGCAGTTTTGATGGATTGAGGTGACTCTGATTGAAATCTGCTGGTGGGAAAGAACCATGCACCATACTGGGAAAGAACCAGCACAAGACCTTGTGATCCACCTGCCTTGGCCTCCCAAAGTCCTGGGATTACAGGTGTGAGTCACCACGCTTGGTCAGGTCATGATCTTCTAAAATGATCTTCTAAAGGAACCACACACCTCCCCTCCCCTGGCTTCTAGGAAACTCCCACTCTTTTTTGGGCTCTCCAGCGCCTGGAGCACATCAATGATTTCCACCTGGGCAGGGACTCAACTCACATGGGGGAAGGTGAGAGTGTGGGGGTGCTAGGGTGTGATGGGCGTGTGGACTGATGAACAGGGCTCAGTCTAAATGTCTCACTGGTCCTAGTGTGGTGCTGACAGTGGCAGCTCCAGAATCCCTATGTGGCAGGAGCTTAGGGGACTTACCATGAAGCTGTGTTTTAAAGCAAACATTTGTTTTTATTTGGATTGTCTGTTGGTGGCTTTGGGAAGGAGTTAATAGAGGCTTAGGGGTAGGACTGAAGCCCTCAGTCTCTACCTTAGCACCCCTCTTCTGATGCATTTACCCTGATGCTGTCAGTGACTCTTGGAAAAATTAGTGTGTTGAAGTGTAGTGCCAAATATCTACAATGCTGGAAATTCAGACCAACTGTGGTGTGAAGTGCTCACAGGTGTCCAAAAGGTCCAGGAGTTCCCTTTCTACTTCACCCAACAAACTTGAGAATTTACTGCAACAAAAGACATTTTCTTGCTAGGGGAGGAACGTTAATTTGAATGTTAGAACAAATATAATCTTATTCTCCACTCCTCCCTGCAAACAGCTCATATCTTGAACCATTTATTTGACTCTCTGAGTCTCGATATTCTCACCTATAAAATGAGATAGGAATAGCTCCAGTCTGACCTGGTGGTAGAGGAGATTAAACTTTTTCAGTTGAAAAGTCCTACATGGCAATATCAGAAGACTTCCTTAAATGGCTTGCCCGAATTTTACTACTGCTTCACGGCAGAACTGGAAATTAGAACAAGCCCCATGGTCTTTCCATCACAGGCAGCTGTGTCCCTCCCAGAGGGGATGCCACCTCAGAGTAGAACCAATGCAGGGCGGAGCTTAGGGTAAAGGCGGGCAAAGTGCAGGCGACTGAAAAGGGGAAGTGGTAGGCATGTGGGGAGGGCCTTGTGGCCTGCAGAATAAGGAAACAGTTCTTACCAGCAGGGTGTAGGCAGTTGGGCTGAGGGTGTAGGGGACTCCGTTGATGGTGAAGGTGACATCCGGCATGACATTAAGGTTGGCACACTCCACAGCATACTAAAACCCAATATGGAAGATCCGTTTAGAGCCTTCCCACCTCCCAAGAGAAGGCCTGGCTCTCCTGCCCCCACCATTCCCTTCCCCAGGCAGGCACTCACTTCTCCATCCACGGGGGCTGCCCCGATGGCATTTTGCAGCTGCTTAATCTTGTTGGGAGGGCCAGTGATGAGGGAAGTCCCTGTGTCCACAATGGCCTGGCAGCCCTCAGAGCAGAACATCACAGTGCCTCCCACCTGGATGCTGAGGCGACAGGGTTGCAGTCAGCCCACCTTCCCTCCCCTGGCTCCTAGGAAACTCCCACTCTTTTGTGGGCTCTCCAGCGCCTGGAGCACATTAATGATTTCCCCCCACCATATGAATGTTCCTCTGTTGTTTTCTACTGAGATCCATAGGAAGAAATCTGTTTACTTCTTGACCCAGTGCACACACACACCCATTCATGCAATTGAAGTGCACTCTGGTATTTTCTACTACATTCCAATTCATCAAAAAGTGTAGGTCATGATCTTATGATCTTATTTATTTATTTATTTGTGATGGAGTCTCACTCTGTCGCCTAGGCTGGAGGGCAGTGGCTCGACCTCAGCTCATTGCAACCTTTGCCTCCCAGGTTCAAGCGATTCTCCTACCTCAGCTTCCCGAGTAACTGGAACTACAGGTGTGTGGCACCATGCCTGGTTAATTTTTGTATTTTTGGTAGAGACAGTGTTTCGCCATGTTGGCAAGGATAGTCTGAGTCTCTCGACCTTGTGATCCACCTGCCTCGGCCTCCCAAAGTCCTGGGATTACAGGTGTGAGCCACCACGCCTGGTCAGGATCTTCTAAAATGATGTCATGACCCATAAATAGGTGAATTCCTACAGTGTGAAAAACCTTCAATAGACAGTGAGCATTGAGACCTTTTATTTTTTGCATTCCTAATGCTTGATACCTTGCAGGAACTCAATCCTAGCTAAATTGAAACTTGAACTGCACTTTTCCAATTCCTGCATTGTCTAGCACAGCGCCAGGTATGAGGCAGCCATGTAGTCCCACTTCCCCAGTTGCTTCATGCCCAGATACTGTATATATTTCCCGGCTCAGTTTCAATGTAATCCCCTCCATGACGCACTGGAGGGTTCTTCAGATAGAAGCTGTCGTGCCTGTCTACTGGACCACGTTGATGGCACCTCTCTTGGAGCACTGACCACCTTCCATTTTATAGGATAGCGGTTTGGGTGCATCTCATCTTCTGTACAAGTTTTTTGAGGGCAAGATCTGAATCCAATTCACCTGTGCAAACCCCCATGTTACTCATCCCTTGCCTTGTGTGTCAGTGTTGAAAGAACAAAGGGGAGCAGGCTGTGTGCTAGTATTGACTGTCTGTTAAATTAAAGGCACGCCACGTGTACAAGGAAGGAAGCTTTGTCTGCTGCCCTGGTTACAGAGGTCCCTTCCTGCACACTTGCTCAGTACCTCCATACCTTCAACCACAGTAAGCTTCTGGCATCCTCTGCTAGCGACCAGTGGTTTTTCAGTTAATTCCGTTTGAGTTGTGCCTCTTGAGTTTACCCCTAGTACTGTAACTACTTCATGGGGAATACTCACTTATCCAGCGCAATCTGCCAGTAGCCTTGCTTGGTGACTGGGACCCAATTCAGGCTCCCAGAGAAATGGGAGTGGTCGTAGCCTCCAAAAATCAGCTCACTCCCCGCACCACCTTCTGGGTTACTACATGGAGAGAAATACAAACTGTCCAGGAAGGGCCACTGCAAAACTCTAGGGGTGAGCCTCAGCTAAGACACTTTGCTTCTTGGTCTCATACCAAGCAGCCAGGTAGGCTGAAACATCAGCCTAGGCTTTGAGCCCAGGACTCTGACTACTGCAAGTGGATTGGTCTGGGCCTTTTTGACACAAGATTAGAAACAGCTCCCCTTGACCATTTGTGAATGTCCTTCTGCTTCTTCGATAAAAAGGTTAAGGAGTTGGGAAATGGGGCCAGCAGGTCTGTCATTCAGAACCAAGACCAGGACCATCCTGGGTGGGTACACTGTGTGACTTGAAGCAACCCCCAAAGACACCTTTTCCCAAGGTATCTTCCCCACTATGGTTGTGACAGCACCTGGTGTTTTTGTGTTCTTCCCTCATTATGTTAAGGCAAAGAGGCTGATTTGAATGTATCATGACTTACTAGAGCTTGAACACTTATTTTCATTGGTATTGATATCTCAGATTATGTTCTGGAACCTAGCAAGATTCTGGAGAAATCGGACCTAAGACAGATTCATTTTGAGGAGGAAAAGGATCAGAAAGATACAAAACTGAAATCAGGGTAGTAAAGAGGGAGAGAAGGGAATACCTGCAGGAATTTTAGGACAGTGGTTTTAGAGAGGGAGTGGGGAAAGGAACTCACATTTGTTGATTACCTTGGTGCAAGGCCCTGTACTGGGGATTTTGTCTATCTAAACTTATTTAACTCACATCAACCTAGTGGTCCGTGGAAGAAACTGAGCCTCAGTGAGATGAAGCAATGTAAGTGGCAGGATTCAAATCCAGGTTGGTCTGACTGCCAAGCCTCGATATTCCCCATTACAGCCCACTTTTCCCAGGCGACGGGAAAAGGAAGTTCTGCAAGGGGAAGCAGAAGTGTCTGGACAACCTGCTTCTCTCACTCACAGCTCTGCCTAGGCCTGGTCCTGAGTGCCGTCACGCTGGAGAGGAAGCACAGCTTGATAGGGAAAATCCAGGACCCTCCATGTGGGAGAGGGGAATGAGAGGAATGGGCTTATGCTGAAACAGGGTGAATGCAGGCCAGGTCTGACCTGGAAGGAGTCAGGAAGGTCAGAAATCACTTTCCTATGTAAGGAGGAAGAGGAGATGACCCTCCAAGGATGCCAGGCAAGAGTGCCTAGAAATGTGTGAGCCTCATGACCTTTCCCAACAACAATGCAATTTTTAAAAATGTTGTAAAAATATGTAACATGAAATGTACTATCTTACCTATTTTTGAGTCTACAATTCAGTAGTGTTAAGTATGTGCACACTGTGTAAAATCCAGACCTTTCATTTTACAGAACTGGAATTTTATACCCATTAGGCCATCAACAATGGTTTAAGAACTCCTCACTTCCCCTCCCCAGGCCCTGGCAACTGGCAGTCCACTTTCTGCCTGCGAATTTGACTACTCTAGGTACCTCACCTAAGTGGAATCATACAGTATTTATCTTTTTATGACTAGCTTATTTCACTTCACATTATGTCCTCAAGTTTCTTCTGTATTGTAGCATATCTCGGAATTTTCTTCCTTTCTAAGGCTGAATAATATTTGATTGTTTGGATATGCCACATTTTGTTTATTCATCCATCAGTATGCAATTATTTTATCGTCAGCTTAACTTTTCATTTTTTTCTGCCTGCTCCTCCTGCAGGTGCTGTCTTTCTGGTTTCACTGTGTCCCCAGTGTTAGCATCATACAAAGCATATAATAGGAGCTTGATATTTAGTGACAGCATCAATGAAGAACCAATCCCAGAGATTTCTTAAATTTAAGCCAGTGTAGTAGAGTTTACAAAGTGTTTTCGCAACTACTTGATGAAGCAAATCCCATTTCCTCAATATTCAGGGAGGTTAAATGTTTTGACTAAGATCACACAGCTGATAATAGACCAAGCTAAAGACCCAAACCAGGTCTTTTGATGGCTAAGTCAAGTGCACGTGTTGTCTCCCTATAGTTATAACTGACTTTAACCTCACAGTCTTGATGGGTCTTACCTGCTCATGTAGACAGAAAACATTGGCAAGTCCACCAGGTTCTGAGCCATCATGTTGTCAAACACTGGAGTCACTCCTCCCACAGCCAAGGAGGGGTATCCCAGGCCCAGAATTCCATCAAACTCTGCATCCACAAAGGTCTGGCCTGGCTCTGTGACACTCTCTCCAAACTGCTGGCCAACCACGGTCAGTCCTTCCACCTGGCAGGAGAAAGCCCACAGGAAAATGGCACAGGGGATTGCTGGCAAAGAGTTTGATTCCTGGATTCTCCTCTGTCTTGAAGCTAATTCTTCTCCTTCCCAACTTTCCTTGACTAAATAAGCACAAAGATGCTTGCTATATACTCAAGAAGCAAAACATTCCAAAACCTCAGAAGCCCTCACGCACCTGCCAATCATTGCGCCCCTACTCAAGAAGAGCCAGTCTCCTGACTTCTAATAGCGTGTATTGGTTTTGCCTATTTTTTGGATTTTATATAAATGGAATCATCCCGTATGAACTCTTTGGTATCTGGCTTCTGTCACTCAACATTGTGCTTATTGCACACTGTTTTTTTGTAACTTGTTTCAGAAAATTTTGCCTACCCTAAGATTTTGAAAACATTTTCCCATGTTTTCTTCTAAAAGCTTTATTGTTTACCTTTCACATTGAGATCTGGAGCCTATCTGAAATGTGGTAATGTGTAAGGTAGGAGTCAAGATTTATTTTTTTCTATCTGGATATTCATATGACCTGGCACTACTTAATAGATATACCATCATTTCCTCCACATACTGCAGTGTCATGTTCAACATAAATCAGATGACTGTGTGGATAGGTTTTGTATTTTCTGTTCTGTTCCATTTGTATATTTTTAAAATTCTGTGCCAACACCACACATCTACATTGCTGTAATTTTATAATAAATCTTAATATTTACCAGTGTTTTTCTTCAGCAAGGTTGTTTTGGTGTATTACATATCCATACAAATGTTAGAATCAGTTTGTCAATTTCTAAGAAAAGATGCTCTTGTTTTAATTGGAACAAAATTGGCTCTATAGATCAATTTGAAAAAATTTGACTTTTAAATAAAACAGAGTCATTCAATCCATGAGCATGGTTTAGTTTTCAATACAGGTCTTCTTCTAATTTTATTCAGTAACATTTGTGATTTTTATGCAAGTCTTTTACTTTTATTTAGTAAAGGTTTCTATTATCAGAGTAGAGTTCTTGCACTTTTTTTTGGTTAAACGTGCTTCAAAGTAGCTATGGTTTTGATGGTGTTATAGTGTCATTAAAAATCTATTTGCCATTTGTTTTACTTGCTACAGGTTGAGCATCACAAATCTGAAAATCTGAAACTGAAGTGCTTCAAAATCCAAAACTTTTTGAGTGCCAACATGACGCTAAAAGAAAATGTTCATTGGAGTATTACAGATTATGGATTTTCAGATTTGGGATACTAAACTGGTAAGTGTAATGCAAATATTTCAAAATCTGAAAAAATTTGAAACCTAAAAGACTTCCGGTCCCAAATATTTGTGATAAGGATCCACAACCTGTATATATAAATCCAAATGATTTTTCTTTGAGACGGAGTCTCATTCTGTCACCTGGGCTGGAGTGCCGTGGCATGATCTCGGTTCACTGCAACCTCCGCCTCCTGGGTTCAAGCAATTCTTCTGCCTCAGCCTCCTGAGTAACTGGGACTACAGGCGTGCGCCACCATGCCTGGCTAATTTTTGTATTTTAGTAAAGACAGGGTCTCACCATGTTGGTCAGGCTGGTCTCAAACTCCTGACCTTGTGATCCACCCGTCTCAGCCTCCCAAAGTGCTGGGATTACAGGCGTGAGCCACCATGCCTGGCCCTAAATGATTCTTTTATGTTGACCTCATATCCAGCAACTTTGCTAAGTTCACATATTAATCCCAATATCCTTTCTGTAGATATTTTTGGATTTTCTACTTATGGAATCTTGTCATACATTAAAAACGACAGTGTTATTTCTTCCTTTTCCCTCTTAATGCTCTTCGTTTCTTTTTTTCTTGTTGCACTGGCTAGAATTTTCAGTACAATGTGGAATAGAAGTGGTGAGATTGAGTGTCCCTGTCTCATTCTTGATCGTATGGAGAAGTCTCTCGACAATTCACCATTAAGTATAAAGTTTGCTTTTGGCTTCTTGGTAGATGAAGCCCTTCATCTTTATCAGATTAAGGGAGTTACTTTCTATTCCTAGTTTGCTAAGGGTTTTTCTTGAAGTCACGAATAGATGTTGAATGTTATTAATCTATTAATATAATCATATTGGTCGTATGATTTCTCTCCTTTTATTCTGCTAAATGATAAATTCCTAGAAAGATGACCCTTGGTTAAGATGTATTATCTTTTTATACACCACAAGATTTTATTTGCTAGTATTTCATTTAGAACTTTTGCATCTACATTCATGAGAGAAAGATTGGTCTGTAATTTTATATTTTCTTTTGTTATAATGTCCTTTTCAAGTTTCATTATTAAAGTTATGCTGGTTTCATAAAATGAGTTATAAAGTGTTTTTACTTTATCAAATATCTGGAAGAGTTTGTGAATTTTTTTTTTTTTTTTTTTTAGTGTTTAGAAGAATTTATCAGTGAGGCTTTTCTTTGTGGAGTTTTCTTTGTGGAAGGATTTTTTAATAACAGAGTATATCTTTAAAAGATTCACATTTTCTAACTTTTGTTTTTGCATCAGTTTTGGTGTGCTGTATTTCTCAAGGCATTTGTTGATTTTTTGAAGATTGTAAAATGTATCAATATATAATTATTCTTGATAACTTTAGTGTTCTCTTTCTCATTTCTAATACTGTTAAGTTGTATTTTCTTTCTTTTTTCTTAATTAGTCACGTCAGAGGTTAACCAATTTTATTACTGTTGCAAAGAATTAATTCTTGGCTTTGTTAATTTCCTGTGTGATTTCTCTACTTCATTAATGTCCCATTCTACTCTTTATTATTTCCTTCCTTTTGATTTCTTTGGGTTTGATTTGCTATTGTTTGTTTATGGTTTGCTCATTTTCTTGTTATTTGTTTCTTGAAATAGGAACTTAGATAATTGATTATTAGCATTTCTATTAATAATATATGCATTTCAGGCCAAACGGTCCCTTTAAGGGCTACATTAGCTTCATCTACACATTTTGGCATGTCCTATCTTTATTATGTCAGTCAGGGTTTGATAAGAGAAGCAGAGCCATTAGGAGGTACTATAGATATAGATGAAATGGTATGGATACAGATATTGATTATATGCAACTATGGGTGCTAGTTAAACAGTGTACTTGTTTCTGGCCTGGTGCTGCAGCTGCTGTCTACAGTTTGCACAGCAGAAAGGGAAAATAGATGTCAAGTGGGAGAAAAAGGGCCAGTTGGAACCCATGAATGTGAGGGTGGACTGGAACCTGCATTGTTCTCTCCCTGTCCCCAAGTCTCCATCCTCAATGATGGGGATGTTCTGCAGCAAAATCTGATGATTCATTATAGAGGTAAGTGCACACCTGGCCCTGGAGTCAGAAAAACTGAGGGAAGGAGCAATGCAGCTGACATTGCTGTGAGCTTGGCTGCTGCCCTACACCAGCCAGGTGAGCTAACAGCTAGGTGACAAGCTATAGGCTCGAATTCCCCTTTCTATTCCCGTTTCAGTGCCTTCCCTGCATCTCAGAGGTTATTGTGAGGATCAGTTTGGGATGCAGCCTTCTAAATAGTTATTTGTACTTTTATATATATATTATGTGTAATTAGATATACAATGTATATGTATATGTCATAATATATATAATTTTATATATCATATAATATATACACATTACATACATGACATGTTATGTTAATATATTATATAATAGATTAGTATATTATATTATATATTAATATACACAACATATTAATATATAACACATAATATATTATTAACATAATACATTATATCACTTATAATATATTATATAATTAATATTATATAACATATTAATATAATGTATTACATATCATAATATAGAACATATAATAAAATTATGCAATTATTATAGATTATATCTAATATATATTACATCTATATAAAATATACAGATGGATATATATAGTATACTATATATTATATATTCATACATATGGATATTATATATTATATATGTAATGTGTGTATGCACACACACACAAATAGTTCCAATAGAAAATGCAGTGCATTGTTTTATCTGTATGATATTTTTACATAGATGGTATTTTTCTGCTTCTGGCGTTCTTTCAGCTGACAATATGTCCTACTCCACCCACTCTAAGGGATGTTGATGAAAGCTGTGCCCTGCTGGCCTCGGGAACACCCCCTCATGGACCAATGCTCGCCAGGAACAGGTCAACCTCTGTTTCTCCCAAGGCCCAGGCATATATTGCTGTCTATAAGCCTGAAAAAGTACCTGGTTCTCTGTCCCCACATTTGTCTGATTCCCATAGTTCTAGGACCCATAGGACTTCAGAGGGAGTCAGAGGGTCAGAGGTCAGAGGGAGTTTGAGGAACAGCTCATGAGCTCAGCACTGAGTTCAGTTTGGGCCTTGGCCTTTGGACAACTGGGTTTCTGCCTTGGCTCTGTGACTGGGCTCCCATTTCAGACCTTAACCCCTTATTTTACTGAGTTCAAACCTTGCCCGCTGACGTGGGCTTCTTTATCCTTCAAGATGTCGTCCTGGTCTTATCTCCTCAATGCCCTAGAGACTGGAGATCCAGCTGTGCACCCTGTCACCAGGCTTTGTGCACTGGGCACTGCTTCCTGCCGCTGTGCTGTCCTCCCTCAGGGCGCAGCGTGCTGTGCAGACTGACCCACTGCTACCATCTCAGGTGGGGAGTGTTGGTCCCCCTTTCCCCTAGAAGTTAGTCCTAACCCCTGTTTCCACCCATTCCTGAGGCAGTTTTGAAACCCAAGACCTCTGAATAAGTCTCCCAAGTTTCTGGCCAAGAGAGAAAAGATGAAGGACTTGCACTCACAGAGACTTGGTCAGCTCCAATGATCCCGGACAAGCTCCCGGTTCCATACTGAATGGAGAAAGATTGCCCCGGCTGGCTGTACGTGCTGGACTGGGAAGGCTGGAACCTGGTGTGCGTCTCTGGAAAGAAGTGCATTGCTCTTGCCTATGCCATCGGCTCACTGCCTGCATCCTCGCCCTGGTGCCACCCAGACCCAGTGCGGCAGGGTCTCTTCCCTTAGCTCTCAACACTGAGGGAGAGCCCCTAGAAGCCTGGAGATGCCCCTCCCTAGTGAGCAACTACATTTCCCTCTAGCTACAGATGTGGCCTAATTGGAAACCAAATAGCTGTCCCTGAGCAAATCTGATTGTCCACAATGACCTCATGAGGCACACCAAGATAAGTGCCATTTATCAGGCGCCAGCCACAGTCCCTGCCACCTGTTGTGGGTCAGAGGTTGGCCTCCAAAAGAAACTCAGGGGTAAGCAATTGCCCCAGGAAATTACTCCCAACTTTTCTCCCAACCCGTGGACATCTCTAGCCTTGGGGTTTCCAGGGAGATTCTGTCTCTGGGACTTGTCCTATATCGAACAAGACATCTTTCTGTAGCTCTTCTTTTCCAACCCTTGCTGAAACCTCTGAGTTACCTGTGGCCAAATGGACCCACCATGCCATTGTGCCCCACCAGCCCCATCTCTGTGCCCCAGGAGATAAGGCTACCAAGCCTCCTTGAAGCAAGCAGACTGTCTACACTAGAACCCAACTAACCTACCTGCTCAGAAATAACCAATTAAATTAAACTTTCCCCTACGTTCCTTTGGGTGCTCCAAAGGAAGTGAGTCATTATGTCTAAGATTTCTCTTTTCATTGACTTTCTTTCCATTAATTCTGCTCTGTATGGAATTTGCTCTCTTGAACAGCAGCCACATTTTAGTTCTTTGGCCTTGCTCTATCTCTGCTGTAAGCAGTTCCAGGGCAGACTCAAAGATGAAGAGGGGAAGCTGGTGTGGCAGGGGTGGCCAGTTTCTGGAACCTAAGCCCCGCTTCCCCAGAGTACCAGGCTTGGCTTTCCAGAACTGGCCCCCAGACATTCTCTGCTGGTGCTCCTGGCCCCACTTACTGCAGGCTGGGCTGGTGCAGTACACAGAGGGGACCCAGAGATTGGAGGAGCCAGTGTCGAAGATGACAGTGAAGTTCTGTGGTGGGGAGCCAATGGAGATAGTGCCGAAGTATTCCATCTGCAAGGAAGAGTGAGAAGGAAAGTGGGCGTGGGTGATGGCGAGGGACAAGGGTACTCACCAGGAAGCCAAGGGAAAGCTCCCTGGGGCCAAAGCCTGGGGTACTACAGACTGGAGTTTACAGAGCCTAGGAAGTGGCAATGCTGGAAAATAAAAGGTAAAAGGAACAGAGAAATGGCCATGAGTGAGGAAATCAAACCAAGTCTCTGGCTACTTCATTTAATTTTACTTGCATTAACCTGATTTTTATAAATACATTGTAGGAGAGGCAGTGGAGGAAGAACCACCTGTTTTACAGACTAGGGAACTGGGGCTGGGAGAGGTTAAGTAACTTGCCTAAGGGTACACAGCCAGTAAGCTGCCCAGCGGAGAGCAGAAGCAGGGGCCTTCAGTGTGGGATGATGCTTTCACTCCCAGCCCTTTCCTTCTGCAGAGAGCTCTGACTTTTGGGTACATTGGGGCCTGCTTAGCCAACTCCACGGCGACCCAGGGAATCAGTCCCCATGGATCATCCATCCAAGTGAAGAAATCCACAATGGCCTTCAGCGCTACTGATATGGCACTGGCCGTGCCCTGATGCTGGGCCTTCCTCCAGCTCCCACCTCTCCCCAGCCCTGACCCCAGGAGGCCTCACATCCAAGTAGTTGATGAGGGGTTCATTGGCACTCTGGTCCATTGAGCAGGACTCGGTGAACTGGATCATGTCCAAATTCTGGGATTTCCAGAACTCAGAGAGCTGGCTCCGTGCCCGCAGCTTCTTCTTGAGGGACGGATGCCTCCTGAGGGGTACCCTGGAGACAAAGCCCCATGTGAGGAGGAGATGTACTTCTACCTCCCTCTTTCCCCTGTTCCCATCCCATTTTCTCAGGGGCCAACTAGAGAAGACAGAGGGGGGGATCTGCAAGACAGCATGCAGGGTACAGGTGGGAGCAGCGTCCTCTCTGACATTCAGACTGCCCGGCCTCATCTCTGCCCTGGAGAGTCTTAGAATCTTAGAGTGGAAATGGCTCCCCTCCTGGAGCTGAGCTCTTTGAGATCTTCTAGGAAAGTGGAAGATGTGGGGAGGTCTGCAGTTTTACATGAACATCACGAAGGGCTGATTTAAAGGGACAGAAAACTCCTGGAGGCAGTGATGGTCAGTCCCCTGGGGAAGTACTGGGGTGCTTTGAGCTACAAACCACAACTGCAGGTTTCTGCTCTTTTGCAACACAAGAAGCTCCCCGGGACTTGGGAAGACACCTCCATGGAGGTGGAGGCAGGAGGATGACTTGTTGAGGACTGGAGATGAAGGCCATACACAGGCGGCCACTGGGTAAGCCTCTTCCATGCATTGATGCAGATCCTCAGCTTCTCCTCCTCTTCATCTCCCCGTCAGCTTTCCTATCCCAGGGCAGTCCTGAGCTGCAGGGCAGGGGACTACCCAGCTGAACACAGTGCGGGGATGTCTCCTCACCTGTGAAGTGATCCTTGGGCCTCTCCCAGGTCCAGGAGCACCAGCAGCAAAAGAAGGAGCGTTTTCATTGTGTGTCCGACGGTCCGACCAGCAGCTTCTCCCTTGCCCGCTCCTTTCTTCTCTCCCCGAGGGCTGTGGGAACGGACTTTCCCTAACTCTCAGACCTACCCAGCCCAGTCTGAGGGCTGAATGATAAGGCCCTGGAGTCATTAGCCATGCCCAGAGTAAATACAGCATGTGGAACAGGGCGTTCCCCCTCCACCTCTCTGTCCCTTTCCCACCTACAAGAGGAGTGTGAGTCTGGGAGTAGAACTTGGGGGTCCGTGCATTCCCTGTGAGCGAGAGTGTCCTCTGAGGCTTGGCTTCTTCCAGGGCCTTGGCACCTCCCCTGACCCCAAGAAACCCTGTGTTAATGAATCCAGAGGGCAGCACATCCCTGGCCGCCTGGAAGCGCCCACTGAGCTGTTACCGCGAGTGCTCTAGCTGGAGACTCTGGAGGCGTGGGAGCTGACTTGTCATGGGTGGCAGGATTCTCACTCAAAGTATTCATCCATCGTTTTCTCGGTGATTCTTATTCTCTTCTCAGTCTCTCAAATGCTCCAAAGGCAGTTTACCCTTCCCTGGCCCACGTTGAAGCACAAACCAGCACTCCTCAAAGGTCCTGAAATGGGAAAATGTGGCTGCGGATTCGTGGAGCCCACTCTCCTGACTTGATGAATCTGGGGCTGGGGCTCAGGGGTGTATGGAGGAGAATGCAGGGGCAGCGAGGGAGAGTCAAGGGGGTCAGCGTCTGGAGAAAGTGCCTGCATGAGTCTACTAGAGCGGCCACAACAAAGTACTGGGGGCTGAAACAACAGAAATTTATTTTCTCACTATTCCGGAGGCTGGAAGTCCAAGATCAAGGAGCTGGCAGACTTGGTTGCTTCAGAGTCCTCTCTCCTTGGCTTGCAGATGGCTACCTTCTCTCTGTGTCTTCACATGGGTCTTCCCTCAGCATGTGTTTGTGTCCACATTTCCTCTTATAAGGACACTAGTCATACTGGAGTAGGGCTCACCCTAATGACTGCATTTATCCTTAATACCTCTTTAAAGACCCTGTCTCCAAATACAGTCACATTCTGAGGTACTAGGGGTTAGGACATCAACATGGATTTTGGGGGACAGAGTTCAGACCTTAACAGTGCTCAGGGACAATAGGATCTTCTATCTGTTAAGTGGGACTAAGCACAGGACTAAGAGTGGGTGGGGCTCAGGCCTTAGTTACCGCAGTGTGTGAAACCCCCTCACCATCAGCCTATCTCTGTGGCCACCCGCCTCATAAAAAGATGGTGGGGCTTCACAGCCTGGGGTGAGGATGAAGGGGTTACAGGAAGGAAGACCCTGACCCTGACTCAAGTTAATTGGACCCTCTTAGCCAGGGCAGCAGCGGCCATCACCATGTGCCAATGCTTCCAGAGGGCACTAGCTCAGCAGTAGGAAGTAGGTGGCCTGGGTTTAGCTTTAGCTCTGCCCTGACCAGCTAGTGTTCTGGAAAATCTCTTCAGTGCTATGGGATCTGCTTTTCATCTCTGAAGTTCAAAAGACAAGCAAACGTGGAGTATGGAGCTAAGTCAAACCTGCCCTTGGGTCCAAAAATGTTAAAAAGACATCAAAAAGAATTAAGGAACAGCCTAGACCTTTGACCCCTGAACCCAAGGCAACAAAGCCTCTCATTTCCCAGGAGTCCATCTCATTGACCTTTCACTGGGGAGAGCGGTCTAACCCTAGAAGGTCAGCTTCAGTCAGAAGTGGCTACAAGTGCAGATCATTCAGTTTGGCAGTAAGCTCTGCCACGGTTTGCCCATAACTGCTTACTCACCAGATACCTTAGTTTTGTCATCTGCCAAATACCCTACCTACATCAATGGGTTTTTGAGGAGGATCAAATAATAAGGTACAGATGTACTTGTTGTACTGCATTCTGCTTTACTGCACTTTACAGATACTGCTTTTTTTTTTTTAATTGAAGGTTTGTGGCAAACCTGTGTCAAACAAATCTATCAACACCATTTTTCCAATAGCATGTGTTCATTTTGTGTCTCTGTGTCACATTTTGGTAATTCTTACAATATTTCAAACTTTTTCATGATTATTTTATCTGTTATGGTGATCTGTACTCAGTGACCTTTGATGTTACTATTGTAATTGTTTTGGGGTACCACAGACTGCACCCATATAAGACAGAGAATTTAATAAGTATAATTGTGTGTTCTGATTGCTCCATTGCTCTACTAACTGGCCATTCCCCCATCTCTCTCTCTCTCTCTCCCTCTCTTTCTCTCCCCCTCAGGCCTTCCTATTGCCTGAGACACAACAATATTGAAATTAGGCCAATTAACAATTCCACGATGACCTCTAAGTGTTTAAGTGAAAGGAAGAGTTGCATGTTCCTCACTTTAAATTCAAAGCTAGAAAGTATTAAGCCTAGTGAGGAAGCCATGTTGAAAGCCAAGAAGGGACGAAAGCTAGGCCTCTTATACCAGTTACCCAAGTCATGAATGCAAAGAGAAAGTTCTTAAGGGAAATTGAAGGTGATATTACAGTGAACACACAAATGATAAGAAAGCAAAATAGTTTTCTTACTGATATGGAGAAAGCGTTATTGGTCTGGATAGAAGATCAAAGCAGTGACAACATTTCCTTAAGTCAAAGCCAAATCCAGAGCAAGGCTCTAACACTCTTCAATTCTATGAAGGCAGAGAGAGGTGAGGAAGCTGCAGAAAAAAAGTTGGAAGCTAGCAGAGATTGGCTCATGAGGTTTAAAGAAAGAAGCCATATCCATAGGTGAAGCCTATGGAGATTTCTGCAAGGTGAAGCAGAAAGTCCCAAAGCAGAAGCTGCAGCAAGTTATCCAGAAGATCTAGCCAAGATCATTGATGAAGGTGGCTACAATAAACAACAGATTTTTAACATAGACAAAATAGCCTTATACTGGAAGAAGATACCACCTAGGACTTTCATACTAAAGAGAAGTCAATGCCTGGCTTCAAATCTTCAAAGGACAGGCTGAATATTTTGTTAGGGGATAATGCAGCTGGTGACATGAAGTTGAAGCCAATGCTCATTTGCCCATTCTGAAAATCCTAGGGCCCTAAAGAACTATGCTAAATAGAGTCTGCTTGGGCTTTATCAGTAAAACAACACAGCCCTGGATGACAGCACATTGGTTTACAGTATGGTTTACTGGATATTTTAAGCTTGCTGTTGAGACCTACTCTCAGAAAAAAAAAAAAAAAAATTCCTTTCAAAATTTTACTACTCATTGACAACGCAAATCATTGCCAAAGAGCTCTGATGGAGATTTATAAGGAGATAAATGTTTTTATGCCTGCTAACCCAATATTCATTCTGCAGCCCATGGATCAAGGAGTAATTTTGACTTTCAAGTCTTATTATTTAAGAAATGCATTTTGTAAAGCTATAGCCACCATAGATAGTGATTCTGATGGATCTGGGCAAAGTAAATGGAAATCTTCCGGAAAGGATTCACCATTCTAGATGCCATTATGAATATTTATGATTCATGGGAGGCAGTCAAAACATAAAATTAAAAGGAGTTTGGAAGAAGTTGATTCCAATCCTCTTGGATAATTTTCAGGGGTTCAGAACTTCAGTGGAGAAAGTAACTGTAGATGTGGTGGGAACAGCAAGAGAACTAGAAGTGGAGCCTGAAGATGTGACTGAATTGCTGCAATCTCATGATCAAACTTGGATTGATGAGAAGCTGTTTCTTATGGATGAGTAAAGGATGTGGTTTCTTGAGATGGAATCTACTCCTGGTGAAGATGCTGCGAACACTGTTGAAACGACAACAAAAGGTTTTGAATATTGCATTAACTTGGTTGATAGCAGTAGTGGGGTTTGAGAAGATTACTCCAGTTTTGAAATAAGTTCTACTGTGAGTAAAATGCTATCAAACAGCATCGTATGCTACAGAGAAATCTCCATAAAAGGAAGAGTCAATCCATGTGGCAAACTTCATTGTTTTCTTAGTTTAAGAACTGGGCATGGTGGCTCATGCCTGTAATCCCAGTATTTTGGGAGGCTGAGGCGGGCAGATCACCTGAGGTCAGGAGTTTGAAACCAGCCTGACCAACATGGAGAAACTCCATCTCTATTAAAAATACAAAATAGCGCCGGGCGCGGTGGCTCAAGCCTGTAATCCCAGCACTTTGGGAGGCCGAGACGGGCGGATCACGAGGTCAGGAGATCGAGACCATCCTGGCTAACACGGTGAAACCCCGTCTCTACTAAAAATACAAAAAAACTAGCCGGGCGAGGTGGTGGGCGCCTGTAGTCCCAGCTACTCCGGAGGCTGAGGCAGGAGAATGGCGTAAACCCGGCAGACGGAGCTTGCAGTGAGCTGAGATCCGGCCACTGCACTCCAGTCCGGGCGACAGAGCGAGACTCCGCCTCAAAAAAAAAAAAAAAAACAAAATAGCTGGGCATGGTGGCACATGCCTATAATCCCAGCTACTCGGGAGGCTGAGGCAAGAGGATTGATTGAACCTGGGAGGCGGAGGTTGTGGTGAGCCGAGATCATGCCACTGCACTCTAGCCTGGGCAACAAGAGTGAAACTCCATCTCAAAAAAAAAAAAGAAAAGAAAAAGAAAGAAATTGTCATGGCCACCCCAAAGCTGGAGCAACTGTCACCTTGATCAGTCAGCAGCCATTAATGTTAAGGCAAGACCTCCACCAGCAAAAAGGTCATGACTCCCTGAAGACTCAAATGATTGTTAACATTTTTAGC
Source organism: Colobus angolensis palliatus (assembly GCF_000951035.1). Taxonomy (NCBI): domain Eukaryota; kingdom Metazoa; phylum Chordata; class Mammalia; order Primates; family Cercopithecidae; genus Colobus; species Colobus angolensis. Next base: position 26,935 of record NW_012117921.1, on the reverse strand, counting down.
AATAAAGCATGTTTTCATTAAGATGTTTTTAGACACAATGCTACTGCACACTTAATAGACTACAGTACAGCTTAAACATAACTTTTATATGCATTTGGAAACCAAAAAACTTGTGTGACTGACTTTATTGCACTTTTCACTTTATTGCAGTAGTCTGGAACCAAACCCACAGGAGCTCCAAATGATGCCTGCATATGGAAGTTCTTGAAAAACTGTAACATGTCATGTGAACGAAAGATTGTCACTAAAAAACTTCAGCATTTCAGAAGTGCTGGAAAGCTTCTTACAAACTCTCAAGGCAAACCCACTTGTATAGCAGAATGAGAAAACTGAGGCAGAGAGGCAAAGTGATCAGTCCAAGAGCACATGGTTCATTTAGTGGCTGATCTACGATTAGGACTCAGCCCTCCTAACTTCTAGGTGGGCAATCTTTCTGCTACAGAATTATAGCATCATTATTACTGAACTGTTGAAAGGAGCATAACCATAACCCCTTCCTCCTTTTCCATCTTTCAGACCTCTCCCCGCATCCCCCTTGCCCCTGTTTACTAAATGTACAGGGTTTGCCTGGCCCAGGCTTGAGAAAAAACTGACTGGTCCTTGCAGCTGTGGGCCACCTGATACTGAGTGGAGCAGACAGAGCCTGGACTGCCTGCAAGGAGCCCCTGGGTCTAGCTGGATTTTGGAAAATTTGACAAAGGTTAGGAGCAGGAACACTGGGGAGGTTTGTCAGAGCTAATGAGATCTGTCCTCTCCAGAGACATCAGGAGCTGAACCTACCCTGGCTGTAGATTACTGGCTTTTTCCAGCAAGAACCAAATATTGCTGTGGACAATTTGAATACTTTCCAAAGAACAAAAGACCTTAGGCATATGTGTGGTGGTCTGTGTGTGTCCTTTGAGCAGAGGGAGAGAGAAGAGCATTTGAGGTGAAATAGTATGATGTGGGGGGAAAGTGACACATAGTATAGGCAATGACCCAGACTCTCTGCATTAGGAGAGGGTCTTTGGAGAGAGAGAGAGGGGTGGAGGGAGAGAGAGACCCTCAGGAATTTGGATTGGAGGCTGACTGGATGTAGAGACTTTATTCCCAGAACATTTGAAAGCTGGTGGTGATGTCACTATCTAGTGAACTTCTTTCTGGAGCTTCAGCTACCTGAAAGTAAATTAATAATAAAAGGACATTTGGGAGGCTGAGGCAGGTGGATCACGTGAGGTCAGGAGTTCAAGACCAGCCTGGCTAACATGGTGAAACCTCGTCTCTACTACAAATACAAAAATTAGCCCGGCATGTTGGTGCATGCCTGTAATCCCAGCGACTCGGGAAGCTGAAGCGGGAGAATCTCTTGAACCTGGGAGGTGGAGGTTGCAGTGAGCCCAGATTGCACCACTGCACTCCAGCCTGAGAGGCCAACAGATGTCTCAAAAAATAATAATAATAATATAAGAGGACAATTGCTCAGTGCTCTGTGGATCAGTTTTATCAGGGCTTGATAGCTCCTCGGACAGAGTCTGTTACTGTCAGACCCGAGCTGGCTCCTGCTCACAGGGGAGCCGGCACTGCAGGAGGCACTCCAGGATGCCCGACTCTGGCAACATTACTGGTTCAGCACAAACCTGGCCAACTGGGAAATGGCCCAACCTCTTTTGCTTAGTTTGGAAATGAGGGAAAATCCATGATGCTGTGTGTGGTACAGTAGAAAGATGTCTGTACCAGATGAGATGAGATGAGATGCCTGGCTCCAGTCTTGGCTCTGCCACTAACTGGCCACATGACCGCAGATAAATCCCCTCTTTCTGAATCTAGTTTTCTTGTCTATAAAATGAAGAAGCTTGATTGGGTGACAATATCAAGGAGCATTTTGGAGGCATTAGCTCTATGCCAGGCTCTGAGCTGAGAGACTTACAGGCATTAGTTCATTCAAATATCTCACCAATCCTATCAGGTAGGTATTGTTTTTAAGCCCATTTTACAGATGAGGTATAACTGAGGCACAGAGGGTTTAAGTAACTTGCATAAGTTGCTGAAACCAGGATTTCAAACCCAGGTTAGCCTGACTTTGAAGTCAGTGTCCTTAACTGCGGCATTGGATCATCTTTAAGGTCTGACATTCTAAAATTTCTTTCTGGAAGAGAAAGGCACAGAGGAGTGGGAGAGAGGAAAAGGAGAGAGGGACAGAGAATAACTTCTTGCATGATAAAAATTGGAGGCCTTTTTCTTGTAAGAAGAAATGGGTGTGTGCAGGGTGGGGTGTGGAGGTGAGGAGCTGTATGATGAGATATCTTCTCATTGCATATTTTTGCAAACATGTTCTATTTTGCCTTCAAGGAGCCTCTCAGCAAGGGTGACTACTGTATTGCTGATAGGAGCAAAAACTCCCCCATGTACTTTTCTCTGACCCCCCATCCTTGACACTTAATTCTGAAAAAATAAAATTTAAGGTGCTCAAACCACTTTTTTATTGCCAAAAGAGAGCACCTGGCACTAAAAGCTTACTTTTTCCATGTGTCTTAATTCGCTTTGGTTCGTCAAAGCCTCTTGTTTTCATGCAACTGGAAATAAGAAAGATTCAATGTCTTCTGTATCTCCCGATGTCAAGGATTCAATTTGTTGGAGTCATTTCCAAAGCCAACAGCAATTCTACTCCAGGAAAGTGCCTTTCAGACCAGAAATTGCTACAGCACAGACAGCAGAGGGCGCAGGCTTTGGGGAAATTTCTCACTTGAATGCTGCCTGTGTGTCTTTGTGGCGGGGAGTATGTGTGTGTGCACCTGTAAGCAGGAAGAGCAGCTCATGCCTCGGGCTTGCCAAAAAGCAGGACTGCACACTAACACCACCATCTGCTTTGCTTGTTAATGAGCCAAGGCTTTGGAAACAGACAAAGCAAGGTCTGAATTCCCAACTCTGCCACTTAACAGATGATTGCGTGACATTGGAGATGTTCTAGAGCTTCAGATTCCTTCACTACAGAAAAGAAAGAATGATTTCCTTGCAGAATGATCTGAATATTCCCTGAGACCATCTTCAGGATGAGTGCTTTCTATATATTACATAGCCCAGTGCTTGACACCAAGTAAGCCCTCATTACGGGTAGCCTGGCTAAATTCCACTTTATGCCATGCACAGATCTAAGTGTTTTAAATGTAATAGGAAATAGGCCCAGAGAGGGAAAGGAACTTGCTCAAGGCCACACAGCAGGTAATCATGGAACTATGCATGCTGAAGCTCAGGAAGTCTCTCTATAAAATCTGTAATCTTGGCTGGGCGCGGTGGCTCACGCCTGCAATCCCAGCACTTTGGGAGGCTGAGGCGGGTAGTTTGCTTGAGTTCAGGAGTTCAAAACCAGGCTGGCCAACATGGTGAAACTCTGTCTATTAAAAATACAAAAAGTAACCAGGCATGGTGGCATGCAACTATAGCCCCAGCTACCCAGGAAGCCGAGGCATGAGAGTTGCTTGCACCTCGGAGGCAGAGGTTGCAGTGAGCTGAGATTGCACGACTGCATTCCAGCCTGGGCGACAGAGTGAGACTCTGTCTCAGAAGAATCTGTGATCTTAAACACAACTCTCAGCTGCCATGTATAGTTTACATATATGTTATTGTGTATATTAACAGATTGAAATACATTCTGAAGGTCATTCACACTGATGTGTATTTTAATTGTTCAGGACAGTAGCTGAAGTTTCCACCTGTCCTCACTTCTTACTCTGTGATCAGGGGCTCAACTACTGAAAGGCTACAAAATAAATAGACTCTTTGACTCTTAGTTTCCTTATCTGTAAAATGGAGTTATTAGGAAATTAAATAAAAGCATATGTGAAAATGCATGACACACAGTAAAAACTTAATAAATAATTAACATTTTATTATAAGAAGAGAGAGTATACCATGGCAAATACATCATAAATCTGATTGCTTCCCTCCATTAGTCTCCATGAGTTTTCTTTTTTACATTTATAGTCACAGGGGCTCCCTCGGCAGTGCTCCTTTCTTTAATGTTTTATTTCCTGTACCAGTACCGCTGGACTTTCTGAATCAGTTTCCATCCTGGAACTTCCTCAAGAGGCCTCAGGGAAGGATTTAGGCTGTGGCTAAGTAGAATAAAGGCAGAACTTTAATCTCAGGTTTTTGTTTAAGGTGGATTTGTCTCCATTCCTAAAGACTCTTGTCTTGTTCCCAGCCCATTAAGTGCCCTGGAAACCCACAGAAGGAAAACCCATACTGAAGATGCAATTAAATTTACGTATATTCCAAGACACAGAGACACTCGTCTCATCTTCCTTTCAGGTTTAACAAGCTTCTTTTTTAGGAGAGCCTCCAAATGAAACCCCATTACTGAAGTCTTGGGAAACACCACTCATTCATTCACAGAAAAATCTGGATGCTTACTTTCTTTTTTTTTTTTTTTTTTTTTTTTTGAGGCGGAGTCTCGCTCTGTCGCCCGGACTGGAGTGCAGTGGCCGGATCTCAGCTCACTGCAAGCTCCGCCTTCCGGGTTTACGCCATTCTCCTGCCTCAGCCTCCCAAGTAGCTGGGACCACAGGCGCCCGCCACCTCGCCCGGCTAGTTTTTGTATTTTTAGTAGAGACGGGGTTTCACCGTGTTAACCAGGATGGTGTCGATCTCCTGACCTCGTGATCCACCCGTCTCGGCCTCCCAAAGTGCTGGGATTACAGGCTTGAGCCACCGCGCCCGGCCTGGATGCTTACTTTCATTGATCCTATTTCAGGAACAAAAAGTCTGAGGCCTCAAGAGGGCTCTTCCTCAAAAGGGCAAGACACAAGTATAGGAATCTCAGAGTCTTCCTGACCATAGATGTGTCCACTGCAATGGCTCAGGCAAGAGACAGTGGTGGCTTAGAATAAAGTGGGGATGGTGGACAAGGAAAGAAGTGGTGGGCTGAAGTTTGTTTTGGAGATAGAACCCGCAGGACAGGCTAGCAGATTAGATGGGAATGAAGGAAAGGAAGAATCAGGGATGACTCCTGGATTTGTCTCAGTCTGAGACAAATCAGTCTCTGTCTGAGTCCTGCATGAAATTCTGCAAGTTCAAGGTTATTTCTGCATAGGGCATTGTTTGTGATAAAAAGTTTGGAAATAGCCAACAATAAGAGATGGCTAAATAATTACGTCTATGCAATGGAATGTGGTGGTGCCAGGTTAAAACAATAAAAAAGCCTCAAAGAAAAACATGTAGACCATATTATTGTTGACTTGAAAAACGTAACAGTATGTATAGTATGCTATCATTTGTATTAAAATACAAGGTGAAAGTATACATAGCCCCATTTGCTTATATATGAATAGGATGTCTCTGGAAAGATATACCAAGAAGTCAGTAGCATTAGGTACTTCTGGGGAAAAGTTGGTGGGTAAGGACAGGGTGAGATGGAAGCTTGTTGTCTACTATTTTGTACTCTCTGAATTTTGAGTCATGTGACTATGTTGCTTTGTTAGTTTTCTATTACTGCTATAACAAATGATCACAAATGTAGTGGCTTAAAACAGTGCAAATTTATTACTTATAGTTCTGTAGGGTAGAAGTTTGACACAGGTCTCACTGGGCTAAAATAAAGGGATTGGTGAGCTGCATTCCTTTCTGGAGGCTGGAGGGGAGACTGTTTCTTGGTCTTTTCTAGCTTCTGGAGTCTCCCTGCAGGCCTTGGCTCATGGCCCCTTCCTCTGTCTTCACAGTCAGCAGAGTATCTCTGACTCTTCTTCCAAATTCATGTCTTCCTCTGACCACAGAGGGGAAAGGTTACCTACTTTTAAAGACTCCTGGGACTAAATTCAACCCATCCAGATAATCCAAGATAACTCACCTCAAGGTTCTTAATTACATTCACAGAGTCCCTTTTGCCATGTAAAGTCACATATTAACAGATTCTAGGGATTAGATACAAGCATGTTTGGAGGCCATTATTCTGCCTACCACAATTACTTATTCAAAAACAGTTTAAAACACAATGAAAAAATAGTGAGTCCTCAGCTTTTTGGTTTGAGCCATCAGGTGGATAATTTACAGAGTACAGGGACTGAGGCAGCAGAAACAGGCTGGAGGAAGCAGAGAGTCGAGAGACTTGTTTGGGCATATTAAGTTTGAGATGCCAGTAGACTTTTCAGGGGTGATATCAGCTTGACTCTTGAATGTGTGGGTCTGGTGGTCCTAGGCTTGTTAGGGCTGGAGATATTAATTTGGGAGATACCAGTGTATAGAAAGTGGTTAGAGTCATGAAACTGGCCAAGAGCACCTAGAGAGGGTTTGTGGATGAAGGAGAAGCCCCAGGACTGTGCTCTGAAGCCTGCAGGTAGGTGAAGGAGGAAGAGGAAGCCAAGGAGGCCAAGAAAGAGCACCAGTGGGGATGCAGAAAAACCCCATTACCTCCTCCGGGAGGCTTCCCCAAGCAGCCTGGATCTAAAGAGCCTCCATCCTACTCCCTAGTTGCCTCTATCACACCCCATTGTTCATTTTGTTTATGGGATGATCACAGTCTGTAATTCTCTTGTTTTGTTTCTTTGCTTATTGCCTGTCTTTCCCCACCGTGTTGTAAGTTTCATGACAGCAGAGCTTCGCCCATCTTGATCACTGCTGTATCTCCAGCACCTAGTCCAATACCTGGCTCAGAGTAGGCACTCAGTAAATGTTTGTTGAATGAATGAGCGAATGAATGGGTGGACGAAAATAAATTTAATTCCTCTACCCTTAATCCATAAACAAAGAAAATGGCGCTAAAATTTAAAAGTTAAGGGGAAAAAAAAGTGCAGCTCTCTTATATCCTCTGCAGACTGTTCCTCATGTTAGGGTCGCATAGGAGTTGTCTACTGAAAGCACCAGGAAGATACCTCTGTTCCACCTGTGCCATCTTGCTTGAAATCCTACCATTGTCATTCCCTGGAGTGAGGCATCATTCTCTTAGCACAGTGCCCAATAGTTAGTAAGCACTCAATACATTTGAGTTCTTCTTTTTTAAAATTATTAATCAGTCTTTAAAAAATGCAAATATCCCAGGAAAGATGGCCCACAAAGTATTAACTCCTTAGTATGAATTCGTGTCTCAGCAGAAATAGCTGAGGAAGAACCTGGTTTTTCCTTAAACTGGTTGTTTCCCCCACCAGCAGCACATGGCTTCATTTTTGCATTATCTGAGATTAGTCTACAGGGGTGGAGTTGCAGAAAGGGGGAAAGGGCTTTCCAGAAAATGCTAAGGAATCTAAAGCAAACTTCAATATCTGGTTTTGCTGAGGCTCATGCCTGCACAGCATGAAGGTTGCTCTGCAAGCCACGTCAGCCACTGGCTTTTCATTTTGGGATTGTTTGAGTCTCCCTGTGAGCTGAGCCAGGCAGTGGAGGAAATGAAGAGGCTCTCAAGGGAGGGGCAAGGGAAAGAGACAGGGCAGGGTGGGTGCAGCTGGCAGGGAGAGACTCTGCCTTTTCAACACGATGGCTCCTCCCGCTGCTGCTGCTGCTGCTCCAGGAGACAGGTAAACATTCTGTGCAGGGTTGAGACTTCTCTTTCAGTTTCTTTCCTACTTGTCTGGAATTTGGGCTCACACAATATAAAGTGGGCATTCTGTAGCCTAAAGGGACTAGAAAGCAAGGCATCTCCCTCTTCCCTTGAGCTGTTTCCTAGGGTGCTATAGTCCCAAACCCCCAAATCAATTACATCATCTGACAACTGCTTGTGTGGACAGTGGGAAAGAATATTGTGCTTGGGGTATGTCTAAGGCTTATAAGAAAAGCCTTGAGCTGCAGGTTGAGTATCTTATGATAAGCAGTGTGAGAACCTGCAGCCAAATGTATATTGTTGGGTGAATGTTCTCCATCTGTTCTAGATCCCTAACTAGATACTGAGTCCCTTGAGGGTGAACCCATGCTCTAATCTAGACTTTTTTGTCCCCCAACACCCAGCACAGTGGATGGACATGGAGATTTGCCTACACTTCTACACCTGTGCTGTCCAAGATGGTGAGAACTTGAAGTGTACTCCAAGTGTAAAATATACCCTGATTCTGAAGACTCAGTAGGAAAAAAGAACAAAAAACACTAATAATTTTAAAATGAGAACAAGTTCATATAATAGCATTTTGATATATTGGGTTAAATAAAGTGTACTATTAAGATTACTGTTACATGCTTGTTTTTACTTCTTAAGTGCGGCTACTAAAACGTTTTAAATTACACATGTGGCTTATGTTATGTTTCTATTGAACATCTCTGGTTTATATTGTGCTGGCCTCCCCTCTCCCATCCTTTCTTGCTCCCTTTAACCTCTAATCAGACTAGAGAGGTCCTTCTCGCTGGGCGTCTAAAGCCCTCAGAATCTTTTATTGGTCAGAGCAGGATCTCCTGGGTATTTTATATTTGTCCAATCACTGATATACCTTAGCAAATGTGTTGATCATGTCATTTAAGCCTTCCCTATAATAGCACCCTTTGTTCTAAGGTAAAGAAATTCAGGCCAAGTGCAGTGGCTCATGCTTGTAATCCCAGCACTTTGGGAGGTTGAGGCAGGTAGATCACCTGAGGTCAGGAGTTCGAGACCAGCCTGGTCAACATGGTGAAACCCCATCTCTACTAAAAATACAAAACTTAGCCAAGTGTGGGGGTGCATGCCTATAGTCCCAGCTACTCAAGAGGCTGGAGAATTGCTGGAACCCGGGAGGTGAAGGTTGCAGTGAGCCAAATCAAGCCACTGCACTCCATCCTGGGTGACTGAGTGAGACTTCATCTCAAAAAAAGAAAGAAAGAGAGAAAGAAATTCAAGCAGCCGCAATTAGGAGAGGGATTGACTTTAATTGAGCATCTTTACAAATGTTATCTTCTTTAAATTTATTTTCATTTGGTTAGGTAGGCATTGTTTTCTCTGCTTTTTTCAGCTAAAGAGACTGAGACTCAAGAGCTCTGATAACCTGCCCCACCCCAAAGCATCTACATAGTAAGAGATGCAGGGTCAGGGCTCGAACCATGGTGCACCTGACTCAAAGAGCAAGTTTCTCCCCCACCAGTAGCACGTGGCTTCATAGTTTACATAACTTGAGATGAATCTACAGGGGTTTCCCCCCTCAACCTGCCTATGGAAGGGGCTCATTAAGGACACCTTGTATGATTTATTCTGTATCACGGATTTCTAGATTGTGCAAGGAACAAGTCCATCCAGGTCTTGGAGCACCTGAGTACATTCCAGTGCTGGCATTGTCCCTAATTTACTAAGTGCTTAGGACAAGTAGCTTCTCGTCTCTATAAAACAAAGAGAACCTTTACAATTTGCTATCCTAAGCCTGTTAGGTGGGGAAAGTGGAAATTGAATTAGGCTGCCTTTGTCATTTTTTGTTTGCTTTAGGGATAAGTTCTCACTGTTGCCCAGGCTGGAGTGTAGTGCTATTTATAGGCATGATCATAGCTCACTGCAGCCTCCAACTTCTGGGTTCAGGCAACAAGCTTCCTGCCTCATCCTCTCAAGTAGCTGGGACTACAGGTGTTCACCACCTCACTTGGCTGGCCTTGTAGCTTAATCCCTAATGGGTTACACCTGGAATTAGAGGAATTTTTTTTTTTTCTAAATAAGAATTGAAAAAAAAAGAAATCTGAGAGCCTATTATTTCTTCATGTCAAAATTTCTGTTGAATGTCCTGAACATTAAATTCCAGACAAATGAGTCCATGTCGTGTGAGTGGGCAGAAAACCTCAAGTTCATTTTCAAGGATTAGAGGGCCTTTGAAGGTTGCCCACTCAGCAGGCAGTTTCCAGAGCGGCTTCACGCTGGTGCATGTCTTGGAAGTTGTGATCTGGTATCATTGCTCTAATAGCTAGAAATCCTCATTATCTGTTTAGTGGATCGGAGAGGTGAGCCAGATCCTTTCACAAGTCTGCTTATTAATCCTCCCTGAAAAGCCATGTTATTAGAGCCGCATCAAAAGTGGGACGCCCTTAGGAGCTCCCTCGTTAAGACTCCGACAGCTTCTTCCTTTTTCAAAACTGGATGTAAAGCATGAATGGAGTCCAGCCTGAGGCTCTTCCCAGCTGTGCTGACTAGTCCAAAGGCAGTTAAGCCCCCATATCCACCTCCGCCCCCAACCACCGCAACTCAGGCTTTACCCAAAATTCTTTATTCAATGCCTGCTGATTGCTGCTAAGAAGGCCTATGAAGATTAATTTTCCAAATGAGTTGCCATTTCTTGTTCCAAATCCTTGGAGGGTAAATTTAAGTGTCCCACAGTAGTCAGATCTTGCAAATGGATTTTGGGCTGACTAGTGATTTTTATCTGTTCAGCTAGGCTGAGCCATACATTAATTCACATCAAGTCTTTGAGCCTTGAAGTTTAAAAAAAAAAAAAAAAAAAACATGGGTGAGGGAATACATCCTTTATCTACTTCCATTTGAAATTTGGTTCTGGGGTTTGAAGGTGGCATTGGGGAAAAGGGACAGAAAGAATTGTTAGCTAGGCCTTGAGAACCTATTTCTTAGGCGTGTCTAGTACCAGTAAGGGCCTGCCTGTTGTTCCATGCATCCCCCCAACACTGTGTAGCTGTAAATAAAAGGAGGAAAAACATTTCATATAAACAAGGGTCCAATTGAGTTACTTCTGGAAAACAGACAAACTCTCCCAAATCTTTCTTCTTTTTTGTGTGTGTGGCGGAGGGGGACATGGAGTCTCACTCTCTTGCCCAGGCTGGAGTACAGTGGTATGATCTTGGCTTGCTGCAACCTCCACCTCCCAGGTTCAAGCGATTCTTCTGCCTCAGCCTCCTGAGTAGCTGGGATCACAGGCTCCTGCCACCACAGCCAGCTAATTTTTGTATTTTTAGTAGAGATGGGGTTTTACCATGTTGGCCAGGCTGGTCTTGAACTCCTGACCTCAAGATCCACCTGCCTCGGCCTCCCAAAGTGCTGGGATTACAGGCGTGAGCCACTGCCCCCAACCTCTCTAAGATCTTTCAACATGTCAACAATGGAGATTGTCAAGGCATATATGTTACCTTTAAATACAATTTTTTTCCCGTAAAAATCCATAAGAAAAGACCAATGGAGGGTAACCTACCCTTGAGAAGCTTTAATGGGAAGAATAAGCTAAAGATGTTTTTCTATAACTGCTAAAGCTTGTTATTTATTCCTTCCCCAATCCCCAAATCCATGACCTTCGAAAACAGGAGGTGTGTCTGAAAAAACAAGCAAAAATGACCTTAATCCTGACAAGGTTGCAAGTACATGTTATCAACCTAGGGAACAGTGTGGCACTTATAGAAACTGCTGAGGGAAATTTACATAAACTTGTAATTAGGCTGAGAGCCTTTCAAAGCAGGGAGTACATAGTAGGCACTCAGTCAATGTGGAATAAACAGGAAGTGTTGAGGAGCCAACTCTTTGCTGACTTGCCGTTCTTGCTGGGCCCTGTTGCCTGCTCCTGAAGTGGCTGCAAGAATTCTACCTCCACTGAAGCACACACGTGCCCTTTCTATGGGGGGAAAGCCAAAGGGCCCTTCCTTTGGCTTTGCCCGTGTGGCTGCAGGGCTTGAAATTCTAAGGGATCTGGAGTGGCAGTGCAGTCCAGGGTGTGCTGGGTCTGCAGTGAAGATGAGGAAGTGGATGGAGAAGGAGGATGGAGAGACGATAGTTCCCGGGAAGGCGCACACTTTCACTGCCCCTAAAGGCACTGCAAGCCCTGGGTGGGAGGCTTCTGGGGCAAACAGCTAGATGGTGGACACCCCTCTTCCTTCTGGGTGGTCCAGGAAGTTCTTCCTGAAAGTGGCACACACACACACACACACAAAACAAAAAACACAGGCTGGAATGTCTGTCGAGTGATGGAGTGATGGAAAGTAGGTCAGAGAAGGGAATGAGGGGCAAGAGAATCTGATTTCACTTGCTCTCTTTCCTTTACAACTCTCCCTTCTACTTTACAGTATACACGTGTTTAACATCTACTCTGCACAAGGCTTTGATTTTCAAAATGAGCTACATATAAAGTGACTCCAACATGACTCAGGTGCTGAGTCTTGGGGACACAGATTAAGGGGACATTTACTGAGATGGGTTTTAAAATAGAATCCTAGTGGATTCTATTTTAACTAGGATTCTATTTTAAAACCCATCTCAGTAAAAGTAGAGATAGTGTAACCCTTGCTCATCACATATCAAAATAGATCCATTGCAGGAAAACAAAAAAACAAAAAACAACAACTGGCTCATTGCAAAGTCTCTTCACTGACCTATATTAAAAGTAGCAGGCATTACTAGAAAGAGATCGGAGTGGCAAGATAAATTATGAGCTCTGTTAGGTGCAAGAAGAAGAGATGCTCTGTAAATAGGAGGAAGAAGAAGAAGGAGGAGGAGGAGGAGGAGAAGAAGAAGAAGAAGGGAAGAAGGAGGAGGAGGTAGGAGGAGGGAAGGAGGAGGAGGAGTGGGAGGAGGAGGAGGAGTGTGAGGAGGAGGAGGAAGAGGAAGAGGAGAAAATCTCTAACGGTTGTAAAAAAAAAGTTTAACTGTCAGGAGAATTTTTTTGCCCCCAGGTGCTGCGTTCACAGGCAACTTCCATTATTCCCACGCTGCCTTTGGCAATTCCTTTCACCTCTCAACACTTCTTTAAAAAAGTATCTTTACTTGTCAAAACTTGTTTTCTCAGTACCGGAGAGCTTAGCCTTTTCAACTCAGTCTTCCCCTTCTCCATCTCCTAATTCCCATTCTCTCCTTTCTTCCTGGACCATTTCCTCTCTTTGGTTTTCAGCCTCTGAGAGACAGACACCCCCAGGCGAGGCCAGTTCTCTCCGCAGCCTGCTCATTTTAAATTTTTTTCTCTCCGCTCCTCTCATCCTTCTCTCTTTTAGCACAATATATAGTCCCTGTAGAAAAGTTAGAAAACAGGTCAGGTGTGATGGCTCACACCTATAACCCCAACACTTTGGGAGGTGGGAGGATTGTTTGAGCTAAGGAGTTTGAGGCCAGCTTGGGCAACATAGGACGCCCTCATCTCTATTCTTTTTTTTTTTTTCTGAGACAGAGTCTCTCCCTGTCGCCCAGGCTGGAGTGCAATGGAGCGATCTGGGCTCACTGCAACCTCCGTCTCCTGGGTTCAAGCAATTCTCCCGCCTCAGCCTCCTGAGTAGCTGGGATTACAGGTATGCACCACCATACCCAGCTAATTTTTGTATTTTTAGTAGAGACGGGGTTTCACCGTGTTGGCCAGTCTGGTCTCAAACTCCTGACCTCACGATCCGCCCGCCTAAGCCTCCCAAAGTGCTGGGATTACAGACATGAGCCACTGCGCCCGGCTCTATTTTTATAATGAAATTAAAATTTTTTAAAAAGGGGAAATGCAGAGGTATAATAATAAAGAATATGAAAGTCACCAGAAATCTCAGCACCAAGAGATAATTACTAGTCTCATTTTTGGCATTTACTTTTCCATGATATGGACATGGAAAGATGGCCATAATATATTAAGCGGGGAAAGAGTAAACAAGATACACTTGCAAGCACACATACACACAGCATGTTGATTTTGATGGAGTGTATTTGACATTCTGTTGGCTTATCTGCCTTTTGTTGACCCAACAATATGGTGTGAACATCTTTTCTTGTCGAGAAGTTTGTTTTCCCAGTTACTTTAATGGCTAAATTGTATTCCATCTCATGGATGTCCTACAGTTTCCACAACCATCCACCACTACTGGGTATCAAGGTTGTTTCTCAATTGCTGTTGGTGTAAATGACACAATAGTCCCCTACTTTACCCCTGGATCTTTGTACACATTCTCTTAATTATGTCATTGGGATTAATTCCTCTAAGTGGAGTTGCTGAGTCTAAGGAGTGTGGACATTTTCATTGCTTTTTTTTTTTGAAACGGAGTTTTGCTCTATTGCCCAGGCTGGAGTACAATGGCATGATCTTGGCGCACTGTAACCTCTGCCTCCTGGGTTCAAGCAATTTTCCTGCCTCAGCCTCCAGAGTCGCTGGGATTACAGGCACCCAACCACCACACCTGGCACATTTTTATATTTTTAGTAGAGACGAGGTTTCACCATGTTGGCCAGGCTGGTCTCAAACTCCTGTCCTTGGGTGATTCACCAGCCTTGGCCTCCCAAAGTGCTAGGATTACAGGCATGAGCCACAGGGGCTGGCCTTCGTTGCTTTTTGATACCCACCACCGCCCTTCAGAGAGATGATTACAAGTTGCCTTCTTGCTAGAAAGTGTCTGTCTGCAGAAGACTTCACTGGGCTGAGCATTTTAATTATTTTTAAAAAGTAGTTTCAAATTGTTTTAACTTAATTTATTTGGTTTTTAGAGTTGGAACTACTTTAAAGACATAGATATCTTCGACCATCTTCACGTGTCCTTCCTCCCAATAGGAGCATTATAGAACATCAGTTAGGTGCAGAGACTGGGCAGTGCACCCGTGTGCAAGGACAGGAGACACGCATCCTCCCTGAAGGAGTGACAGTCTAGGGAGGAAGGCAGACTGCAGCCAAGGTAACAGATAACAGCTCTGTGTGAGGAATGCTACGATTGCAGGCGCTGTGTGGGAGTCCCCCCTCCACCAAAGCCCTCCCGTGAGGGAGGGGGATGCAGGGGTGGGGCGGAGCGTGCACAGGCAAGAACAAGCCTGGGGCACTGAGAAACTGCAAGAAGCCCAGGCTGGCTGCAGCATAAAGTGTAAGAGAGCTTGGCTGGGAGGTGGGCAGGACTCAGATCATGCCAGGCCTTTCATGCCTGAGTAGGCAACCATTGTCAGTCAGGTTCACGCACAGTAATCCCACGCACGAGGTAACATGCATGTGGAAGAGAACAGATGCTTCGCTGGCTGTCCTCTTGCCCCAGTCACTTTTTAACAAATCACTAAAAGGTCCTGGGTTACTATCGACCCCTACAGCACTTGTGTGGGATGAGGAAGGGATGCCCCTAACGAAACAAACACATTTGGTTCTATTTGAATTACATACATAAAATTATTAAGTCCAAGATAATAGAAAATTAGTGTTTTTAGTCACAATACCCAGGATTTGAAAGTCTCTGGGATGTAGCAATTTGCCATAAGCTAGTTTTAGTCATAAAATAATTTTCATGGGGACAATATTTTCTGTGGCAATTTTAATACCTGCT
>NW_012117921.1:0-10224 GCF_000951035.1 Colobus angolensis palliatus | reverse complement strand
TGCAGTGGCGCGTGCCTGTAATCCCAGCTACTTGGGAGACTGAGGCAGGAGAATCACTTGAACCTGGGAGGCGGAGGTTGCAGTGAGCCGAGATCAGGCCACTGCACTCCAGCCTGGGCAACAGAGTAAGACTTCATCTCAAAAAAAAAAAAAAAAGAATAGGCAGCCTTAGACTCTTTTGGGGACTTATGCTGAAATCCATTAAGTTTGTCATCATTTTTTTTCATCTTTGTTGCCTCCCTGCTCCCTCAAATCATTATAGCCTATGTTCAGTGTTTTTGTTGGTGATGGTCGACCAAAAACCTAAATAATCCTTCTCCAGCAGTATCATTTACTGTAGGAAAAAATTAATGTTTACCTATAGATATATTTGAATTTTGAAAATTTACAAATCTAAAAATAATTGTCAACTGTTCCACATGGCTTACATCAGGAAATGTACCTCAAGTTATTTAACTGTGTGATATTTAGCATTTCTTACAAGATTCACAATGATTTCAGTCAACAAATCTGCTATATTTTAATTATTTGGTTTTGCTTTTCATCTCCTAAATAATGTGAAAATGTTATTTGGTGTTTATACAAATATATTGTATATAATATTTGTACAATAATATACAAGTATATCTTTATATAAACAAATATATATTGTATATATACAAATACATTGCATATTTGAAATATATATTTGTATACTACTCTAAGTTCTACTAAGCTTCTATGCTTTTTGTAAATGAAGAAAATTCCTGTTATTATGCTGCTTATACATTTTTGTAGATGATCCTCTGAATACTAGATATTGTCTTGCCAAAACAGAATTGAGTTTATTATGTATTCAGTGTAATATTTTCCTCATCATATAAATCTGTTTTGTGGCACAAATAATTATATATTTCTAATCAGCTTTGAAATTTGAATACCTAGCATTCTTATTGATGTTTATTTCAGATTCTTCACGTTTACTAAAAAAATGTGCTAAGTGCTGTAGAAGCTTTGCCAGTTTCCAGATGATTTTTTGTTCTCAAAGAGGTGGCAAAATACAGAGTCCTTTGAAGTACAGTAAAATAATCAGAATCTAGTCATTATCATTTCTCCTCACCATTTGGAAAAAAGTTGTGTCCATTATATTTCCAAAAACTTCCAACCTGTATTATCTTTTGTAAAGATAACAAATTTCTTACTTGAGTTGAATAATTTTCAGCAAGAGTACATGTTTGTTTCCTATTCAAACTACTTGGCCATGTGTTTGAATTCTTTGCGTTTTTAAAGTTACTTTTTTTTAGATGCATCGATTATGGTTGACAATGGAACTAAAAGATAAATTCACATCTCACATTTCTGTGACACATTCACTGAAACAAACAGCCCTAAACTCTCTATTTTCTTTTGGTATTCCACCCTTTTCTCCCTAAATTTATTCAATAATCCAAATAGTTTTACTTTACTTTTTATCTAGACAGCTTTTCATCTTCTGGTTTTAGTTTGATTTTTTTTTTCTTATCAGTATCCTGGGAGAAATAATATTATATTAGCTTATTAAATGTTGAAGAAATATTATTAAGGCCAGGCATGGTGACTCACGCCTGTAATCCCAGCATTTTGGGAGACCGAGGCAGGTGGATCACGAGGTCAGGAGTTCAAGACCATCCTGACCAACATGGTGAAACCCCGTCTCTACTAAAAATACAAAAATTAGCTGGGCATGGTGGCGCATGCCTGTAATCCCAGCTACTCAGGAGGCTGAGGCAGGAGAATTGCTTGAACCCGGGAGGTGGAGGCTGCAGTGAGCTGAGACCATGTACTCCAGCCTGGGCATCAGAGTGAGAGACTCTATCTCAAAAAAAAAATTATATATATATATATATATATAATTAAAACATAATAGGGTAGTTTATCCTAGAACTTAAAACTTTAAAATATATACATAATAAGCCGTGAAACTTTACCAGCAGTTAAGTTTTCTCCTGAAGAAATTTTCTTTAACAACCCATAAACAATAGCTATGATACAATTAGCAATTCATGATATAATAGTCTCTAATTTATGAATATAAAATAATTATTTTATGAATATATAATGGCCTTGATCATTAATTACCACAAAAGTAAGTTGTGTAATAATAAAAATCTGTAGATCTAAATTAGGAATTCAGAGCTACCATTCAGGCAGACAACATGAACTGTAATGCAAAACTTCAAATTTAGCCAATGCACAAATACTAACACAGGATTTTTTTAAAAAATTAGATAAAAATCAAAATGAGTTGGAAAACAACTCCTTGTTTGGAAGCACTAGTTATTGTGGCACTCGTTACTAAAGCCAGTAAGGTCTTTGTCAAACACTCTCTGTTTCAGCTTATGAAGTAAATGTCAATCCTGTTAGAAAGCCTATTTCCATCTGAAAGAAAGTTGTCATAAAAAAGGATTTTTGTTAGAGAAGACATTTTATTGTTATTTGCCAGAAAATTATTGTAATAAGAATATGTCATCTACCTTTAGAGTTAGCAGTTAAATAAAAAAGTGAAAAAAATTCAACATAATGATGTCTGTGATGTGGATAATTTCTTTCTTTCTTTTCTTTTCTCTCTCTCTCTCTCTCTCTCTCTCTTACTTTCTTTCGAGTTTCACTCTTGTTGCCCAGGCTGGAGTCCAATGGTGTGGTCTTGACTCACTGCAACCTTCACCTCCTGGGTTCAAGCGATTCTCCTGCCTCAGCCTCCCGAGTAGCTGGGATTACAGGCATGCACCACCATGCCTAGCTAATTTTTTATATTTTTAGTAGAGACAGGGTTTCTCCATGTTGGTCAGGCTGGTCTTGAATTCCCAACCTCAGGTGATCTGCCCGCCTCTGGCCTCCCAAAGTGCTGGAATTACAGGTTGCATAGTTTCTTTAGATGTCATGCCCTTGAGCAATAAACAACCTGAAAAACCGTCCTTAGTTCCAAAATTTACATAGTCATTACAGCTAATAAAGATAATATAGAAACAATCTATGTAGTAAATGGAGGCATAGTTTAAGGGATTGTGAGACCGTTGTTGTTTGCTAACTGTGACCTTGAGCAATTTACTTATCACTCAGTTACCTCAGCTACAAATGGGGTTATGTACGCTTCATCCTTCAAACTGCTGACCGGAGGTCACACGAGATATCCCCAGCTCTGAGCAGTCAATGAAATCATAAGATGTGCATAAGGTTTCCATTTTGCACTTGTTAAAAATGTGCTTGCGGCCGGGCACAGTGGCTCATGCCTGTAATCCCAGCGCTTTGAGAGGCCTAGGCCGGTGGATCACCTGAGGTCAGGAATTTGAGACAAGCCTGGCCAACGTGGTGAAACTCCATCTCAACTAAAAATACAAAAATTAGTTGGACATTGTGGTGGGTGCCTGTAATCCCAGCTACTCGAGAGGCTGAGGCAGGAGAATTGCTTGAACCTGAGAGGCGGAGGTTGCAGTGAGCCGAGATCACGCCACTGCACTCCAGCCTGGGCAACAGAGTGATACTCTTGTCTAAATAAATGAATAAGTAAGTAAAATGTACTTGCTTAAATTTTTTTTTATTTTGTTTTTAAATTGAATGAAGGATATGCACAGAGCCAGTAAAGGATGGTAATATGGGATCAGTTCCTGTTAAGTCACCGGTGGACAGTTCTGGCTTCACGTGTTCACTGGTGCTCTTTTGTAGGAGCCCAAGATGCTGACAGTTTAATTTTCTTAGGATGCCAAATGTTAAGGCACTTGTTTGACGTTTGCAAATAAGCTGCTGTACAAAATGAAAACCTAATGGTGATCTTAAAAGCAACCCCAACCAATGACTGTGTCTGTAACAAACCTCAAGAGGACACAGGGTTTCTATTTTGAGAAAAGAAATTCTGCAAAAACAACCAAAAAAACCCATTTAAAGGCCTAGAAATGGTGAGAGTATTGACTTCAGAGGAAGCCAGGAGGAAGTTTGCTCAAACATCCCCCTCCCGTCTGCTCCTGATGGCTCCATTTGATTAAGGCAGCACATTTGTGGCCAGCCTGAAAATGAGCAAAGGGAGTGTGTCCAAGTTCTCATTCATTCACTGAGCATTTATTGAGGCCTGCTGTGTTCCAGGCACTGGCCTAGAAGCCAGGGAGATAAGTGAAATCAGACATGATTTCAGTCCACTGGGCTCTTGAAGTCTAGTTCATGAACTGTCTTTCTTGTCCTCTGTCTTCCTAGGTTCTGTTCCTCCCTCCTTCTGCATCCTAGGTGACAGCCTTCCTTTCACCATTATGTGTGCAATTCTCCCTCTCTCTCTCTTAGCAATGATTTCAGATGTTCATTGAAGGAAAAATGGCTGCATGTTCCAGCTGCTATGCCTTCACTCCAAGCACCCTCCCATCTGGTATAACCACAACCTCAGCACTGCCTATAGGAATCCTTCCTACGCATCCCTGACCACAACAAATGCCACCTCCTCCATGTAGTCTTCCCTTGTCACTCAAGTTGGAAACAACCTGCTCCTCCTTTCTGATCCAATAGCCCTGTCTTCATACATCTTTTTAGCTTTGATTATACACCTAACTTTTGTTACAGCTGCTATGGTTGCTGCGGATATTTTCCTCGCTAAATAGGGGTGGGGTTGAGCGTGGGGCAACACTCCCTAAATCCAGGGCCCATGTCTCATTCTTCTCTATCCTTGCAACCTGTCTCACACGGCTAAGGACATACCACATGCTAAAGAAAAGTTTGACTGAATTGGATTTTTTTTTCTTTGATTTTAGCTGCCCAGAATTAGACTGATCAATTCCCATAGTGGCATTCTTACATCATGGGTCCACGAACTGTTCTTATGTTCTATTTATTTCATATTTTTGAGTCTTCCTTGTTCTCCATTTCCCATCCACTCCACCCATCCCACCCCACTCCTGTTATAGACACACTCTCTTGTTTTATTAAAGTGTGACCTTCGAATCTATCTTCCATAATGTTATTTACACACTTGTGTAAGCTTGAGTGATACTTGCCATTGTTGGAATTGAATTTGCCTTCGGCTAAGGGAATGAAACACCTCCACTGGAATTTCAGGCACCAGCACCTGCAAGGAAGTGTTTTGACTCTTGGAATCAGGACAGGGGGTAGTCAGCAGCTTAGTCCAGGGGCGGCGGACTTATCCTGCTTCCGCTTCCGCTTCTTCTCCAGGCTCCCCCAACCTCAGAGCCTCCTTGTTACCTCAAGCCCGGACTCTGCCCCTCTAGTAGAGCCTTTCTACACAGCCGCTGCCCTGCCAGCCAGGAGGCTCCAGGGGGAATTCTTGTGTCCAAGCGATTGCTGTCTTCTTGACACATCGCTATTTGAGAACACCCATTTCTGTACCTCCTGAATCTTTTGGCTTGCACCCCTGGATGTAGCATAGCACACTCTTGGCAAATAAGGCAGAATGCTCCTCTCTTGCCCTATGATGAAGAAATGCCATGGGTCCTTAGATCAGCAGTTCTCAAACTCTTTGGCCTCCAGACCCATGTACACTCTCAAAAATTACTGAGGAACCCAAAACGCTATTGTTTATGTAATTTATGTCTATTTATATTGACCATATCAGAAATTAAAACTAAGAAAACTTAAAAATATTTATCTAATCCCCTTAGAAAATAGTACTAAAGCCATTACATCTTAAACATAACACTTTTTATGAAATATAACTGTATTTCCCAAAGCACGAAGAATTTAGTGAAAAGAGCAGCACTGTTTTATGCGTGTGCAAATCTCATTATTCATACCTAGCTCAATAAAAGACAGCTGAGTTCTCAGGTCTGCCTTTACACTCAGTCTCGTGCCATACCACATGTCACATAGACTTTGGGAAACTCCACTGTATGCTTGAGAGAAACTGAGAGTGAAAAAAGGCAACTAGTATCTTAGTATTATTAAGAGAGTGGTTTTGACCTCATGAACCCTCTGAAAAGATCTCTGGAACCCCCAGAGGGTCCCTGGACTACACTTTGAAAACTGCTGCCTAGATCATTGGTTTCTTGATGACAAGTCCATTTTCTATTCATCCTTACAGACTGGGTTATTTATTTATTTACTTATTTATTTATTTTAACTTAAAGACCAATGTAATAAGACAGACTGGGTTTTAAACCAACTATGTAGTTGGCACTCAGTAAACCTTGCTTGAATTGTTTGGAAATGTCTGTGTCATGAGGGTTTATCGCTCCATCATCAGCATCCAGGGACGTGCTATACTCACTCTAGTGATGCTGCTGTTGCTGAAGGCGTTTGGATTCTCCTTGGAGACTGGCCTTTAGAGAAATCGGTAGTTCTGTTGAATATCCTCAGTAATGCCATATCTTTGTTCTCTGAGGAGCACTTTGATTTTTGGGAACAGCCAGAGTGATGAAATCTGGTTTCTAATATGAGTAGTCAAATTGGGTAACACCATATTTTGGATTTGTAAAAGGGAATACTGTCTTCCTAAAACTGGGATGGCAGATCTACTTTAATGGCCATTTCTCTAATTTTATACACATATTTACACCTATGCAAATGATATTTGTCGCAGTTTAATAATTACATCATCATTTCAAGAGTAAAAAGTGAAAACAAAGTAGTAAATCTAAATTTACTACTAGGTGACTAGTTAGATAAACTGTGAGCAACCATAGAACAGAACACTCTGAAGCGGAAGAAAGGAATGAGAAAAATTCTGTATGTATTAATGATAAATTAACTCCTAGATATATTTAGTGAAAAAGCAAAAGGCAAAACAAAGTATGTAGTATACTATCATCTGTAAAGAAGACGCCTGTATGGTGAGTGTGTGTCTGTGTCTATGTGTTTGCTCATGTATGTATAAGGTGCACAATAAACTGGGCGTCTGGTTTCCTCCAGGGAGGAGAGCTAGATGGCTGGGGTCAAGAGCAGGTGAGCAGCTTTTCCAGGACTGTCCTTTCGTACCTTTTGAATTCTAAAACCATCTGAATGTGACCTAATGAAACATAAACTTTAAAAGTCCCAAACTGAAAAGATGATGATGTCCTCCCCTTACAAAATTAAAAATAAAAACAATTTTAGCACTTAGAAAACCTATTCTCTAAAAGAATTCTGTGTATTTCCTGGCCAATAACACAATTGTTAGAAGAAATGTACAATGTACCAGGTGACATGTGGAAGGGGACAGGCACTTGTGAAAATATTTACCTTTTTCTTCATCACGTCTTGTTCCTCTTCTCATCCTTGCTTCATTTCACAAATAGGGGAACTGAGTCCAGATAGGTGAAGTGACTCATCAGTGCCGCCTGGGCTCTTGGTTCCAATGCTTGCCTTGTTAGAGAGGGGATTTCCAGACTGCTCCTGCAGCTTTCTCCGCTAGGATGTGGTAGGAGTAGGGGGAGGAGAGGGTGGCAGATCCTCTTTCATTTGGCCTTAAGCGTACCTCCCTCTTCGCCTCTCACCCTGAGCAGGGCTGGCGTCTGAGGCCAGTGAACACCTGTGGTGGTGGCTGTGGGACAGCATCTTCCCCTGCTCTTTCTCTTCCTTCTTCCCCTTGGCCACCCACACCCAGTCAGGTGTCCTCGCCAACCCCAGGACACTGCTCTTGGTGTTTCATAGGCACGTGTCCTCTTTTTCTGAAATTAACATTACCCAGTTCAATATCATCTACTTTACCAGAGTACTTTGGGCTCTTTCAAATCAATTTCTGCTTCAAAGGATAAAGAGTTGTCATCAGCTAAGAGGTTCAAAAGTCTGTGGTGTAGGCTCTCCAAAATTCTGGCACAGGTCAGGTGACCCTGGCTTTTATAAAGGAGTCTTTGGCATTCATTCATTCATTCATTCATTGAAGAAATATGTATTGGACCTATTCATTGCATGAGGCATTTTCTAGGCACTGGGGATGAAATGTTGGCCAAAACAGATAAGGTCTCTGTTCTTATGAAGCTCACATTCACATGATGAGAGGCTGATAGTAATCAAGCAAACAAATAAGTGATCAAGGTAACTTCAGATACTAATAGATGAGAGGACGATGTGACAGATAGGGGCTGGGGAGCCACCTTTGGACTTGTGCTGAATTCTATCTGAAGATGCCTTCACTAAGAGAGAGGTGCTGTCTCCATGGCTTTTGAGGCCCTCCCCTCCAGTGGTGAGATTTTAACAATCTCCCCATCTGACAGGTTCTCATGCAGGAATGAAAGACATGGAGGGGAAGAGGGGGGCCAGCTCCCTGAGTCCTGTGTCCACCAGCTGCTGCTAAATACCTTTCAGAAACTCTGCTTCTAGCTAAGGGGACCTACTTCTCTCGGGAATCTCAATACTTGGAACAAGAACCTCGTGGATGGACCCTTTGGCAAAATGAATTGGACCAACCACAGGTTCCAGGACTGGAGAGCCAGCAGTGCCTCCCTAGACAATCCCACTCAATTACTCTGCTCAGATAAGACCAACTGAAAACCAGACCAATACAAATGGTTGCTATTCCTGTTTTTTGTTTGTTTGTTTGTTTGTTTTTGTGACAGGGTCTTGCTCTGTCATCCAGGTTGGAGTACAATGGTGTGATCATGGCTCACTACAGCCTTGACTTCCCTAGCTTAAGTGATTCTTCTATCTCAGCCTCTCAAGAAGCTGGGACTACAGGCATGCAGCAGCACACCCAGCTAATTTTTGGATTTTTTTTTTTTTTTTTAAGTAGAGGCAAGATCTAGTCTAATATTGCCCAGGCTGGTCTCAAACTCCTGAGCTCAGGCGGTCCTCCTGCCTCGACTTCCCAAAGTGCTGGGATTATAAGCGTGAGCCACTGCGCCTGGCTTGTTGTTACTGTTAAATAATAGTCTGATCACTGAGTTCTTAAAGAACTCCATGAGGTAGGTGTTCATATTCTGTCCATTTCACAGATGAGGCTCAGAAAGGTTAAGTGTTTGTCCTAAGATCACAGTTAGGAAGTGTCTGAGACCTAGCTCACTGAACTTTAAATCTCAGGCACTTTCAATGACATCCTCCTTTGTTCTTCTCGCCCCTACCCACCTCCTCTGCCTGCCCAGGATAGGTACTTGCCTTTCTAGCCCTGCATAGACACCCTCATGTTGTCTCCCCCTTGCTGTAAACAGGTGTGCTCCACTCCCACCAGCCTCCCCCAGCTGGTGACCCAAGTTCCCCTCTCATTGCTCAGGGCTTATGTGTGTCATCTGCCCCACCCCACTCCCCCATACATCATGCCCTGTGACTTGGTGCCTCATCTTGTGTGATTCATGGCTGGTGCCCTGGGCACTGGGAAGGTCTGGTTTCCAAGACCCCTTCCTACCCTCCATCCAGTAGCTGTCAAAGGGAAACTTGGTGAGGTCAGCTATGTCACTCAGAAGGGAGACAGGGAAAAAGGCAGAAAGGAAGGGAACTGTTAGGATACCCAACAGTATTCCATCTGGCCTTGGTGCCCCCAAAGACTGTAAAACTTGGTATTTGTGTTCCCAGATGCTATTTATCCAAGGTGGCTAATAAATTGCCCTAGTGATCCAATGAGTTCCCCCCACCCCACCTTGGCTGCAGTCTCTGCATTGTGCAGCCAGCTCCCCAAGACTTGTGGTCTGAGAGGTGCTATTTGCTATTGTTGTAACCAAGTGAGTTATAGAGAAACGTCATACTCTGAGATGAATTCAGGAGTCCTTTATTAGTTGGCGACAAAGAGATGGCTAGTGCTCAAAATTTTCTCGGCTCTGAAGAAGGGGCTAGACTTTCTTTTATACTTTGGTTTAGAAAGGGGAGGCTAGTTAAAACAATCTTACAGAAGTAAGCAAAAAGTTAAAAGGATAAATGGTTACAGGAAAGCAAACAGTTCCAGGTGCAGGAGCAGGGGTTTTAAATCTATCACAAGGTGATAGACGCTGGGCTTTGGGTGCTATCAACCGGACACAAACGCAGGGGCTCCGGGTGCTATTAACTGGGTGAATTCCTGGGAACTGCGGATATAGCTTGCCACAGCATCTTATCAGTTAATTGCATTTTGGATGTGCTGGGAGTCAGCTTGCACAAGTTAAGTCCTTGAGGAAGGAGGTTGGGTAAGGGGCTGCAGTTGAAGGAGCCAAGATGGAGTCTGTCTGGCTATTCTAGCTAAGGGAGAGTCAATTCAGGTTAAAACAAGGTAGGGTATCACACTATAAGGGCTTGAAACTAGTAGGCCTCACAAAACCTAAAAAGTTAGCACCAGGTGGCCCTAGATAGGGTCCCACCCTGCCTAGATAGGGTCCCACCCTGCCTCGATAGTGT
>NW_012117920.1:6217-6591 GCF_000951035.1 Colobus angolensis palliatus | reverse complement strand
AAAAAAAAAAAAAAAAAAAAAAAAAAAAAAAAAAAAAAACTCACCTTAAATCCAGCCCTCAGTCTGGCTTCCACCTTGACTCTCTCCCTGACCCCAGGCCCCAGTCTCCTCCCCACCGCCCCATGTACACACCAGCTCATATTTGTCTGGCACAGACCTGCCCTGCTGCATTGTGACCATCTGGGACAAATCACTGGGGATTCAAATTTTCACTGAATTTCGTTGACAGGAGCCCCACCACTCAAGGCGCGTGGTCCAGCGTGAGGTAGGAGAGCAGGCGGTCAAGGGCAGACTCAGGAGCCAGGTTGCTTTGGTTCAAATCCAGGCTCAGACACTGACACTGACCAGCTGACTTTTTTTTTTTTTTTTTTTTT
>NW_012117920.1:0-860 GCF_000951035.1 Colobus angolensis palliatus | reverse complement strand
GGGTTTCACCGTGTTAGCCAGGATGGTCTCGATCTCCTGACCTCGTGATCTGCCCGCCTCTGCCTCCCAAAGTGCTGGGATTACAGGCATGAGCCAAAGTCTTGCCTCCTAACCACTGCCAAACACTCCCGATGGAGCCTGGCACACATCTAGCACAAAACGTGTGTCCTTCTTCTTTGGGGCCTGACCTCCTTCCTCTCAGTCTATTTGATCTCAACTCCTCCCCACCCTGCCGCTCCTCCTCCCCACTGGGCCACTCCCAGTGACTTAGGGCCAAGGGAGCCCTGGAAGGTCATTCGATCTAGTGCTATGCAGGAGAACTCCCTGTGAGGGTGGAAAGGTTCTGTCCCTGCACTTTCTCATGCAGGAGCCACTTAGTGGCTACTAAGCACTTTGAAATGCAGCCGCTGGTGGGGCGCGGTGGCTCACTCCTGGAATCCCGGCACTTTGGGAGGCCGAGGCAGGCGGATCACTTGAGACCAGGAGTTTGAGACCAGCCCGGCCAACAGGCAAAACCCCATCTCTACTGAAAACACAAAAATTAACTGGGCAGGGAGGTGAGTGCCTGTAATCCCAGCTACTTGGAAGGCTGAACCAGGAGAATCGCTTGAATCCGGGAGGCAGAGCTTGCAGTGAGCTGAGATTGCACCATGGCACCCTAGTCTGGGCAACAGAGCCAGACGCCGTCTCAACAACAATAATAACAAAAAGAAATGTGGCCAGTGCAGCTGAGAAACCTTTTTTTTTCGTTTGCTTGTTTGTTTGAGACAAAGTTGCACTCTGTCACCCAGGCTGGAATGCAATGGCGCAATCTCAGTTCACTGTAACCTCCGCCTCCCAGGTTCAAGCGATTCTCCTGC
>NW_012117919.1:2648-4549 GCF_000951035.1 Colobus angolensis palliatus | reverse complement strand
CAACTCCAATTTCAGTTCTCTTTCTACTCACAGTTTCATCTTCCTGGTTCTCACTTTCTCCTTCTAATAAATGCACCCCATATTTCCTTACAAAGGTCATTTCTTTCATCCTTCTTTCATCCACACTCAAGGTTGAAAATCAATCTGATAGACTACTTCCTCCTTAGCTGTTTGCTGATAATGACTTAAATCCATTCACTTTCCCAGAATAAGAACAATAAAGGTAGTATTTTAATAAAAAAGTTTTCAAAAACTTTTTTAATAGTGAAAGGTTTCAAAATGTCTTTAAGAGTTGCTAATCCTAGAATTTCAGTATTGCGACAGGATGGCAAAATAGCCACTTTTGTGCCAAAAGCCTTAATTACATAGCATTCAAGTATGCCATCTAAGTGACAAACTCTTCTTCTACTTTCAGATTGGCCTTGATTCTTGTTTCAACCTAGGATGACATGTGAGCCATCATGATCCCTTCTCAAGCTCACAGAGGACCTCACTAATTGAGCATGGTACTCCTTCTGGCAGGACCCGGTTGTGACTCACAATTCTTCCTGACATAGCACTCCAAGTAGTAACTGTCAATCTTAGCCATAAGGGAATTGAAACCTACTGGCCCTCAGTAGCTTAAAATGTATTTGTTGATTTTCCAGTTGTAGAAAAGAAAGGTGAAAAGTGACTCATTTAAAGAAGAATTAGAAAACAGTAGAAAGGAAATCATGGGCTCTGCTTTAGTTTTATGTACATATTTATTTATTTACTGAGATAGGGTCTCACTCTGTCCCTCAGGCTGGAGTGCAGTGGCGTGATCATAGCTCACTGAGGCTCAACCTCCTGGGCTCAGGCGATTCTTCCACCTCAGCCTCCTGAGTAGCTGGATCCACAGGCACACACCACCACACCAAGCTAATTTTTGTAATTTGTGCAGAGACAGGGTTTTGTCATGTTGCCCAGGCTGGTGTTGAACCTGAGCTCAAGCAATTCGCCCACCTCAGCCTCCCTACGTGGTAGGATTACAGGCTGCTTTAATTTTAACTAGAAATCTGTATATTCAGGACTATAGAAGGAACTTACTATAAAGTAAAATAAAATATAGTCATATACAAGTAATATTTTTTAAACATTGGAATGAGTGTTTAGTAATCGTGTGAAAAGGAGAATTTTATTTTTTAAAGGACAGAAAATTACAAAGCCATTGTTCTTCCTAATAAGTTCTAGTGTTTTAGATTTATTTTAAGCTAGAAATAGAAAACTGCTCCTACCATGTTGTCATGTTGTATTTATTTCTGGTCTCATCAATTGGGTCAATCAAGAGGCACTCTCAGAACGAATACTGTGCAGTAGGTTTAGAGCCCAGCTAGCAGATTTCAAATTGGTTGAAAGATGTAAACTTTCATGATGGATTAAATGGAGAAGGTGAGAATCAAAAAAGGAGTCCAAGATGGTCTTGAAGTTTTGAGTCTTGGTGTCTGGAAAAACAAGGGATCTTCATAGACACAGAAAGTCAGTAGGAGAAAATAGCTGTTCTGGGGGACAGACAAAAAGTTCACATTTAGGTTTTTTTGAGGTTTAAATTCAGAGTTCAAGGGACTTCATAGTGGAGAACATCTTGCATGTATTTGGCATTACATGCCTGGCCTTTGAAAGCCTGGGTGTAAAGATTTTGAAATCTTGTCCTTGGGGGTGGTAGAAAATATTGTCCAATTTCAACCCCATTTCTCGTCTGAAAGATATTGGAAGGATGCCAGAAATTGAGAAAAGGCAGAGCTGATTCTACAGTGAGTCACTGGGATTCTGAAGAAATATAAGTGGCAGCTCCAGAATTTCTATATGGGGAGGAGGAGGCAATTTACAAGTGGAAGTTTGGTTGTAAGATGTAATAAGCTTGTATATATGGCAGCTCACAA
>NW_012117919.1:0-2598 GCF_000951035.1 Colobus angolensis palliatus | reverse complement strand
CTGAGGCTCAACCTCCTGGGCTCAGGCGATTCTTCCACCTCAGCCTCCTGAGTAGCTGGATCCACAGGCACACACCACCACACCAAGCTAATTTTTGTAATTTGTGCAGAGACAGGGTTTTGTCATGTTGCCCAGGCTGGTGTTGAACCTGAGCTCAAGCAATTCGCCCACCTCAGCCTCCCCACGTGGTAGGATTACAGGCTGCTTTAATTTTAACTAGAAATCTGTATATTCAGGACTATAGAAGGAACTTACTATAAAGTAAAATAAAATATAGTCATATACAAGTAATATTTTTTAAACATTGGAATGAGTGTTTAGTAATCGTGTGAAAAGGAGAATTTTATTTTTTAAAGGACAGAAAATTACAAAGCCATTGTTCTTCCTAATAAGTTCTAGTGTTTTAGATTTATTTTAAGCTAGAAATAGAAAACTGCTCCTACCATGTTGTCATGTTGTATTTATTTCTGGTCTCATCAATTGGGTCAATCAAGAGGCACTCTCATGACACCTTCTTGCACAGAACGAATACTGTGCAGTAGGTTTAGAGCCCAGCTAGCAGATTTCAAATTGGTTGAAAGATGTAAACTTTCATGATGGATTAAATGGAGAAGGTGAGAATCAAAAAAGGAGTCCAAGATGGTCTTGAAGTTTTGAGTCTTGGTGTCTGGAAAAACAAGGGATCTTCATAGACACAGAAAGTCAGTAGGAGAAAATAGCTGTTCTGGGGGACAGACAAAAAGTTCACATTTAGGTTTTTTTGAGGTTTAAATTCAGAGTTCAAGGGACTTCATAGTGGAGAACATCTTGCATGTATTTGGCATTACATGCCTGGCCTTTGAAAGCCTGGGTGTAAAGATTTTGAAATCTTGTCCTTGGGGGTGGTAGAAAATATTGTCCAATTTCAACCCCATTTCTCGTCTGAAAGATATTGGAAGGATGCCAGAAATTGAGAAAAGGCAGAGCTGATTCTACAGTGAGTCACTGGGATTCTGAAGAAATATAAGTGGCAGCTCCAGAATTTCTATATGGGGAGGAGGAGGCAATTTACAAGTGGAAGTTTGGTTGTAAGATGTAATAAGCTTGTATATATGGCAGCTCACAAGAGATTGAAAAAATAGATACTTATTTTCAGAACACAGAAGGGAAATTGTAGAGGTTATGAGAAAGCATCTAAGAAGTTACCAGTGCCTTATGCATTGATTTGGTAGAAAAGATTAGGTAGAACTTTCAGACAGTTTGAACTCTCCAGGTTCCACTTGAATGGTAAACCATTTCTATATAAAAACATACAAAATCAGTAAGTTGCTGAAAAAAAGTGATCATAACATAATTTGATGTTAGATAATGTGTGAAATATATAATAAAGGCAGTTCAAGCAGTTCAAAATGTGTTTGAATTTTTCAGTTAAGTTGACACTATTCCTAGTTGAGAAATAAAGTCGTGTTTATTTTAGTGAAAAGGTGACATACCTTGACCAGCGTTCCTTGGAGACTCCACTCTTTGCCAAGGACATTTAGCAAACATGGCAATAAAAACACAATTAGATCTGTGAGATTCAGTCAAAGCCCAGAAAAACTGTTCTAACCTGAACCACATGATCTCAGCACAATGCATGTCACTGACTTTCTCAGGCTATCCAGGATTTGAATATTGAGGAGGTGGTGAATATTGAATATTGTCCAGTGGTGACTCATACTGAGTGAAGACTACATAGACTTTCTCTTTAACATGTTAGGTACCAGCCACAGTAATGACTTTCCACTGACTCTGACCTATGGTAGAAGTAGATTTCACATTGTGACCCAGAGCACATCCTGCAACCAAGGTTTTATGAACCAATTCTTAACTTCACCATATATGCCACACTTTCATATTTTCTGTTCTTAATTTTGTTATGACTCTTTGATTTCATGACCCACAAGTAAATCTTGACTCAACGTTTGGAAAATATTAAGCAGCATGGTAGCATTTTCTTATTTATGGTGTTTTTCATTATCCTTTTTTGTTAATGTCTTATATACTTAGCACTAACAGCCAACTCTGGTTCACAGTCTCAGCATATAAGAAGTTACATTATCTTCACAACTGTAATAATTCATCATACAAGTACTAAGTGGATATTAACTTGACGATAGTGGCCTTAGATTTATTTGTATTTAAAAAAATGTAAAGTGATATCCTTACTACAGTAGAGTTAGGACAAAAGACTAGAAAACAGAAACCTGATGATATAGTGATTGCTAAAATATTCGTAAGGAAATATGGAATAATCAGAAAAGAATACTGTCTATCTTCAATGCGAAACTATGCATTGTTTAGCATATACCCTTCCAGGTTATCTGATGCTAGCTTTTTAGCTACTTTATGAATCTGTAAATTGTAAATAACTGATAGCAATGAAACTAATTCTTGTCTATACACATGAATTCCATCTAGTGGTGGGATAACCCTCCTTTTTCATTCCTGCCTCTCCCCATAGCCAGTTTTGTGAGTGAAAATTTGTAAATTCATTCTAATATTCCTGATCTCTATGTATATGAGCTTTTTGGATTCTACTTTGAACTGATTACATCATTTTATTGGTTCCTTCATTAA
>NW_012117918.1:2577-3522 GCF_000951035.1 Colobus angolensis palliatus | reverse complement strand
TTGAAGACCAGCCTGGGCAACACAGCAAGACACCACCACCCCCATCTCTAAAATTATAAAAAGAAAAATTATGAAAGGTGGCCTGGCACAGTGACTCATGCCTGTAATCCCAGCACTTTGGGAGACCGAGGTGGGTGGATCACCTGAAGTCAGGAGTTAAAGACCAACCTAGCCAACATGGCGAAACCCTGTCTCTACTAAAGATACAAAAATTAGCCAGACATGGTGGTGGGTATCTGTAGTCCCAGCTACTCAGGAGGCTGAAGCACAAGAATCACTTGAACCTGGGAGGCAGAGGGTGCAGTGAGCCGAGATCACGCCACTGCACTCCAGCCTGAGCAACAGAGCAAGACTGTCTCAAAAAAAAGAAAAAATTTAAAAAGATCCACTTTAAAAAATTACAAAAGGAACTGCCCAGTAAACAGTATTATAGTTTGACTTTTTATTATGAAAATATGTTCACACATAGCAAAAAGTTGACAGAAGTGTACAATGAAACCCACCACAATTGTTAACATTTTGCCATATTCACTTTGTCCACACACATGTGGATAGTTTGTGCTAAACGATTTGAAAGTGACTTGCAGACTTCATGACATTTTCCCAATGTCATGCCTTTTGTTACTCAACAAGTTGGAAGTTTCTGGTCATCATCAGAGTTTGGACACTGAATCCTGCCCACTGCCCTCGGCAGCTAAGAAGGTTCCTCCCCGATGCTAGCGACACTTCCTTCCCTGGGGCAGAGACGCCAGCTGCAGAAAAATGCTCATCTTGTCTGAGACAGGGTCCTCTCAACAAAACATTCACCCAGACTAGTATGTTATCTGGGCATTTCCCATTCCACAGCCCCCATAGATGGGATGTCTAGTTAAATGAAATTTCAGGCTGGGTGCGGTGGCTTATGCCTGTAATTCCAGCGCTTTGGGAGGCAGAGATGGAAGGATC
>NW_012117918.1:0-936 GCF_000951035.1 Colobus angolensis palliatus | reverse complement strand
CCAGGAGGCAGAGGTTGCAGTGAGCCAAGATCATGCCACTGCACTCCAGCCTCAGCTACACAGCGAGACTCTGTCTTAAACAAACAAAAAAAGCCGGGCGCGGTAGCTCATGCCTGTAATCCCAGGGAGGCCGCTTTGTGTTGGTACTTACCTGTATTCCCAGCTACTTGGGAGCCCGAGGCAGGAGAATTGCTTCAACCCAGGAGGCAGAGGTTGCAGTGAGATTGGGCCATTGCACTCCAGCCTGGGCAACAAGACTGAAACTCCATCTCAAAAAATAAAAATTAAAAAATAGGCTGTGTGTGCCTGTAATTTCAGCACTTTATGCCTGTAATTTCAGCACTGTAATTTCAGCACTTTAGGAGGCCAAGGCAGGTGGATCACCTGAGGTCAAGAGTTCAAGACCAGATTGGCCAACATGGTGAAACCCCATCTCTACTAAAAATACAAAAATTAGCCTGGTGTGGTGGCAGACGCCTGTAATCCCAGCTACTTGGGACGCTGAGGCAGGAGAATCACTTGGACCGGGGAGGCAGAGGTTTCAGTGAGCCAAGACTACGCCATTGCACTCCCGCCTGGGCGACAGAGCAAGATTCTGTCTCTAAATAAATAAATAAATAAAATTTTGAAAAAATGAAAAATACATATAATTAATTATAAAAGAAAAATAAAGGACTGTGGGTTGAGCCTGGTGCCTGTAGTCCCAGCTACTTGGGAGGCTGAGACGGGAGGATTTCTTGAGCCCAGGAGTTCAAGGCCAGAAAAAACAAACAAACAAACACAGAACTCTGAGTGTTGGGCCCAGTTTGGCAGCTGCCTCTACTCCAGGATGAGAGGGTGGAGGGTGCAGGATTTGGGCCTAGATGAGGGGTTTGGTCCAGGGTCTCCTAGGGGTGTGGAGAGCTTCCCATTGACTTCCCTTAAGACTTAGAACAA
>NW_012117917.1:2799-3308 GCF_000951035.1 Colobus angolensis palliatus | reverse complement strand
CCTAGGTTTTCTTCTGGGGTTTTTATGGTTTTAGGTCTAACATTAAAGTCTCTAATCCATCTTGAATTAATATTTGTATAAGGAGTAAGGAAAGGATCCAGTTTCAGCTTTCTAGTTATGGCTGGCCTGTTTTCCCAGTACCATTTGTTAAATAGGGAATCCTTTCCCCATTTCTTGTTTTTGTCAGGTTTGTCAAAGATCAGGTGATTGTAGATGTGTGGTATTATTTTTGAGTGCTCTGTTCTGTTCCATTGGTCTATATCTCTGTTTTGGTAGCAGTACTATGCTGTTTTGGTTACTGTAGCCTTGTAGTATAGTTTGAAGTCAGGTAGTGTGATGCCTCCAGCTTTGTTCCTTTGACTTAGTATTGTCTTGGCAATGCGGACTCTTTTTTGTTTCCATATGAACTTTAAAGTAGTTTCTCCAATTCTGTGAAGAAAGTCATTGGTAGCTTATAATGGGGATGGCATGGAATCTATAAATTACCTTGGGCAGTATGGCCATTTTCA
>NW_012117917.1:0-691 GCF_000951035.1 Colobus angolensis palliatus | reverse complement strand
CTTCCTCCATCCCTTTATTTTGAGCCTATGTGTGTCTCTGCATGTGAGATGGGTCTCCTGAATACAGCAAATTGATGGGTCTTGACTCTTTATCCCGTTTGCCAGTCTGTGTCTTTTAATTAGAATATTTAGCCCATTTACATTTAAGGTTAATATTGTTATGTGTGAACTTGATCCTGTCTTTATGATGTTAGCTGGTTATTTTGCTCATTAGTTGATGCAGTTTCTTCCTAGCATTGATGGTTTTTACATTTTTGTCTTTTTTTTGCAATGGCTGGTACCATTGTTCCTTTCCATGTTTAGTGCTTCCTTCAGGATCTCTTGTAGGGCAGGCCTGGTGGTTACAAAATCTCTCAGCATTTGCTTGTCTGTAAAGGATTTTATTTCTCCTTCACTTATGAAACTTAGTTTGGCTGAATATGAAATTCTGGGTTGAAAATTCTTTCCTTTAAGAATGTTGAATATTGGCCCCCACTCTCTTCAGGCTTGTAAGGTTTCTGCCAAGAGATCTGCTGTTAGTCTGATGGGCTTCCCTTTGTGGGTAATCTGACCTTTCTCTCTGACTGCCCGTAGCATGTTTTCCTTCATTTCAACTTTGGTGAACCTGACAATTATGTGTTTAGAGTTGCTCTTCTCGAGGAGTATCTTTGTGGCGTTCTCTGTATTTCGTGAATTTGAATGTTGGCCTGCC
>NW_012117916.1:7325-8837 GCF_000951035.1 Colobus angolensis palliatus | reverse complement strand
CGATCAAATGCAGAATCCATTCCACAATGCCTATAAAATGGAAAATAAAGACATTCACTGAAGCACTACTGCCCTTTTCTTCTATTTTACTCAATTTATATTTTAGTAGACTATAATAGTTTTGATCAATGTAGATTGTATTTTATGTCCCCCCTCAAAAATCTTTTAAATATGATCACAAACTCCAATGCATAAACAACATAAAGATAATATGATCACAAACCCCAAAGCATATACAACATAAAGATAATACGATCGCAAACCCCAATGCACATACAACATAAAGATAATACGATCGCAAACCACACTGCATATACAACATAAAGACAGTACGATCACAAACCCCAATGCATATACAACATAAAGATAGACAGATGCGAATCTGAGTCCTCTTCAGGAAAGTCACCAAGTCCGAAAGAGAGGAAGAGCGAGGGATTCGCACCTGGGTACCGGCTTCCTGATACCTACTCCAGCTGCTTTGCCGCTACACGACAGATCCAGAACTTCACTGCTTAGTGTGATGCTTTTTGATTAAGCATCTAAGAACTTTTCAGGGGATTCTTTGGTATTTTTCTTTGCACCCCCTGCCGGCCACCAAATATCCACTGAAGTGTAGTCATTTCAAACACCTTCAAGGAAATTACGATCTAGAGGTTTGGAATTGTTCTTTTCTGCAACAGGATGCGCCGGTCTCTTGTTGATGAAAACACTGCGCCTAGACAGTTTTCTCGGCTGTGGTGCTGAGTCGCATGCAGTGATCATGATTGCAACCCCAAATACTCCTTTTGATTATTTTTCCCAATATGCTCATGCTGAGATTTTCTTCTTCCAAAACTATTCATCTGAGAATAGAGAATATGGTCACATTATTTTCTTTTTAAAAAGAGCCCTGAGTATTTCATGTGAATTTCCCAAGTAGGTGCTGTTATTATGTATACACTGATTCTGAGTGATTCTTTTTTTAAAAAAAGTAGCACGATCATGGTGATTTTATGCTGGAATGTGTCTCTGTGGACTTAAAATATCAAACTTGGAGATCATTTGCTGTTTCTTAGCTTTTGTCCTACTCGAGATACATTTTCAACTATTAAATTTTATTAGAAGGCAGTGGGGTCCAGTAGGCAAGGTCAAAGTAGACAGACATTAAAGGAAATCACTTTAAGAGATTCCTTCTCCAGACTTTTGGACCCATATCAAGCCATATAGAGAAGGGGTGCAGCTGTTAAGTCTTTTAGCAATTCCTGGGACAGTTATTGATTGATTGATTGATTGACGGACGGAGTCTCACTCTGTAGCCCAGGTGGAGTACAGCGGCACAATCTCGACTCAACCTCTGCCTCCGGGGTTCAAGCAATTCTCCTGCCTCAGCCTCCTGAGTAGCTGGGACTACAGGTGTGTGCCATCATGCCTGGCTAAGTTTAGTAGAGATGGGGTTTCACCATGTTGGCCAGGATGATCTCAATCTCCTGACCTCATGATCCACCTGCCTCGGTCTCACAAAGTGCTGAGGTG
>NW_012117916.1:0-2150 GCF_000951035.1 Colobus angolensis palliatus | reverse complement strand
AATTAAGGGGCCTTGATTCTCTGTTTTTATAATTTGAGTTAGACTTTTGTTTACTTGACCTGAAGTTTTCCCCTTATGCAGATCAATTAAGAGTTTAGTAGACTATCCCATCTATTTCATGTCTTGAAACACCGTGATTATCTAGCCAACACCATAGATCTACGTGAGTCAGACTATTCTGATGGTTGCTTTGCCTATGCTGTCCCTCTATGTAACTACATCTACTTTTCCTTTGGCCACTGAGTACCACCGTGTGACTCCTGTCACCCTGGGATCCAATTATTTTATTGCATTAAGTTTTCCAGTTGAGTGGTTGTGGTTCCCATTGTAAGAAAGGAGCAATCAGGGAGCTCTTCAAAGATGCAGGGGCTCCCCTCATGTATCTATTTCACAAAGTATTGGTGAAAGGTGTGTCTTTTGGACCCTTCCGGGGTGAGCGAGTGAGTCCCAAGTGACAATCCCGCTTTTGCATTTCAGTCATCCTAAGCCTTTAAATCTCTTCCTCTAAGTTAAGGCAGGGGAGATGAGGCATTTCCAACTAATTCACAGTGGGGCATATTTTGCTCCGTGTTTTAGATAACCAGCTGACCAACCAACCATTAGAACCCTTTCTAACTCCCCAAGCTACAGCATTACGTGCAGAATCTCTGCTTAGTAGACCCATGTCAATGAATTCAGTCTGATCCAACTTTATGTTCCTTCTACCACTATCCCACACCCTTAATATCTATTCCTACATGTGTTCCCCAGATTTCTGCTTGTACAACTCAGGAAACTCAAGGATTCTTTTGCAGAGTAGTCACCATCTCATGGGCCACACACTGTACCTCATCTTTAGGGACTGCTGGGACATGGGTCTGGTTATAGGTCTAGAAGCAAAGAGGGGCTTTGGGGTGGGTCCTGAGGAGCATTAGCTTTGTCTTGCTTGACAACTGCCTCAGGGGAGTAGTGCTATTTCCTCAGGCACTGCAGGGTTACTCTCCTTAGATGTAAAGTGGAGAGGCCAATACCGTTGTAGGTGGGGAGGCCACTTTCTTTGGCAAAAATAACTCATCAGGATTTAAAGACGCAGTGTCCCCAGCCTCACTAGGGGCTTCTCACATGTCCCCACCACAACTTGCAAGATTCCATCTTTCCCCAACCAAAGTCTTCACTTTAACAGTAGATAGCCTGCAAGGCTGAGACCTCAACTTTTGTTGTAATTCAGGCAGA
This sequence comes from Colobus angolensis palliatus, assembly GCF_000951035.1. Classification (NCBI taxonomy): domain Eukaryota; kingdom Metazoa; phylum Chordata; class Mammalia; order Primates; family Cercopithecidae; genus Colobus; species Colobus angolensis. Next base: position 938 of record NW_012117916.1, on the reverse strand, counting down.
ATCACACGATGAGGAGTGGTGTTTGATTTTTGGCCATTTCAGTCTCATAGCTGCAGAGAGAAGATTCTCCTTCAAGGCACACCTAGAAATTCTTAGGTTATTTATGTGGAGCTTGATATGGAAATTCAAATCCCTGATTGCGTTAGGCCATTCTTGGATTGCTATAAAGAAATAGCTGAGGCTGGGTAATTTGTAAAGAAAAGAGGTTTAATTGGCTCACGGTTCTGCAGGCTGTATAGGAAGCATGGTGCTGGCATCTGGTCAGCTTCTGGCGAGGCTTTAGGAAACAGTAATTATAGCTCAAGGTGAAAGGGGAGCAGGTACATTACACAGTGAAAGCTGAAACAAGAAAGAGAGGGAGAGGGAGAGGGAGAGTGAGGGGAGGTGCCACACACCTTTAAACAACCAGAACTTCTGTGAACTCAGAGTGAGAGCTCACTCGTCACCAAGGGGATGATGGTCCAAGCCATTCATGAGGGATCCGCCCCATCATCCAAACACCTCTCCCACCAGGTCCAGCCTCCAAGAGTTCACCATGAGATACGGGCAAGGGCAAGTATCCAAGCCATTCATGAGGGATCGGCCCCATCATCCAAACACCTCTCCCACCAGGTCCAGCCTCCAAGAGTTCACCATGAGATACGGGCAAGGGCAAGTATCCAAGCTACATCATTCACCTAACCCTTTTTTCCCCTCCATTCTGTCCAGTGATATTAGGAGCAGCCAACCATCATATTCTTTATTTTCCACATGTTTGAAAGTATCATATAGAGTCACTACATTTCTTGCCTCTGGGCCAAAAATGACAGGCAGTGGGGAGCGGACCCCCTGTTTGGTGAATGGTGCTGGGATAACTGGTTAGCCATGTGTGGGGACATTGGGACTGGACCCCTTCTGTTTACCATGTACAGAGATCAACTCAAGATAAATTAAAGACT
>NW_012117915.1:5061-6949 GCF_000951035.1 Colobus angolensis palliatus | reverse complement strand
CAACTACTACTCTGACCTACCTCTACAGATTAGTTTTTCCTACTGTAGAAACTTATGAACATTGAATCATTTAGTATATACTTTTTAAATGATTTTATTGACTCTAATAGAATCTTTTTAAATCTTTATCCATGTTGTTGCATGTATCAGAATTATATTAACTATGTTGCTTAGTATAATTTCAACGTACCACAATTTGTTTATTCATTCTATTGTTATGGTGACTTGGATTATTTACAGTTCTTAGTTACATAAATGAAATTCTATGAAAAATACTTAATGGATCTTTTCACATACATATATTTTTATGTTTCTTGGAAAAACAGTTAGCAGTTGAATTAAGGTCATGGGGTAAGTGTATCTGGAACTTTTACAAAGACGTTGCATGGACACAGAGGGGAACATCACACACCAGGGCCGGTCAGGGAGTTGGGGCCTAGGGGAGGGACTGCATTAGGAGAAATACCTAATGTAGATAATGGGTTGATGGGTGCAGCAAACCACCATGGCACGTATATATTTATGTAACCTGCACACTCTGCACATGTATCTCAGAACTTAAAGTATAATAATAATAATAAGAATTGTCTTATATCTCCCTGTCAGCATCTTGAATCTGATATATCTAAGATTGGTCATTTTGGGATTTATCCTGCTCAAGGTTTGCTGAAATTCTTCATGTATACATTGTTGAATTCATAAAATTGGACAATTTTGGATTTTTTTTTTCAAGTACATGTTCTACTCCCTTTTGTACCTTTTTTTTTCATTTTGGAACTTTGTTTATATGTACGTTAGACTACTTCAGACTGTTCTACAGGTAACTATGGTTCTATTAATTTATTTTTCCATCTTATTTCTCTCTGTGATACAAATTGCATCGTGGCTCATGTCTCATCTTTAAGTTTCCTATGGCTTTTTTCTGCCATCTTCTGTTTGCTGTTACACCAAAACTTAGATTTTTATTTCGGATACTTTTACTTTTTAATTTTGGAATTCAAAGTTGGTCTATTTTTTATTATTTGCATTACTGTGCTGCTATTTACCATCTGTTCATTCATTATGCCATCTTTTAAAATGTTACTCAGCATATTTATAATAGGTTCTTCAACGTGAATGTCTGATAATTCAAACATCTGTGTTAATTTTGAATCCATTTCTAATGACAGACTTAAAAATCTCTTAACTATGGCTTTCATTTTTATATGTTTTCTCATGTATATTAATTTTTGATTGTATGCTGAAGATTATAATTATATATTATAAAGTCTCTGCTTTTTTATTATTGTCTGAGTAATAATGGTTTTTGTTTAAATAGAAAAATAAGTTGTTGGCTGAAAAACTTGAACTTCTAGATGCTTGGTTTCATATGATGTTAGCACAGCTATATTTAAGTTTTGTCTTCTGTTTTGGCAAGAATCCTTAGGCATAGGACATATTGTTTACTCATTAAGTATGGCTTTTATTGTGTTTCAAACGCATACCCAGGGAGGTTAAAACTATAGGTTGTTTCTCATTTGTTCAATGACAGGTGAAGCCTCATGTGTATATATTTAAGTTTATCAGTTATGACTTTCTATCCTTCTGTTGGCTCTCTCCTGTCTTTCTCATGCATGCACACAGTTCACGAATCACGCATAGATATAAGATTAGTTTATATACAAATTTCAGGTCTTCTTCCTTTTCTGGAATTCCATTCCTTAACTTGTAGCTTCTCTAGCAGCCCCAGATAAGGGCTTTCTACATGTTCTAGTGAATAACTCCAGAGAAAAATTCAAATAAATGTAAACCTCCATTAGTCTTCCATGTTTTTAAGGATTTAAAAACAAACATTTTATAATTTAGTGGCTATAAAAATACTGTATTTATACCATTTTTTTGTCTCCTA
>NW_012117915.1:0-301 GCF_000951035.1 Colobus angolensis palliatus | reverse complement strand
TGCATGTTTCTAGGAATTGATCCATTTAATTTAGGTTTTTCAGTTTTTTGATATTAAACTGTCTCTTGTGTTACTTTGTATTTTGGTGGTATCAGTTGTAATGTCTCTTTTTAAGTTATAATTTTATTTATTTGGGTCTTCTCTTTTTCTTAGTTTTGATATAGACAGGTCAATTTTATTTATATTTTTCAAAGAATGCCACTTAGTTTATCTTTTCTATACTAAAATAAGTTGTATTTCTAAAATCTAATAATAAATAAACCTTAAAAGTAATTGAGAAATAGTCCCTTTTGCAGTAGTA
>NW_012117914.1:3357-4688 GCF_000951035.1 Colobus angolensis palliatus | reverse complement strand
AAAAAAAAAACCAGAAAAAAACACTTTCAGTAAAGAATACTGTTCTCAGCAACGTTATCCTTTAGAAATGAAGTAAAGAATTTTCTAGATAAGTAAAGACTGAGGCAGTAAGCTTCATGACACCCATCTTATACTTTAAGTTCTATCAATGATAGACTGTATAAAGAAAATTTGGCATATATACACCATGGAATACTATGCAGCCATAAAAATGGATGAGTTCATGTCCTTTGCAGGGACATGGATGAAACTGGAAACCATCATTCTCAGCAAAGTAACACAAGAAGAAAAAAACAATCACTGCATGTTCTCTCTCATAAGTGGGAGGTGAACAATGAGAACACATGGACACACGGAGGGGAACATCATACACCAGGGGTGGGGGACTGGGAGAGGGACAGCATTAGGAGAAATACCTAATGTAAATGACTAGTTGATGAGTACAGCAAACCAACATGGCACATGTATACCTATGTAACAAACTTGCCCGTTGTGCACGAGACCCATCTTATGAGAAATGATAAAGGAAGTCCTTCAAGCTCAAAGAAAAAAAGATACTAATAAGTAACATAAAAACATCTGAAAGTATAAAACTCACTGAAAAATGTAAGTACACAGTTAAATTCAGAATACTCTATTACTGTAATGGTGATGTGTAATTCACTTATATCTGTTATATAAAGGTTAAAAGATAAAACTATTAAAAATATAATTGCTATAATAATTTGTTAAGCAATATGAAATATAAAAAGATGTAAATCACATAAAAATGTAAAATTATGGAAGGGGAGTAAAAGTATAGAGGTATTTTATGTGATCAAACTTAAGTTATTATTGGCTTAAATAAGCTGTTTAATGCATAATTTTTAAAGCTTCCTGGTAACTACAGCAAAGACTTATAGTAGATACACACACAAAAAAAATGAAATTCAAAAAATAAAAATGTACCACTGGAGAAAACTACTTAACAATAAAGGAAGATAATAGCAAAAGAAGAAGAAAGAGGAAAAGAATATACAAAACAAGTAGAAAAAAAATAGCAAATTATCAGTATAAAGTCAATATATGTCAGTAATCACCTTTAAAATAAAGGGATCAAATTCTTGAATAAAAACACATTGAGTTAAAGAATGGATGAAAAGTAAACACAACTCAACTGTATGCTGGCTATAAGAGACTCACTTCAACTGTAAAGACACACATGAAGTGAAAATGAAACGGAAAAATATATTCTGCTCAAATAAAATCAAGAGATTAGAATTCCTGTATTAGATAAAATATGTTTAAATCAAAAACTGTAAAAAGAGACAAAGAAGATCATTATATAACAA
>NW_012117914.1:0-1154 GCF_000951035.1 Colobus angolensis palliatus | reverse complement strand
AAATCCCCTCCCATGAAAGTAATTTTAAATTAAAAAGAAGCAACTGTTGCTCCAGAGCAAAAAACAAAGTAATATGACACCTTCAGAGAAACACAGTAGTTCTCCAGAAGTAAGTGTTAACAAAAAATGTCATTGAAATGTCATGTAATAAATTCAAAATATTGATTTTAATGAAGTTCAATGAGATGCAAGATAAATTTAAAAACCAATACAAAGAAATAAAAAAAAATTCAGGATATAAATGAGAACTTTACCAGGGAGATTGATATCTGAAAAAAGAAAAAAAAAAATCTCTCTCACACACACACACGTACATATATACAAAAATTCTAGACCTCAAAACTTTATCAAATGAATTTTAAAAAATTTCAAAAGCCTCAACAATGATAAGATCAAGCAAAAAAATTTTACAACTTCAGAAAAGGTCTTTTGAAATAATACAGTCAGACAAAAATAAAGAAAAAAGAAATTAAAAAGAATGTGCATAGACTTCAACACATTTGAGACTACATCAGGCAATTGAACTTAAGAATCATATTCCCCAGGGGTAAATACAAATTAAAATATTTTGAAGACCTATTTAATAAAATAGTTAATGAAAATTTCCCATCTATCAAGAGATTTAATCATCCAGGTATAGTAGGACCAATAATCCCTAGGAAATTTATTGCAAAAAGAGCTTTACCACAAATTGTAATCAGTCTAAAGTCAAAGTGAAAAAAGGAATTCTAAAATTAACAAGAGAAAAGCATCTAGTCGCTTATAAAGAAAGCCCATCAGACTAACAAGCAGACATCTCAGCAGAAATCATACAGTACAGAAGAGAATGGGAAGGCATGTTAGAACTGCTGAAATAAATAAAACTTCTAGCCCAGAACTCTATATCCAGCAAAATTAAGGTTTATAAATAAAGGAGAAATAAAATCTTTCCCAGCCACACAAATGCTGAGGGAATTCATCACCACCAGACTAGTCCTACAAGAAATAATCAAGAGTCCTAACTAGAAATGAAAGAATAACATTCAACACTGTAACAACATATGAATGTATAAAACTCACAGGTAAAGCAATCACACACAAAAAAGAGAAATAAATCAAATAATAAGGGGCCAGGTGCAATGGCTCATGCCTGTAATCCCAGCACTTTGGGAGGC
>NW_012117913.1:7884-10706 GCF_000951035.1 Colobus angolensis palliatus | reverse complement strand
TGGCACATATACACCATGGAATACTATGCAGCCATAAAAAAGGATGAGTTCATGTCCTTTGTAGGGACATGGATGCAGTTGGAAACCATCATTCTCAGCAAACTATCGCAAGAACAGAAAATCAAGCACCGCATGTTCTCACTCATAGGTGGGAATTGAACAATGAGATCACTTGGAGAAGGAAGGGGAACATCACACACTGGGGCCTGTCATGGGGTGGGGGGAGCGGAGAGGAATAGCATTAGGAGAGATACCTAATGTAAATGACGAGATCTTTCAATCTTTAATAGAAACAGGGAATTAAATTTCATGCCTAAATATACTGGCAACAAATTCCATTTAAAATAAAAACCAAAGTGTGTGCAAATACCATAAGGGTCCAATAAACAAAATAACCTCTGTGTTGTGTGCTATATTTACCTCAGGGTCAGATTACCAACAGTAAAGCAGAGATTAGTCTTAAACTCTGGAGTCAGATCTATAAAAGTTGAAATTCCAGCCATGTGATACATTATAAAAATATGATAATATTTGATCACCTTTTTATGCCACAATTTTCTCATCTGTAATACAAGGATGAAATATTTGTCTCATAGAGTCATAAGGGTTAAATAAATTCACAAATGTGAAGAACTAACACATCACTAGAGATATATGAAATGGTCAGTAATAGCGATATTTTATATAAGTGGTGCCATAAATGCTTAGTGTTTCCTGTCTTAATCTTTTGTTTTTAATGATTTCTGAACACATGTTTGCTAATGACTACATGGCATTTCATGATATATATGTGGACAAATATTTATAATTAGCCAATTCCTTATTATTGAGTTTTTGACAATTTTTCCAATTAATATTATTTTATTATAAGTAGTGTATATATACGTTTACCTTCTTCCTAAGAGTACATTCCTAAAGATGAAATTGTTTGTAGAATTCTATATTTTTTAGATTTTTGATATGTTTTGCCAATTTATCCTCTTCATAAATTAAAAAATACATATTTTCATCAACTATGAGTGCTTATTTCTGTGCTTATTTTGTATACTTTTTAATACATTTTGAATTTTTTTCCAATTCTGTGAAGAAAGTCATTGGTAGCTTGATGGGGATGGCATTGAATCTATAAATTACCTTGGGCAGTATGGCCATTTTCATGATATTGATTCTTCCTATCCATGAGCATGGAATGTTCTTCCATTTGTTTATGTCCTCTTTTAGTTCTTTGAGGAGTGGTTTGTAGTTCTTCTTGAAGAGGTCCTTCACATCCCTTGTAAGTTGGATTCCTAGGTATTTCATTCTATTTGAAGCAATTGTGAATGGGAGTTTACTCATGATTTGGCTCTCTGTCTGTTATTGGTGTATAGGAATGCTTGTGATTTTTACACACTGATTTTGTATCCTGAGACTTTGCTGAAGTTGCTTATCGGCTTAAGGAGATTTTGAGCTGAGATGATGGGGTTTTCTAAATATACAATCATGTCATCTAAAAACAGGGACACTTTGACTTCCTCTTTTCCTAATTGAATACCCTTTATTTCTTTCTCTTGCCTGATTGCCCTGGCCAGAACTTCCAACACCATGTTGAATAGGAGTGGTGAGAAAGGGCATCCCTGTCTTGTGCCAGTTTTCAAAGGCAATGCTTCCAGTTTTTGAATTTTTTTAGTATTTACTTGATCTTTTGGACACTGCAGTATAAATAATGCTTTCTGCATTTGATTGTTAAGGATTTTGTGACACATTAATTTTCACAAGTCCACACAGTCAAGGAGGTAAGCGGGACAAGAATGTAGGTCGTACAAAGTCCAATTTTTGTGTGTGAAATGTTGGATATGACACATAGTTTGCCACTGAACAACGCAGGGCTTAAGGGTGCCACCTCAGCTCCACCTCCATGCAGTTGAACATCTGTGTATAACTTTTGATTACCCAAAATCTTTACTAGTAGCTTACTGTTGATTGGAAGACATACTGATAATTCAAACAATCAACTAACAAATATTTTGTATGTTGTATGTATTATGTATTTTTTATACAATACTTCATTTTATTAATCTTATTAAGAAAATTATAAGGAAAATACATTTACAATTAATTAGGTTGAATTGTATCATCACAAAGGTCTTCATCCTTGCCCTCTTCACAGTAAGTAGGCTGAGGAGGAGGAGGAAGAGGTTGGGCTTGCTCTCTCAGGGATCACACAAGCACAATAGGTAGAGGAAGTGGAAGGGGAGGTAGAAGAGGCAGGCACTCTTGGTATCATTTTTATTTAAAACAAAAAAAAAATCCCCGTATAAGTAGGCCTGCACAATTTAAACGTGTGCTATTCAAGGATCAACTGTATTTCTTTGTTTTTAATAGAAAAAAATTACTGCTGAAAATAGTAGATAGTTAACAGTAATTTAATATTATAACATTTAAATTGCATGCCAACCCTTTTTATTTGCTAAAGATACACCAATATTTTGAGATGAGACCAAAATTTTGAGAAGATATTTCAACTTCATAAAAGTGACAGCAACCAGGATTAAGACCATTCCAAAATGTTTACACTCTACTAAGCTTCAAAGATGAATGTTAGGCTGGGCACTGTGGCTCACGCTTGTAATCCCAGCACTTTAGGAGGCCGAGGCAGGGTGATCACGAGGTCAGGAGATCGAGACCATCCTGGGTAACAGGGTAAAACCCCATCCCTACTAAAAATACGAACAATTAGCCGGGCATGGTGGTGGGTGCCTGTAGTCCTAGCTACTCAGGAGGCTGAGGCAGGAAAATGGCATGAACCTGGGAGGTGGAGCTTGCAGTAAGCTGAGATTGCACCA
>NW_012117913.1:0-1709 GCF_000951035.1 Colobus angolensis palliatus | reverse complement strand
ATGGTCTCGATCTCCTGACCTCGTGATCCGCCCGTGTCGGCCTCCCAAAGTGCTGGGATTACAGGCTTGAGCCACCGCGCCCGGCCTCCTCTACCATTATTTTAAATCTTCACCAGTAAGTCACTAAGCCTCAAATAGGCCTACACATTTTTAATACATATTTAATCAAAGTATTTATATAGAAAGAAATCCTGCAAGAAATATTTTTCCAGGATTCTGCATGTACTAGGGACAAGTCCATTTCACCAAATGGATCTGGTGATCCATTTGGATACCTAGAGATGTGTGCAACATGATCATACCTTGAAAATGGCAAAAGCACCTTAAATTTACAATATGGATGACAATTATAATTTTCTTAAATAAAGAGGAAAGTGCATTATTTTCCCAATTATGAGGAGAGAGGAAATAACCCAAAAGGTAACTAAAAACAAATAAATAAATCATGGCAATGGTTTTTCTGAGTATTTCTCTTCTATTTCAAGCATTCAAACAAATGTAGTTGAAAGCAAGCTACAATTCTGAAGATTTGAATATGTTTGCTTCTTGCAGACTGAGTTCATATGTCTGAACTGATGGAATTTAATGAATTCATTCAAACTTATTTGAAGAACCACGTAAGTACCAGGTGTACAAATATAAAAATTATGTATTTTTTGTCTTTGAGCTACTAACAGTTTAATAGAAGAGGAAAACATGCAAACAAATGATTATACAATATGTTTTGAGGACAAACTGAAGAAAGAAACTGTATGGGAAAACAAAGAAACTTTTTATGTGGTAATTACTGAATAGTCTTACAAGATTAATAGGCATTTGCAGGGACATCAGTCTAATACAGGAAAATGGATATGTATGCAAATATTAACATTGACTCCAACTTCCTTTTCCCTTACTTTGTGGCTTAGATTCCTGAGTTTGAAAATATTTCTCATAAACTTTAATTTACTTCTGCAGTTTATCAGAGTTAGAGGAGTATTAATTGGTGTTATTTTAAGGGGTATTTTTCAATTTCCAGACTTGCAAACTATTACACACAATGTATATATCAGCTGGCCCTTGATGTTAATGAATTAATTCTGAATCCCAATTCCACATTCTATAGAATTCAATGTCTCTCTAGAGTGAACAGGAATTACCAGAGGTTTATCTCTTAGGTTCTTTCACCCGGCTCCTGTTTCCATGCATGCTGTATCACTTCTGTGTCATACTGATGAAGGTATGAGACTGAGTCCTTTCATCATTTCCTTAAGAAACCACTTTTCTTATGTCTTGACATGCCCGAATCTTCTTTGACATAGTCACGCTTTTCATGTCCTACCAAATTATGTGGAATTATCTAGACACTTTCCTAAGCAAGACAGTATCCTCTTTAATGATGCCTTGCTTTGTTTTTTAAGGGTAATTCCCAAATATGGCTGCATATTAAAATCACCCAGATGAGAATTACAAGAGAATACATAGACCCCAGAATACCATCTATTGATATCGTGATTTAATTGGCCACAGGTGAGTACAAGGTACTGCGTTTTTAAAAGCCTCCCTTTTTCTTATATGCAGCCAACTGTTTTGTAGATTGCCACAATTTGTATATGTTTGAAAAATAACTTGCTCAATTTTTTTTAGGTTTGAGCTTTATATAAATTAGACAAAAAGTATGTGTTTTCCTGTAATTTTATCTCAACATTATATCTATTGCTTATTCACAC
>NW_012117912.1:6244-6967 GCF_000951035.1 Colobus angolensis palliatus | reverse complement strand
CCCTGCCCCCAGGGAGCTAGGACTAGAAGTGGGAAAAAGACAAAGGACTTCATCTTGTTTTCTTTTTTTTGAGATGGGGTCTTACTCTGTCACCCAGGCTGGAGTGCAGTGGCGCCATCTCAGCTCACTACAACCTCTGCTTCTCAGGTTCAAGCGATTCTCCTGCCTCAGCCTCCCAAGTAGCTGGGACTACAGGCATGCACCACCATGCCCAACTAATTTTTGTATTTTTAGTAGAGATGGCGTTTCACCATGTTGGCCAGGCTGGTCTCTTGACCTCAGGTGATCCGCCAGTCTCAGCCTCCCAAAGTGTGGAGATTACAGGTGTTGCTGACTCCATCTAATTTATTTTGGCATTCCCATTGGGGAGGATGCCTTCAGAGGCCACGGCAGGGCTGAGGGCTGGGGGTTGGGGTGGGGGATGGCTGAGGTGGGGACTAGAAGAGGGGTCAGGAATGCCTAGGAGGTAAAGCCCACCAGACCACCCTGATGATGGATTAGAAGTGGCAGATGCAGCCAGGCATGGTGGCTCACGCCTGTAATCCCAGCACTTTGAGAGGCCGAGGCAGGAGGATCACGAGGTCAGGAGATTGAGACCATGGTGGGACTACAAGTCCCAGCTACTCGGGAGGCTGGGGCAGGTGAATCGCTTGAACCCGGGAGGCGGAGGTTGCAGTGAGCCAAGATCGCACCACTGCACTCCAGCCTGGGTGACAGAGTGAC
>NW_012117912.1:0-1474 GCF_000951035.1 Colobus angolensis palliatus | reverse complement strand
CACTCCATCCTGGGCAGCAGAGCAAGACCCTGTCTCTAAAAAAATAAATTTAAAGGCCAGGCACAGTGGCTCACACCTGTAATCCCAGCACTTTGGGAGGCTGAGGCAAGCAGATCACTTGAAGTCAGGAGTTTGAGACCAGTCTGGCCAACGTGGTGAAACCCTATCTCTACTAAAAATACAAAAAATTAGCCAGGCATGGTGGTGTGCACCTGTAATCCTAGCTACTTGTTTGGCGGAGGCAGGAGAATAGCTTGAACCCAGGAGGTGGAGGTTGCAGTGAGCCAAGATCACGCCACTGCCACTCCAGCCTGGGCGACAGAATAAGGCTCTGTCTCAAAAATAAATAAATTAATACATTTTTTAAAAATGAGAAAGATGGAAAAGGGAGAAGGTGGATAGGGGCTCAGGAGGATCGGGGAATGAAAAAGCATGAAGCGGGCATTGGTCCACGTGAAACCATCTGGGTTTGCTAACCGTGCTTATCAAAGTTAGGTTTCCGCCCTCCCACGGAGGCTGGGACACAGGGGCCCTCTCCTCCTGTGTTGCTGGAACAAACTGTAACTTCTGGCAGCCTTGAGCGTTCTCAGGCAGGCACTTTACAAGGGACAGGGGCCATCCTAGGGATGCAACCTTGAGCGGCTGGAAACGAGGTTCGTGTTTGTTCAAGTCTTTATGGGCCAAGGCTGAGGCCCAGCCAAGAAAGGCTCAGAAGAGCCTTGCTGGAGTTTGGCCAACGAGAGTGTCTTTGCCGGGGGTCTGAGGGCGGCCCCAGGACGGGGAAACAACGTTGCCTGGGGTATTAGGGTCTGAAGGAAGTCAAGGAAGTCTTCTCAGCTGAGTCTTGCAAGACGGCTGGAAAACGAACAGGCAGGAGGACAAGAGGGGGCAGGCGAGAAAAAGGCATCCAGCAGGAAGTGAGTTCCAAGTGAAGGGAAGAGCATCAACAGCACCTGTGGGCAGGCACAGTGGCTCACTCCGGTAATCCCACACTTGGGAGGCCAAGGCAGGCGGATCACTTGAGGTCAGAAGTTCAAGACTAGCCTGGTCAACATGGTGAAACCCCATCTCTACTAAAAATACAAAAATTAGCCAGGCATGATGGCAGGTGCCTGTAATCCCATCTCTTTGAGAGGCCAAGGCAGGAGGATCACTTGAGGTCAGGAGTTTGAGACCAGCCTGGCAAACATGGAGAAAACCCATCTCTATTAAAAATACAAAAATTAGCTAGGTGCGGTGGCATGCGCCTGTAGTCCCCCCAGCTACTTGGGAGGCTGAGGCAGGAGAATGGCTTGAGCCTGGGGAGGTCGCAGCTGCAGTGAGCTATGATCACACCACTATATTCCAGCCTGGGCAGAAGAGTAAGATCCTATCTTTAAAAAAAAAAAAAAAAATCACTTAATCAATAAGCCTTTATTACGGACCTAATTTGCAGACCATACAGTTGTAAGGACTGCACAATGAGGAAGGGAAC
>NW_012117911.1:7402-7986 GCF_000951035.1 Colobus angolensis palliatus | reverse complement strand
GGATCACCAGGTCAGGAGTTCGAGACCAGCCTGACCAACATGGTGAAACCCTGTCTCTACTAAAGATTAAAAAAATTAGCTGGGCGTGGTGTTGTGCGTCTGTAGTCCCAGCTATTTGGGAGGCTGGGGCAGGAGAATTGCTTGAACTCAGGAGGCAGACGTTGTAGTGAGCCAAAACTAATGCCATTGCACTCCTGCCTGGGCGAGAGGGCAAGACTCCATCTCAAATAAATGAAAAAAAAAAAGAAGAAGAAGAAATTTTGTGGAAATAGGCCCGGCGTGGTGGCTCACACCTACAACACTTTGGGAGTGTTGTAATCCCAGCACTTTGGGAGGCCAAGGTGCATGGATCACCCAAGATCAGGAGCTCAAGACCAGCCTGGCCAACATGGTGAAATCCCATCTGTACTAAAAAATACAAAAAATTGGTTGTGGGTGCCTGTAATCCCAGCTACTCCAGAGGCTGAGGCAAGAGAATTGCTTGAACCCAGGAGGCGGAGGTTACAGTGAGCCGAGATTGTGCCACTGCACTCCAGCCTGGGGAACTCAGTGAAATTCTGTCTCAGGAGAAAAAAAAAAAAAAA
>NW_012117911.1:0-1167 GCF_000951035.1 Colobus angolensis palliatus | reverse complement strand
GACTGGATAGAGGGGAAGTGTAGTGAAAGCCCTGATCGCATCACTGCACTCCAGCCTGGGCAACAGAGCGAGACTCCGTCTCAAAAAAAAAAAAAAAAAAAAAAGGATTATTTGCATCTCTAGAGGACAAAAATCTATAAATGAATCTCTGGTCCTAAAGAATTTTAAAATAGCCCAGACGGTAGAAAGTCAAGCCCAGCACTACACTGAAAATAACTCCAGTAACTTCTTTTTTTTTTTTTGAGACTGAGTTTCACTTTTGTTGCCCAGGCTGGAATGTAATGGCGCCATCTCAATTCACCGCAACCTCCACCTCCTGGGTTCAAGCGATTCTCCTGCCTCAGCCTCCCATATAGCTGAGAGTACACGTGCCTGCCACTACGCCTGGCTAATTTTGTATTTTTAGTAGAGATGGGACTTCTCCATGTTGGTCAGGCTGGTCTTGAACTCCTGACCTCAGGTGATCTGTCTGCCTCAGCCTCACAAAATGTTGGGATTACAGGTGTGAGGTCATTCCATTTGTTTGTTTCTTTGTTTGTTTGTTTGTTTTTCGAGATGGGGTCTTGCTCTGTTGCCCAGGCTGGAGTGCAGTGGCACGATCTTGGCTCACTGCAACCTCTGCCTCCTAGGTTCAAGCAATTCACCCACCTCAGCCTCCTGAGTAGCTGGATTACATGGGCGTGCCACCGTGCCCAGCTAATTTTTTTTACATTTTTAGTAGAGACGCGGTTTCAACATATTGGCCAGGCTGGTCTCGAACTCCTGACCTCAGGTGATTCACCTGCCTCGGCCTCCCAAAGTGCTGGGATTACTGGGGTGAACCACCGTGCCCAGCCATCATTCACATTTTATACATCAGTTTTGCAACGGATGGATAATGTATATCCATTTGTGAAAGATGGATCTGCTCTTAATGAGTTGGAAACACTGGATTTCTATGCCTATAAGGCCAGAGGTCAGACTTGTTCTCTAGAAAATTGAGCAAGGTAACAAGTGTGACTGGTAAAATCTTTCCTGATGGACAACTTTTTGGCCTCCCCTGAATCAAAGACTTTCCCTCTGCATTATAACCTCTGCATTATAAATATTTTCAAGAGAGAACAGAGCCCTTTAGTCCTTTTCTTTTTTCTTTCTTTCTTTTCTTTTTTTTTTTTTTTTTTTTTTTTT
>NW_012117910.1:991746-992144 GCF_000951035.1 Colobus angolensis palliatus | reverse complement strand
CGCCTCAGCCTCCCAAAGTGCTGGGATTACAGGCATGAGCCACTGTGTCCAGCCAAGACAATACATTTAAAACATTTGGCACAATAGCTGCTGCATGCTCAGTGTTTTATACATTTGTTTTAAGACGTCATGGCCAGCATTTATTTATAAAATGTTGTTTACTGATTGCCTGGTGCCATGCCTGGGGGTATGATCTCATCTAATCTCCATAGTATTTCTGTGAAATGGGTACAATTACCCTCTTTACTTTACCGATGAGGAAACTGAGTTCTGGTCAGATGAAATGACTTGCCCGAGAGCACAAGGCTTGGAAATGGCAGGGCAAGATTCAAATCCAGGACTGTCCTTCCTGCACTGAGCCTGGCACACAGTAGGTTTGTTCATTCATTCAAGAGACA
>NW_012117910.1:985078-986881 GCF_000951035.1 Colobus angolensis palliatus | reverse complement strand
CTTTAGAGTATCAGAAAAATTCTTCCTCCAATTCCTCGCCACATAACCTACCCTAAATGTAGTTATTGAGGCTTACAGAAGCAGCAAACACCACTAAGTTGATGCTGCCAGCCTGGCCCCAGTTAATCGTTTACTGGCTTGCTATAAATAGGCACCAGCATTGTTCTGTGACAGTGTGAGGGCCGGCCAACCTGGCTGGGGTTCCTACAAATGAGCCTCCCCTTATCACCCTGCCCAGGTTCCTCAGACTCTCCTTGACCAGAAGGCTCCCCCTGGGCCTGATTCCAAGGAATTCTCCCGAGGACATCCTTGTATAAAGGTCCTTCAGGCTGCCACGCCCATGCACAGGAGAGGATGGAGCTGTGAAGATGCTCCCCGGTCTCCTTCCATCCCCAGAGAAGACTGCCTGCACGTTTTCCATTCCCAGACCACACCCTGGAGACTGGCCAGCCTCCTCCTGGGTGCCTGCCCACTGCTTGCATCTGGCTTCCCTGGCAGCACCCCCATCTCCACAGACCCAGGGGCCTCATGGACGAGGAAGATACACGCAGACTCGAAGCCCACCCAAGATCCTTGGAAGACGGCCAAACTTGGGGGTGTGGAGGGGAAGGTGGTTTGGGCAGCTGCAGAAAACAGAAAAGGAAATTCCCAAATGCAAATGGTTGCTTAAAACACACACAGGTACATCAGACAGTACTTATTATCTTTCTGGAGAAGGACTAACCACCTCCACCTGACCTTAGAAGGAGGAGCAATCCAATAAGTGTGTCTAACACTGGTTTCAAATCCTGTCTTCACCTCTTACCAGCTGTGTGACCTTGGGCAAGTCACTTCACTTCTCTGTGCTGCAATTTACAGTATTTATCTGTAAAATGGGATAATAAATAGAGGCAGAGGGCCTCAAACAGGACTCAGCACACAGCCGATGCCAGATCAAGGGAGGCACTCTGGGTAGGTAAAACCACGAACAGGTCAATCTCTGCTATTTCCTGGATGACCTTGGGCCTCAGTTCCCTCATCTGTTCCCTCTGATGGTTTTTGGGTTTGCTTTCTTTATTTTATTTTATTTTTATTTTATTTTATTTTTTTGAGACGGAGTCTCGCTCTATCGCCCAGGCTGGGGTGCAGTGGCGTGATCTCGGCTCACTGCAACCTCCATCTCCCGGGTTCATGCCATTCTGCCTCAGCCTCCCGAGTAGCTGGGATTACAGGTGCCTGCCACCACGCCCAGCTAATTTTTTGTATTTTTAGTAGAGACGGGGTTTCACCGTGTTAGCCAGGATGGTCTCGATCTCCTGACCTCGTGATCCGCCCGCCTCGGCCTCCTAAAGTGCTGGGATTACAGGCGTGAGCCACCACGCCCAGCCTGGTTTGCTTTCTTTTGACATTACATACACTAATGCATACAAAGTGCACAGCATACTGTCTGGAACAGGACAGGCTTTTTGGAAAACCCTCTATACCTGTGCTGTCCCACATGTTATCATCAGCCATACGTGGCTATTGAGTACTTTAAATGTGGCTGGGCAGGCCTGGACAAAGTAGGTGCCCAATAAATGCTAATTATAATTATTACTGGGGTTGTGATTATTATTTTATTTTATTTTTGAGATGGAGTCTCGCTCTCGCCCAGGCTGGAGTGCAGTGGCAAGATCTAGGCTCACTGCAAGCTCCACCTCCCAGGTTCACGCCATTCTCCTGCCTCAGCCTCCTGAGTAGCTGGGCCTACAGGCACCTGCCACCACGCCCGGCTAAGTTTTTGCATTTTTTAATAGAGACAGGGTGTCACCGTGTTAGCCAGGA
>NW_012117910.1:977987-980038 GCF_000951035.1 Colobus angolensis palliatus | reverse complement strand
ATAAATAAACAAATAAAATCCTAATCCCCAAAGTGGTAGTATTAGGAGGAAGAGCTTTTGGGAGGTAATTAAGTCATGAGGGTGACTCTTGGATGAGATTAGTGCTGTTTTATTTTTTCTTTTATTTTTTTCTTTCTTTCTTTCTTTCTTTTTTTTGAGACAGAGTCTTGCTCTGTTGCCCAAGATGGAGTGCAATGGCATGATCTCGGCTCACTGCTACCTCTGCCTCCCGGGTTCAAGTGATTCTCCTGCCTCAGCCTCCTGAGTAGCTGGGATTAAAGTCCGCCACCACACCTGGCTAAGTTTTGTATTTTTAGCAGAGACAGGGTTTCGCCATGTTGGCCAGGCTGGTCTCCAACTCCTGACCTCGGATGATCCACCTGCCTCAGCCTTCCAAAGTGCTGGGATTATAGACGTGAGCCATTGTGCCCAGCCGGGATTTGTGCTCTTATAAAAGAGAACCCAAAGACTTCTCTCACCCCCTTCTGCCATGAGGACATGGTAAGTCTGCAGTGAAAGAGGGCCCTCACCAGATACCAACCACGCTGCCACCCTGATCTCAGACTTCTAGCCACTAGAACTGTGAGAATTCCTGTTGTTTAGAAGCTACCCAGTCACGGTACTTCGTTATACCAGCACCAACCAAGACACAGGGTGATGCTGAACTGTATTTGGGTATTTGGGTTGTGGATTCAAAAGCTGAGGATACTCACGGCCAGGCGCAGTGGCTCACGCCTATAATCCCAGCACTTTGGGAGGCTGAGGCGGGCAGATCACGACATCAGTAGTTCGAGACAATCCTGAAGAACATGGTGAAACCCCGTTTCTGCTAAAAACACAAAAATTAACCGGGTGTGGTGGCATGTGCCTGTAACTCCAGCTACTCAGGAGGTTGAGGCAGGAGAATCACTTGAACTCGGGAGGCAGAGGTTGCAGTGAGCTGAGATCGTGCCACTGCACTCCAGCTTGAGCAAGAGCGAGACTCCATCTCAAAAAAAATAAAAAATAAAAAAGAAATCAATTTTTTATCTTCACTTTCTCTTTTCATTTTATTTTTATATGTTTATTATCATTCTAGCTAGTTTTATCAGGGTTTATGTGACTTGAAATGGATGGAGGATGGAGCTGGCTAACAAACCCTACTCTGCTGTTTCTCAGCTCTGTAGTCCTGGTTCAGTTTCTTAGCTGCTCTGAGCATCAATTTCCTTGTCAGTAAAGAGCAGTTGCTACTTGTACTTCTCTGTAGGAAGGTTGTTTTGTGGATTAAATGAGAGACAGCAAAGCACTTACAGCAATATTTGGTAAATGGTAGTTGCTACAATTCTAATTTACCAAGTAAGCATAATTTACCAAATAATAATAATTAAAAAGGAATTCATTTAATGCCCCAAGTATCACTGAAATTGGCCCAACTATCCCATAGAACTAATGTTTATGGTTACTTTTGAATAAACATAGAAACTGATCCTCCCAGTTTTAAAACTTCAGAAAGTTACATTTGTCTTATCTGAGTTCCTTTCTCAGGAAACCAAACATCAGGCCTCCCCCAAGGAATTGAAACTTACCAGATCATTGCATCTGGACAAACAGATCAACACCCCTCACCCACCATGACTGCCTAAGCCACCACCTGCTTCCTATTGACCAACTCCTTTTCCTTACCCCTCTCTAATTCCAGTTTTCTTGCATGCGCTTACATTTCCTCCCTACTATATAAACCTCTGAGGTTAGTTGGTCAGGAAGATAGATGTGAGCCTGACCTCCCATCTCCTCTGCTGCAGCATCCTATTAAAAGACATCTTCTTGGGCAATACTTACCTCAGTGATTGGCCTTCTGTGTGGCCAGCAGCAGGACCTAGGCCGAAACCCTGGCATTTTGGTAACATCACCAAGTCTCTTGAATTCTCAGGGCTTCAGCTGTCCATTTTCTCAATGAGGCCTTACTGCAAAAGGAACTGTTACTGTTCTTTGTAAATAACCCACAATCTGAGTTCCTGCAAAATTGTGCAAAGAAAAAACATAGAAATATATTCATCTCAGCTTCTATATCA
>NW_012117910.1:975951-977937 GCF_000951035.1 Colobus angolensis palliatus | reverse complement strand
GTAGTTGCTACAATTCTAATTTACCAAGTAAGCATAATTTACCAAATAATAATAATTAAAAAGGAATTCATTTAATGCCCCAAGTATCACTGAAATTGGCCCAACTATCCCATAGAACTAATGTTTATGGTTACTTTTGAATAAACATAGAAACTGATCCTCCCAGTTTTAAAACTTCAGAAAGTTACATTTGTCTTATCTGAGTTCCTTTCTCAGGAAACCAAACATCAGGCCTCCCCCAAGGAATTGAAACTTACCAGATCATTGCATCTGGACAAACAGATCAACACCCCTCACCCACCATGACTGCCTAAGCCACCACCTGCTTCCTATTGACCAACTCCTTTTCCTTACCCCTCTCTAATTCCAGTTTTCTTGCATGCGCTTACATTTCCTCCCTACTATATAAACCTCTGAGGTTAGTTGGTCAGGAAGATAGATGTGAGCCTGACCTCCCATCTCCTCTGCTGCAGCATCCTATTAAAAGACGTCTTCTTGGGCAATACTTATCTCAGTGATTGGCCTTCTGTGTGGCCAGCAGCAGGACCTAGACCGAAACCCTGGCATTTTGGTAACATCACCAAGTCTCTTGAATTCTCAGGGCTTCAGCTATCCATTTTCTCAATGAGGCCTTACTGCAAAAGGAACTGTTACTGTTCTTTGTAAATAACCCACAATCTGAGTTCCTGCAAAATTGTGCAAAGAAAAAACATAGAAATATATTCATCTCAGCTTCTATATCATTAAGTGAAAGAAAAATACACTGCCCCACATCTGAGTTTAGCATTCTTAGCCCCCTTTTCCAGGGGTGCACAGCAACCAAGTACAGGGCCAGGAAAGTCACCAGGGACTCTGAGCTCCTTAGGCTGAGGGACTGTCTCCAGGAACTGATGGGCAGCCAGCCCCAGAGGGAAGACCCAGCTGCCCTCCCCAGGATGGTGATGCAGCCAGCCAAGACTCAGCCCACTAGAGGTCTTGTCCTTTTGGATGGCAAGAGAGATCTCTTCTGACTCATTCCATAGCACTGCCCTGGGGGCTGCAGCACCCCCACGTCCAGACTTTAGACCTAGAGACAGCAAGATCCTGCGCTGAGGGCATCTGTAAGTTCAGATGCGACCAGAAAGAGCAGCAAAGTGTCTTTCTGGGAGTGAGTCTGTCTTACTCCCAAAAGGGTGAGCCATGCAGTGTGCCTGGCCCCTCCATAAATACTGCCAACTGCCTGACAGTGACAGCATAGTGGTAGCTGAGGCCCTTGCTGTTTGACACACGAGGAAATGAATGTCAAAGAGGTGCATGCAGCTACTAAATGGCAGGGCCAGAATTTGAACGTAGGGCTGTCTGGTTCCAAAATGTGGCCTTCTCCCTGACCCCACGCTCTCAGTGGAGCTTGGAACCCTGTGTGGGTTTTGCTGGTTTTAGCTTCAGAGTGATACAGAGGAGGATGGTGCAGCCAGACCCCTTGCTGTACCAATGACAATCTCTGTGACCTTAGGGCGACTTCCTTGCCAGCTCTGTGCCTCGAGTTCCTCATCCATAAAAGAGGGGCATTATCTATTTCATGGGGGGGTCAATAATTAAATGAAGTCATTGATATAAAATGCTCAGTATATGCTAGCTTTGTGTGTGTGGGTTTTGTTGTTGGTGGTGGTGGTGGTTGGTTGTTTGTTTTTTAAATCTTTATCCCATTAGAATGGTGTTAGTTAAGCCCTGGTTTTCCTTGAGTGAACTGAAGGCACTCCAAAAGTCTTATCAGCTACTTAGTTTTAATTAGTCTTAAATAAATACTTGGCAAATTCAGAATGGAAGAAACAAAGATTTGGCTCTCAGAGAGTGACGCTGGCTAAATTAGATGAGTTGAGGTTCTTGGAATCCTGGAGCTGTCCAACCTCGTCCACTTAGAAAGCAGGAAAATGAGATCTTGAGAAGGGACCTGTGAGAAGCCACACCCATTGTTGGGGTCAGAACTGGAACAAGGACAGGTCTCCT
>NW_012117910.1:966338-975661 GCF_000951035.1 Colobus angolensis palliatus | reverse complement strand
GCAAGCCAGGGGCCCTCCTGCCAGCCTCGCCACGTCGAACCAGGGTGCCTAAGCTGCCGCAGATGCTCCTCACTAGCAAAAGCTCCCAGAAGCCAGGTTGCCAGACCTGAAAAAGCATCAAAACGCTTCAGGTGGATATGATGAGGAGCTAGGTAGGCTGTTGGTCTGAAAAGCCTCTTGGTAGCTGAAGCCTCGGTGGTTCACAAAGGGCCTCCTGACATTTACCATCGAGAGTTCTCCCCTAACAACCTCCAGCTCTGGGCTGGTGCATAGCATGGAGTAGCTATTGCATACTGAATGAGTGAATGAATGAGTCATTGAATGAATGAATGAGTGATGTCAAATTCCTCTGGCTCGGCTGAGCATGAGGCTCTGATGAATTGTGGGACACTCTGCTAAGGGATTCATCTTCTGCACCACACACCCCCAGGGCCTCCTCTCTGACCCACAGCCCCCTGGGCCTTGGACTCAGGCTGGCTGCCAAGGACAGCCACTGGGACCCGGACCCTCATGTCCCATGGCAGGTGCTCAGCAGGCAGCAGTTTCCTGGGCCAGCCTAACCACCATAGCAGGACTTTGTGGCTGAGCCTCCCACCGTTCAGGCTTCAGGGAACTCCTAGTCCCCTTTCCAAGAATAGGGGGAGACTGGTGTGTCTCTCCCAGGGCTGCAGGGCTGGGAGGATCACGCTACAGCTCCTGCCTCCTCAGGCGTTTTCTATCCACCCCTTCATCCTGCCTCCCCCTGCCCCACTCCTGAAATTAACCTTGCCCTCTGAGGGCCCCTACCTTCTAGTCTTTCTGTACCTTGTCACTGAGTGTGTCCTGTCAAAAGGAGCAGGCAGGCCAGGTGCGGTGGCTTCTGCCTGTAACCCCAGCACTTTGGGAGGCTGAGGGCAGGTGGATCACCTGAGGTCAGCAGTTCGAGACCAGCCTGGCCAACATGATGAAACCCCTTCTCTACTAAAACATACAAAAAATTAGCTGGGTCTGATGGTGCATGCCTATAATCCCAGCTACTTGCAAGGCTGAGGCAAGAAGAATTGCTCGAATGTAGGAGGTGGAGGTTGCAGTGAGCCAAGATCACGTCACTGCACTCCAGCCTGGGCACAGCGAGACTCTGTCTCGAAAAAAAAAAAAAAAAGGAGCAGGCTGAGCCCTTTGGGATCTGTGTGGTGATACTGTCCCAACAGGGTGACCAGGGGTGGGAAGACACAGGAACTCCAGGGTGCTACATTCTTTTTCTTTCTTCTTGTTTTTCGAGACAGAGTCTCACTCTGTTGTCCAGGCTGGAGTGCAGTAACGTGAACTTGGCTCACTGCAATCCCCACCTCCCGGGTTCAAGCAGTTATCTTGCCTCAGCCTCCCGAACAGCTAGGATTACAGGCATGTGCCATCACACCCAGCTAATGTTTGTATTTTTAGTAGAGATGAGGGTTCACCATATTGGCCAGGCTGGTCTTGAACTCCTGACCTCAAGTGATCTACCCACCTCCACCTCCCAAAGTGCTGGGATTATAGGCATGAGCCACTGCACCCGGCCAGGCTTCTGCTTTCAAGAAAAACGTTTAGCAGTTCCTCAGAAGTTAAACAGACCCAACAATTCCACTCCTGAGGACACACTCAAAAGATGGTAGGATGGCCCCAGTCTCCCCCTTAAAATGCCCACTTGCGAAGATTTGCAATTGTAAATCCTTTCTCTGCCTCTTTCAGATGCAAACCTTCTACCACCCAAAACTGTCTCTAAAAGGATCTGAGAGGCCAGGCATGGTGGCTCACGCCTCTAATCCCAGCACATTGGGAAGCCTAGGTGGGAGGATACCTTGGGGCCAGGAGTTCAAGAATAGCCTGGGCAACAGCAATACCCGACTCTACCAAAAAATTAAAATTAGCAGGGCATGGTGATGTGTACCTGTAGTCTGAGCTACTTGGGAGGCTGAGGTGGGAGGATCAACCTGGGTGATGGAGCGAGACTCCGTCCCCCCCCCAAAAAAAAAAAAAAGGTCTCCTGCCCTTTATTTCAGTGAAGTTGAGTTGAACTGACTTTGGGCTCTCTTTCGTATTACAATGGTTATTACTGAATAGTTTGTCTTCATTGCCTTTAATTAGTGTTTGGCTTTATCTTTGACACTAGCAAACTGGACAGTGAGGATATAGGATATATCTATCATTGTGGAAAATTCTGTATAGCCTGATGATATTGACCAGGCATGGTGGCTCATGCCTATAATCCTAGCACTTTGGGAGGCTGAGGAGGGGGGATTGTTTGAGGCCAGGAGTTTGAGATCAACCTGAGCAATATAGCAAGACTCCTCCTCCCCCCACCAACTCTACAGAAAATGAAAAACAATTAGCCAGGCATGGTGGTGCATGCTGGTAGTCTTGGCTACTCAGGAGGCTGAGATGGGAGGATCACTTGAGCCCGGGAGTTTCAGGCTGCAGTGAACTATTATTGCACTGTTGTACTCCAGCCTGGGCAAGAAAAAACTAAAAAACATTATGACATCATCAAATCTTCCAAAGAGAGAGCCACCTGAGCCAAACTGATCCTTCATCTCCTACGAGATGATTCCTCCAAATAGTCCAACCAATGAGGATATATATATACACACACATATATATACACATATGTGTATATATAGACACACACACACATATATATATATATATAGAGAGAGAGAGAAACAGAGTCTCACTCTGTCACTCAGGCTGGAGTGCAGTGGCACGATCTTGGCTCACTGCAACCTCTGCCTCCCGGGTTCGAGTGATTCTCCTGCCTCAGTCTCCTGAGTAGCTGGGATTACAGGTGCCTGCCACCACACCTGGCTAATTTTTTTGTGTGTTTTTAGTAGAGGCAGGGTTTCACCATGTTGGCCAGGCTGGTTTTGAACTCCTGACCTCAAGTGATCCGCCTGTCTCTGCCTCCCAAAGTGCTAGGATTACAGGCATGAGCCACTGCACCCAGCTGAGGCAAAATACTAAAGAAGCCAATCACACCAATGACTCCTAACAACTGGATAGCATAAACAGCCGTGTCGGAGGAGAGAAGGGGCATGTCAGGCTGTAAACAAAGAAAACCACCCTGCATAAAAGGTGTGAACTTGACAAGTCTGATTGAGGTAACAAAGTTTAACCAGTAAATTCAGCCTGATAACCATCAGCTCAGGTTTTAATCTCCTTGGGAGAAGTCCCAGGTTCCATGCCTCCAGCAGTGTAGAGTTAATTGGTTAATATCTTGGAGTTGTAACACCAATAAATGTCTAATGCCAATTTTATTGTTTCAGTTGGGCCTATTCAGATAACAATTCCAACAAAATAGTAAAATACTAATTTTGAAACTCAAGGAAGATGCCAAAAGGTGCAGCTGTAACCCTACACTGGAACCATGTGACTACACTGTAGGAAGGTATAAAAGCAGAGCAGAAAGAATCAATCCATAGATTAATTTCAGGTGGGATATTTAGGAACAGGTTTAAATATAAGTATAGTACTAATTTTGGGGGCCATTGGATTTCTGCATTTGCTGTTTAAGATGAGGTAGGCGGCGGGACTCCACTCCAGAGGCAGGGCTTGGACACTGGACCAAATTGAGGACAAACTAAAACAGGGCTGGGGCGGAAGCAGCATTCCACCAGACAGGACCACCAGTGTGCCATGTCAGTTTACCATTGCCATGGCAACACCTCGGAGTTACCGCCCCTTTCCATGGCAATGACCCCATGACCCGAAGGTTACCAGCCCTTCCCTAGAAATTTCTGCATAAACCACCTCTTGATCTGCATGTTATTAAAAGTGGGTATAAATGTGACTGCAAAACTGTCCTGGCCTGCTACTCCCTGCCTACAGGGTAGCCCCTCTCTGCCGGGGCAGTCACAGAGCCGTAACACTGCCTCTTCAATAAAGCTGTTTTCTTCTGCCTCCAGCTTGCCCTTGCATTCCTTCCTGGGCAAAGTCAAGAACCCTCAAAGGGCTTTAGGGCTTGCCTGCCCTACATCCAAGTTATTTGAAATGCTCAGAACCATCAGCTGTAATGTATTTGTAATTTACAGGTAGAACATAATGTCCATAGACCAGGCACCAAGGAATACTCAGCCCTTGATTCTCCCTGAGTGAGCTTGCTGACAGAGCTCTGGTGTGGAGCAAAGGTGAGGCGCTGACCTCTCCCTGTTCACTGCTTGCTCCTCCTCACACCCACCATGAATCTTTGCAAAAGCCTTCAGACCAGTTTCCCTGCTCTGAATGTCTGCTATTCATTCGTTCTTGCTATTCAGGTCATTCTTCAGATCAGGCCCAGGGTCATCTTCCAGGCACAGGTGGAATCACATTTGTCTCTTCCTTTGAAACCTTCCATGGCTCCCCACCACTGAGAAAGTATTGCCCAAAGCCCCCAGCATGGCCCGAAGTTCCTTGGTGACCTCCCCTCAATGTTTTTAAGCATGCTGCCTTCGTGGCGTTTCTCCTCTCTTTTACCTCCATGAGTTTCTTTGGGTGGTCACCTCTACCCAGAATGTCCTCCCCCCATTTCTACCTTAGAGGCCCAGCCTAAATGCCATCTCCTTTAGGAGACATTCCAGGAGCCCCCAGTGCAGTGCTGTTGTTTAGACCTCTCCTGGAACATATTATCTTCAGGGAGCCAGGATAATGTGGTGGTTAAGGACAAGAGGCCTTTGATGTAGATGGATAAGGGTTCAAATCCTGGCTCCAGCTGTTATCAGCCTCAGAAGCTCAGTCTCTGCATCTGTAAAGTAGGGCCATGGGTACCATGATGAGCATGGCAAATGTGGTGAGTTAAGGGGGTGAGTCAAACAGTCACCACAAGCAATGCCTAATGAAAATCACACTCTGAACAAGAGGAATAGGGTTCTGTTTGACCATTTAACCAGGAGGTCGGAGGATGTGAGGCGCCACTAATTAGGTAGTGTGCAGGGGAGATGAGGGAAGAGCATTCAAGTCAGAGGGAACAGCATGTCCAATGGCCTTGTGGTAGGTGAAAGCAGCAAGGGGAGATTAAATGACCCTATATACTCCTGACTTGGTGTACTGTGTCTTGGGAAAGGCCAGGGACCTCCCGACTTTTTCTTTTTCTTTTTTGAGATGGAGTTTTGTTCTTTTAGCCTAGGCTGGAGTGCAATGGCACGGTCTTAGCTCACTGCAACCTCTGCCTCCTGGGTTCAAGTGATTCTCCTGCCTCAGCCTCCCAAGTAGCTGGGATTACAGGCGCCCGCCACCATGTCCGGCTAATTTTTTGTATTTTTAATAGAGATGGGGTTTCGCCATGTTGGCCAGGCTGGTCTCGAAATCTGACCTCAGGTGATCCACCCACCTCAGTCTTCCAATGTGCTGGGATTACAGGTGTGAGCCACTATGCCCGGACATTTTTTTGAGACAGGGTCTTGCTCTGTTGCTCAGGCTGGAGTTCAGTGACCCAATCATAGCTCACTGCAGCCTCAAACTCCTGGGCTCAAGTAACCCTCTCACCTCAAACTCCCAAGTAGCTGGGACTATAGGTGATTTCTACCCTATTGGCTAATTTTTTTTTTTTCTTTTTGAGGAGATGTGGTCTCACTATGTTGCCCAGGCTAGACTCAAACTTCTGGCCTTAAGCAATCCTCCTGCTTTGGCTTCCTCAAGTGCTGGGATTATAGGCATGAGCCACTGCACCCACCTCCTCCTGGCTTTTGTAGGGAAAGAAAGAAGTCCAAGTGCGGCCCTAGAGCCCCTGAACCCTAATCCACCTTTTCCCCTGGTCCCAGGACTTTAGGGCAGCTGATTAGTTCCCATTCCCCATCCCTCTCTCTTCCAGGCCCTAGTGGCCATCTCCCTTCCTTGGGGAAGTAGGGAGGGCATGACCACACCAGGCCCTTCCTTTCCCTGAGGTCACCCTGGGTTGGTGAGGGGAGCCGAGAAAACTCCTTCTGATTATAGAGCCTCATTTCCACCCCAGTCACGCCCGGTTGAGAGGAGGCTGCCCTGCCCCGGGCACCTGTGTCAGGCAGCTTCCTCCCAGCCCTCTCCCCAGAGTCACTCAAGCCAAGTCCTACATCATTGGAGGAGCATCCAATGGGATCTGTCTGGTCAAGACATCCTCAGGGACAGGCTGATGCAGCTTTGATGTAGGGCAAAGGACCATCTCACTTCCCACGATGCATGTCATTCACCCCAGGGAGGTCTCTTCAGTTGGCAGGCCACAGGCTTTAATGAGGGCTGTCAGCAAGGGACCTGTGGCCAATGAACAATGCCAGAAATGTTAGGAACACCTGGCAGGTGGGAGTGAGAGGCATCACAGTGCATGGGCATTAAGATGTGGGATGAAGGTTGCATACCATGACAGCACCATCCTCACAGTCCAGTTTCTCAGCTCATGGGTCAGGAGGGACTGTGGGCATGCGCCACATTTCAGAAGACCGGAAGAGAAGGTCACACCACAGAAGAGAGGCGTTGTCTGCCCCCCAAACCACTGGCACCCAGATGGTTAGAACTAAAGTTCTTCACGCCCAGCAACAGCTGAGATCTGAAGGAAGCACCTGTGTGCTGTAGGCTCAGGGGAGGATGTCTGCCCTGTATTGGAAAGAGCAGGACATGAGGGTGACCTAAAACCAGGGGAGCTCAGCCGGCAGAAGGACATGGCATAGTGACAAGCACCAGGGCTCTGGTCCTGGCTTTGCTGCTTGCTGGATATGAGACCTCAGGAGGCTCTTCGAGCGTCAGTTTCCTAGCCTGTAAAGGGGGACTGCACAGTGCAGTCAGGAGGATTAAAGGCACTAACCCTATACTATCTTATATGGCAATCACTCATCCTATTAGTGCACTAGGACTACTGTAACACAGTGCCCCACACTGAGTGACTTGAACAACAGAATTTTATTCTCAGAATTCTGGAGGCTGGAAGTCCAAGGTCAAGGTGTCAGCAGGGTTGGTTCCTGCTAAGGACTATGAGGAAGACTCTGTTTAACCCCTCTCCCCTAGCTTCTGATGGTTGGCCAGCAATCTTTGACACCCCTTGACTTGTATTATAGATGCATCACTCCACAATCTCTGTTTTCATCTTCACATGATGTTCTCCCTATGTGTGTGTCTCCCCATGTACATCCAAATGGCACCATTTATAAGAACATACTGGACTAGGGGCCCATCCTGCTCCCATATGACTGCTAATTACCTCTGCAAGTATGACTGCTAATTGCATCTGTAATGACCTGTTTCCAAGTAAGGACACGTTCTAAAGTACCAGGGAATAGGACTTCAACATGAATTTGGTAAGGGATATATGTGGCTTATTGAACACTCATTCAAAATGCAGCTAGTTACAATCAAAATGTGCTGTATTAAATATACACAGGGTTTCAAAGACTTAGTACAAAAAAAGCAACATACCTCACTATTAATTATGAATGAGGCAATTAACTTATCTAATTTGTTAATCATATTGATCACATTAAAATGATAGTTTGGATGTATTATTTTTTGTTTTGTTTGTTTTGAGATGAAGTCTCTCTCTGTTGCCCAGACTGTAGTGTAATGGCGTGATCTCAGCTCACTGCAACCTCTGCTTCCCGGGTTGAAGCAATTCTGCCTCAGCCTCCCAAGTAGCTGGGATTACAGGTACCTGCCATCATGACCAATTAATTTTTGTATTTTTGTAGAGACTGGGTGTCACCATGTTGAACAGGCTGGTCACAAGCTCCTGACTTCGGGTAATCCCCCCACCTTGGCTTCCCAAAGTGTTGGGATTACAGGCGTGAGCCACTGCACCCAGCCAGATATAT
This sequence comes from Colobus angolensis palliatus, assembly GCF_000951035.1. Taxonomy (NCBI): domain Eukaryota; kingdom Metazoa; phylum Chordata; class Mammalia; order Primates; family Cercopithecidae; genus Colobus; species Colobus angolensis. Next base: position 967,898 of record NW_012117910.1, on the reverse strand, counting down.
TATTAAAATAATTTTTTTGTTTTGAGATAAGATCTCTCTGTTGCTGAGGCTGGCGTGCAGTGGTCTTGTGTCTGGAGTTTGTTCCTTCGAGTGGGTTCAAGGTCTCGCTAACTTCAAGAATGAAGCTGCAGACCTTCATACTGAGTGTTACAGTTCTTAAAGGTGGCACGGACTAAAGAGTGAGCAGCAGCAAGATTTATTGTGAAGGGCAAAACAACAAAGATTCCATAGCCCGGAAGCGGACCCAAGCAGGTCGCCACTGCTGGCTGGGGTGGCCAGCTTTTATTCCCTTATTTGTCCCTGCCCATATCCTGCTGATTGGTCCATTTTACAGAGTGCTGATTGGTTGGTCCATTTTACAGAGTGCTGATGGGTCCATTTTACAGAGCACTGATTGGCCCATTTTACAAACCTCTAGCTAGCCACAGAGCGCTGATTGGTGCATTTTACAATCCTAGCTACAGAGTGCTAATTGGTGCATTTTAGAACCCTCTTGTAAGACAGAAAAGTTCTCCAAGTCCCCATTGGACCCAGAAGTCCAGCTGACTTCACCTCTGGATCTGATCATAGCTCACTGCAGCCTTAAACTCTTGGGCTCAAGCAATCCTCTTGTCTCAGCCTCCCAGGTAGCTAGGACCACAGGCTCATGTCACCATGCCTGGGAAATTTTTTCTGGCTAATTTTTTTTCTTAATGTGTTTTTAGAGACAAGGTCTTGCTTTGTTGCCTAGGCTGGTCTTAAACTCCTGGCCTCAAGTGATCCTCCCACCTTAGCCTCTCAAGCAACTGAGATTACAAGTGCAAGCCACCACTGTCTGCTTAGAATAAAATTTTTTTTTTTTTGAGATGGAGTTTTGCTCTTGTCACCCACGCTGGATTGCAGTGGTGCAATCTTGGCTCACTGCAACCTCTGCCTCCCGGGTTCAAATGATTCTCTTGCCTCAGCCTCAGAGTAGCTGGGACTACAGGCATGCGCCATCATGCCCGGCTAATTTTTCACCATGCTGGCCAAGATCGACCTCTGCCTCCCGGGTTCAAATGATTCTCTTGCCTCAGCCTCAGAGTAGCTGGGACTACAGGCGTGCGCCATCATGCCCGGCTAATTTTTCACCATGCTGGCCAAGATCGATCTCTTGATCTTGTGATCTGCCTATCTCGGCCCCCCGAAGTGCTGGGATTACAGGCCTGAGCCACCATGTCTGGCGCTTAGAATGAGTTTTTACACAGCTCTAGAGTATTTAAAGTTATCTATGTGGCTTGTATTATTTTTCCACTGGACAGCCCTGAGCTATAATAATATTTACAAACTCTTAGAGCCAACTTGGTAAGTAGAAAGTACCTGTAAGTGCTAATTAAATAAAAGCTTCTCTTGGGAGGTGATTTATTGCCTCTGGTATTTCAAAATATGACTTTTCCCACTCCTCAGAAACTGGGAAAAGTTAGGACAAATTTATTTAAAACAGATTTGTTTTTTGAGACAAGTTCTCTTCTCTGTTGCCAAAGCCGGAGTTCAGTGGCATAAACATGGCTCACTTTAGCTTCGATCTCCCGGGCTCAGGCA
>NW_012117910.1:941328-962067 GCF_000951035.1 Colobus angolensis palliatus | reverse complement strand
TTTTGAGATGGAGTTTCGCTTTGTTTCCCAGGCTGGAATGTGACCACGCGATCACAGATCACTGGAACCTCCGCCTCCCGGGTTCAAGTGATTCTCCTACCTCAGCCTCCTGAGTTGCTGGGATTACAGACGTGCACCACCATGCCCAGGTAATCTTTGTAGTTTTAGTAGAGACAGGGTTTCGCCATGTTGGCCAGGCTGGTCTCAAACTCCTAACCTCAGGTGATCCACCCGCTTCGGCCTTCCAAAGTGCTGGAATTACAGACGTGAGCCACTGCCCACAACCCCAGTGGCTACATTTTTTTTAAAAGTAAAAAGGATACGTAGGAGCATAGAGGATTTTTAGGGCAGTGAAACTATTCTGCGTGATACCACAATGGTGGACACACGTCATTATACATTTGTCAAAACCCACAGAATATCCAACACCAAGAGTGAGCCCTAATGTAAACTAGGAACTTTGGGTGATATTTGCGTGTCAGTGTAGACTCATCAATTTCAGCAAATGGATCTCTCTGGAACCAGAGGTTGTGTATGTATGGGGACAGCAGATATGTGGGAACTCTGTTTCTGCCCAGTTTTGATGTGAACTTAAAACTGTCCTAAAAAATAACAATTTAGCTGGGCGCAGTGGCTCATGCCTGTAATCCCAGGACTTTAGGAGGCTGAGGCAGGAGGATCGCTTGAGCTCAGGAGTTTGAGACCAGCCTGGGCAGCATGGCAAAACCACGTTTTGTATTTTTCTACAAAAAAAAACCCCACAAAAATTAGCCGGATGTGGTGACGCACACCTGCAGTCCCTGCTACTGCGGAGGCTGAGGTGGGAGCATTGCTTGAACCTTGGGGGTGGAGGGCAGTGGAGGTTGCAGTGAGTGGAGATTTTGCCACTGCACTCTAGCCTGGGTGACACAGTGAGAGCCTGTCTTAAAAAAAGAAAAAATTATTATTAAAAATAATTCAAAATTATTAAAACATCAAAAGAAACAGGTGAAAGTAATTTTAATAACATTTTGTTGTCCCAATATATTCAAAAATATCATTTAATATATATAAAAATAATTAATGAGGCTAGGAGCGGTGGCACACACCTGTAATCCCAGCAATTTGGGAGGCTGAGGCAGATGGATGGCTTGAGCTCAGGAGTTTGAGACCAGCCTGGCTAACATGGCAAAAACCTGTGTCTATAAAAAACAAAAACAAAAATTAGCGGGGTGTGGTGGGGTGAGACTGTAGTCCCAGCTACTCAGGAGGCTGAGGTGGGGGCATCACTTGAGCTCGTGAGGTCAAGGCTGCAGTGAGTCATGACTGCATCACTGCACTCCAACCTGGGTGACAGAGTGAGATGCTGTCTCAATACACAAATAAATAAAATTAGTTAATAAAACATTTTACTTTTTCTGGTACTAAGCCATCAAAATTTGGTTTGTATTTTACAATTGCAGCATGTCTCCATGCTTGCTATGACAAGCCACGTTGTCACGGCTCAAAAGCTTCTGTGGCTCATGGCCACTGGGTTCGTCCTCTCAGGGCTAGAGCTTGGTTTGACTCCATGGGAGGACAGACAGAATAGGGTCTTGTGGCCTGCTTTACTCTCTCCTTCATCTTCACGTCCCCTCTACTCCTCTCTTGAAAATTCACACCCAGCCAACTTCTGTTTTCTCTTTTTGAGACAGAATCTGGCTCTGTCACCCAGGCTGGAATGCAGTGGCGCCAATCTTGGCTCGTTGCAGCCTCAACCTCCCAGGTTCAAGCGATTCTTGTGCCTCAGCCTCTCGAGTAGCTGGGACTACAGGCGCAGACCACCATGCCCAGCTAATTTTTGTATTTATTAGTAGAGATAGGGTTTTACCATGTTGGCCAGGATGGTCTCAAACTCCTGACCTCAAGTGATCCACCTGCCTCGGCCTCCCAAAGTGCCAGGTGCCAGGATTACAAGCATGAGCCACCACGCCCGGCTGAACTTTTTTCTTGCTTTTCCTGGTGATCTCCACCTGGCTCTCTTGTGTCAGCCAGAGCGGCCTCTTGGCTTTCCGCCCCCTCTGTTATTCTGCCCAGGGCTTCCATTGGTCCTCGGCTGGCACCTTGCATGCCTCCGCCTTCAGACTGTGGCTCTCACCCAGGAGCTCCGCACCTGGGACATCCCAGTATCTCCACCCCTGAAGCTCCCAGCTCTGGTGACAGCCTCAGTAATAACACAATTCTGAAATATATTCCTACCAGCCAGCACTTAGTAGGCAACGCCAGGCATTCTGCTGACCCAGGGTACATTCTCTTATCCTTCCAACTGTCTTGAGAGCAGGAACCATTTTGCACATAAGGCTGTCCTATCAGTCAGTGAGCACTGACAGGTCCCAGGCTGTGTTCAAGGCAGGGGAAGGAGCTTGGGGGTCCTTAGACAAAAGCCCTGGGGGTCCTGGAGAGTTGAGCCAGGTTTATTAAAAATTCCTCCATGTTGGCCAGGTGTGGTGGTTCACATGCCTAATCCCAGCACTTTGGGTGGCCGAGGAGGGAGGATTGGTTGAGGCCAGGAGTTCCCGATCAGCCTGGTCAGCACAGCAAAACCCCGTCTCTATTTAATTCAAAATAAGAAAAAATATATATATATATTTTTAAATTTCCTCCATTTTCCTGGAAAGAGGATCTCAGTGTATTCCCTTTCCTGCCACCTGCGAACAGGCGGGTGCCCCCGCAGTAAGAAGGATTGGAGGTGGGGGCCTCCAGCTGCCCCAGGTCATTCTCCCGGCAGGTCACCTCCCTGTCCCAGGTAAGGTGCGGTTGGTGACCACAGCAAAAAATCCTCGAGGGGAGGAGAGAACTGGGCGGGGCGGGGCAGGACCAGCGCCTCTCCCGTCGGGGCGGGACCAACATCTGACACAGCAGGCACAACCAGGCTGCAGCGGATACCAGGCGGCAGCGGGCGGACCTGCGCCCGCGGGCACCATGAGCGGCCGAGTCGCGGACCTGAGCCCCCAGCAGCAGGAGGCGCTGGCCAGGGTGAGGGGCATCGCGGGCTGGGAGGCTTGGGGAGGGGCCCTGAGCAGCCTGGCGCTGCCCAACTCGGCTGGAGCCCCCATGGTACGGGCTGGAACACTGAGCCTGGAGAGAGCGCCGCTGTTCTGCCCTCTGGTCCTGTGTGCGGTTGCTGAGGCCGCTACGTGCAGCACGCGGGACAGGAGTCTCTCTCTGGATGACCTGGGGCCGAATCCAGTCTTCTGACCTTGCTTGCTCTCCACCACCCGGCCCTGGTCCTTGTTCCCGGGTTGCGGGGGAGGGATTGGCGCTGCCATCCGGCTGCTGGGGCAACCTTGGGTAGACAGACTCCTTTTCATGCTCAGGTTGCAACATTTGTTTGTTTGGTTTCTCTTTGTAATTTGTTCATAGGGCCCAAACTTCCCTATCTGTAATCTCTTTTTTTTTTTTTTTTTTTTTTTTTTTTTGAGATGGAGTCTTGCTCTGTCCTCCAGGCTGGAGTGTAATGACACAATCTCTGCTCACTGCAACCTCTGCCTCCTGAGTTCAAGCGATTCCCCTGCCTCAGCCTCCCAAGTAGCTGGGATTACAGGTGCCCGCCACCACACCCAACTAATTTTTGTATTTTTAGTAGAGATGGGGTTTCACCATATTGGCCAGGCTGGTCTCAAACTCCTGACCTTACGATGACCCGCTTTGGCCTCCCAAAGTGCTGGGATTACAGGTGTGAGCTACTGCACCTGGCCTCATATTTCTAATCCCAAATTTGGATTCACAGATTCACCTTCAAACCCAGCCCTTGCCTTCAGCTCTGTTAGTCCCCAGGGAAGTGAGATCTCCTCTCTTTCTCAGACCCAAGCCTTAGTCTCAGACCCAAACTCTAAATGACATCCTTCAATTCTGCCAGTTAGGAAAAGGCACGCTTACTCCCCGATAGCCCCAACAGATGTCCTGATAAGGCATTTGTGGCTTCTCTTTCAGCCCATGTCTGTTGACCTCTGCCTCTGTTTTTTTCCACACAGCCTCCACTGTCTGGGGCATCAGGCAATCCACACGGGCTGAGTGCTTACATTTATCTGACACCTGCTTGGAGCCAAGCCTGCTAAGTGTTTTACGTGCACAAACTCCTTTGGTTGGCACAAGTTTATTATTATCCCCACTTCACAGATAAGGAAACTAAGGCTCAGAGAGGTTTGGTAACTTGCCTCTAAATCTAAACCCTTAAGATGCAGTATCAGGGACAACATTCCTAAAACCCTCTAGCTGGCCTGCAGCAGAATCTCCCAGGGATACTTGAAAAAATAAGGCTGTCAGTCAGGCGTGGTGTCTCATGCCTGTGATGACAGCACTTTGGGATGCCAAGGCGGGCAGATTGAGCCAAGGAGTTTGAGACCAGCCTGGGCAACATGGCAAGACCCCATCTCTACAAAAAGTACAACAATTAGCTGGGCGTCTTGTGTGCCTGTGGTCCCAGCTACTTGGGAGTCTGGGCTGGGAGGATCTATTGAGCCCGGGAGGCGGAGGTTGTAGTGAGCCAAGATCACGCAACTACACTCCAGCTTGGGCAACAGAGTGAGATCCTGTCTCAATAATAATAATAATAATAATAATAATAATAATAGTAAAATAATAAAAATCATAATAAAATAAAAATTAAAAATAAGGATGCCAGGGCCCCACCTTAGACATGTAGAATGGGAGTCCTGTGTGTAGGGCACCCCCAAATTTTGGAAAGGACCCAACTCTTTTTCCTATGTTGGGCTGGAGGGTTCCCTGTTTTCAGATGGCAAAGTTGTTCAAGGCAGCACCCTGCATGGTCTGCAGGTGGAGTTGACTGGTGGATGAGGTGGGAAGGGTTAGGGGCGGGGTTGGTGGCCGCTGAGGTCATGAGAGTTCCACTGACCATCAGCTCCTCCCCCGCTTAGTTCCGGGAGAACCTCCAGAACCTGCTGCCCATGCTGCCCAATGCTGATGACTACTTCCTCCTACGCTGGCTGCTAGGTGAGGCTTGCAGGGACCAGGGGAGGTGGAGAGGGAGGGAAGGAAGGAGGGTCTCAGGAGAGGAGTGGGAGGCTTTGGGGAACGAAGCTGTAGAGTAGTAAAGAACACAAGCTTGCCAGGCGCGGTGGCTCACGCCTGTAATCCCAGCACTTTGGGAGGCCGAGGCGGGCTGATCACCTGAGGTTGGGAGTTCGAGATCAGCCTGACCAACGTGGGGAAACCCTATCTCTACTAAAAATACAAAATTAGCCGGTATGGTGGCACATGCCTGTAATTTCAGCTACTCAGGAAGCTGAGGCAGGAAAATTGCTTGAACCCGGGAGGCGGAGGTTGCAGTGAACCGAGATCCCGCCATTGCACTCCAGCCTGGGCATCAAGAGTGAAGCTCTATCTCAAAAAAAAAGAACACAGGCTCTGGAATCAGCCTGCTCTGACTAGAATCTGAGCTCCCCTGTGTTTGAGCACAGCACAAAACCCCACTGAGCCTCAGTTTCTTCATCTGTCAAGAAAGGATGAGGCAACAGGTGGGCACAGCGCCGGGGTGAGGTTACAGTTAACAACCAGGACATCCTTAGGGCTTAACTGGCCTCTGGCCTGCCCAGCCCTTGGGGCAGATATTGCGGAGCACTGTCTTCAGTACTTGCCTTTGGGTCTACCTCCGGTTCGCCGAGGACAGGGCTCTGTTGTCCCCTAAAGGAACCGAGGTGCCCTAGTGCACTGAGCGGGTGCCCAGCAAACACTTAAGGAATTGGATTTAGTGAATGGTAGAGAAGCAGTTTCTTCTAGGAATTACAGCAGCAGTCTAAAAAAATAACAAGCCAGATGCGATGGCTCACACCTATAGTCCCAGTGCTTTGGGAGGCTGAGGCGGGCAGATTGCTTGAGCTCAGGAGTTCAAGACCAGCCTGGGCAACATGGTGAAACCTCATCTCTACAAAAAATACAAAACTTAGCTGGGTGTACTGCTGAGCACCTGTAATCCCAGCTACTCAGGAGGCTGAGGTGAGAGGATCACTTGAGCCCAGGAGGTGGAGGATGCAGTGAGCTGAGCTTGCACCACTGCACTCTGTTGCCTGGCAACAGAGTGAAACCCCATCTCAAAATACTAATGATAGTAACAGACACTGCCCCAGGGCTTAAGGAAAAATTCATCTTAACTCATTACGCCTCATGGAATGGATTTTGAACTTGAGATGGGTCAGAAGTCAGGAGTCAGCCCAGAAAGCATACATACAGTGCATTAAAACACTGGCTTTGGAATGGGGCAGAACTGCGACTGAGTTCCAGAGCTAGCAGTGTGCCCATGGCAAGCCATTCACTGTCTCAACCTCATTTTCCTCTTCTGTGTAATGGGCATAATACTGGTCCCTACCTTCAGGGTGCTGTGAGTCAGATGAGGTCGGAGTTGCACACAGCGCCTGAGAAAAGGAAGTCCCTACCAGGGACTAATTCTTCCTCTGAATTGTTCTGTCTGTGTTGTTTTTGTTTTTCAATATTTTGGCCAGGCCCTATGACTCATGCCTGTAATCCCAGCAGTTTGGGAAGCTGAGAGGGGCGGATCACTTGAGGCCAGTAGTTTGAGACCAGCCTGGCCAACATAGCGAAACCTCATCTCTACAAAATACAAAAATTAGCCGGGTGTGGTGGCACGTGCCTGTAGTTCCAGCTACTCAGGGGGCTGAGGCACGAGAATCACTTGAACCCAGGAGGCGGAGGTTGCAGTGAGCCGAGATCATGCCATCATACTCCAGCCTGGGCAACAGAGTGAGACTCTGTCTTAAAAGTATATATATATATATGTGTGTGTGTGTGTGTGTGTGTGTGTGTACATATATATATCAACTTAAATTTTTAGAATAGTTTTAGATTTTCAGAAAATTGCAAATATAGTGCAAAAAGTTCCCACATACTCTGCACCTAGTTTTATTTTTTATTAACATCCTCTTCTTATGATGATGATGGTACATTTGTTAGAATTAATAAACCAATATGGATACATTATTATTAACTACAGTTCATATAATATTTGGATTTCCTTCATTTTTCTCTTCCAGGATCCCATCCAGGATCCCACATTATATTTAGTTGTCTTGCCCTCCTTAAGACCCCTTGACTGTGGCACTTTGTTTTTGACAAGGGAATATGTCATTACCCCCAGCCTGGACTAAAGAAGGAGTTGGGACAGTTGATTTCTTGAAGCCCCTTGATACAGCATCAGCCCTGTCTCCTCCTTTAGAGTCTTTTTGGGTTTAAAACCCAGCTTTGGGGGTGCTTGGTGTGTCCTTGATAAAGGAGTGGGATTGCAGGTACCTAAGCTTCCAGGTCATAGGAAAGAAAAAGGATCCAAGATCGGGAAGGGGGCTGGGTATCCTGATGCCTCCCACCTCATGCCATGGGTGATGGGACCTGCTGGCATAGCCCTGTCGTCCACTTCAGCATCAGCTTCACTACTCCCGGTCTCCCTAACCCAAGACCCAGGCAAACGGGCGGGCTACTCCTGAGGCTGAGCTTGGCAGAGGACCCTCTCCCGGGCCTCATGCTGAGGGGCTTTTCCCAACTCTCTTTCTGAAGTTCTTTTCCTTTGTTTTTTTTTATTTTTATTTTTATTTTTTGTAGACACAGGGTCACAGAGTCTCACCACATTGCCCAGGCTGGTCTCGAACCCTTGGACCCAAATGATCCTCCTGCCTCAGCCTCTCAAAGTGCAGGGATTACAGGCATGAGCCACTCTGCCTGACCCCCTCTGTTTTTCCTTATCTTCATCCCACATCTGTCTGTCAGTTCCATTAGTTTCATCTGATGCCAGTTCCATCAGGGCAGGGATGTGCCTGCCCTGGTCCCCTCTTCCTGGCACATAGTAGGTGCTACTGAAAAAAAAAAAAACAAAAAAACTCTGTCCTCATATCCCATGAGCATTGCCCAAACCACTGTCTATAGGACAAGAAACCACACTCTGGTTCCTAATTGAAAAATCTCCTATAGCCAGGCATGGTGGCTCGCTCCTGTAATCCTGGGATTTTGGGAGGCCAAGGCAGGAGGATTGCTTGACCCATGAGTTCAAGACCAGTCTGGGCAACATGACGAAACCGTATCTCTACAAAAAATTCAAAAATATGCCAGGCGTGTTGGTGCATGCTTGCAGTTCCAGCTATTTGGGAGGCTGAGGTAGGAGGATGGCTTGTCTCAAAAAAACAAACAAACAACAAAACAGAAAATCACCTATAAACTGACTGTTTTTTAGGCCTATAAGAGAAGATTATGAACAAATATGCATTAATAAATTTGAAAATCCAAGTGAAGAAAGACACATTCCTAGAAAATAATATATAAGACCAAAATTCAGCAAGAAGAAATAGAAAATGTCATCAGACCAATAAATATTAGAGAAATCGAAATGGCAGCAAAAACTTCCCCTCCCCCAAAACTCAGACTCCAGTGGTTCTACAGATGAATTCCTCCAGAGTTTTAAGACCAGCTGGCCGGGCGCGGTGGCTCACGCCTGTAATCCCAGCACTTTGGGAGGCCAAGGTGGGTGGATCACCTGGGGTCGGGAGTTCGAGAAAAGCCTGACCAACATGGAGAAACCCCGTCTCTACTGAAAATACAAAAATTAGCCAGGCATGGTGGCGGGCACCTGCAATCCCGGCTACTCGGGAGGCTGAGGCAGGAGAATCGTTTGAACGTAGGAGGTAGACGTAGCAGTAAGCCAAGATTGTACCATCACACTCCAGACTGGGCAACAGAAAGAGACTGCGTCTCAAAAAACAAACAAACAAACAAACAAAAACAGTTAATTTCTAGCTCATACAAATTGTTTAAGAACCTATGAGAGAGTGAAAGTTACCTTATAAGGTTTGAGTAAGTTTGATTTCAAAGCTAGATCAGTACAATTTTTAAAATTTCATTTTATTATTTTTTTTTGAGACAGAGTCTTGCTTTATTGCTAAGGATGGAGTGCAGTGGTGCAGTTTCGGCTCACTGGAAACTCCATTTCCCGGGTTCAAGTGATTCTCGTGCCTTAGCCTCCTGACTAGCTGGGATTACAGGCATGAACTACCACACTCGGCTAATTTTTTGTATTTTTAGTAGAGACAGGGTTTCACCATGTTGGCCAAGCTGGTCTTGAACTCCTGACCTCAGGTGATCTGCTTGCCTTGGCCTCCCAAAGTGCTGAGATTACAGGCAGGAGCCACCGTGCCCAGCTAATACAAGTTTTTTAAAAAGAAAATTCTCAGCCTATTTTACTTATGAATGTAGATATAAAGAAGTCTAAATCAGGCCAGGCATGGTGGCTCACACCTGTAATCCCAGCACTTTGGGAGGCCAAGGCAGGCAGATCGCTTGAAGTTAGGAGTTCAAGACCAGCCTGACCAATAAAAATACAAAATTTAGCCAGGCATGGTGGCGTGTGCCTGTAGTCCCAGCTGCTCAGGAGGCTGAGGCACGAAAATTACTTGAACCCAGGAGGCGGAGGGTGCAGTGAGCTGAGATCTGCACTCCAGTCTGAGTGACAGAGTAAGACTCTGTCTCAAAAAAAAAAGAAAAGTCAGATACCATTCAAAACAGCAACAAAGTCCGTAAAATACCCAGGAGTTTAACCTATAACACATAATACCTGTACAGCAAAAATCTTAAAATCTCTGAAGTATATAGAACTGCCCTGTTCAGTTTGATAACCTGTAGCCACATATAACTGTAACGATTAAATTAAATTAAAACTCCAGGTCCTCAATCACACTTGCCATGTTTCAACTGCTCCGTAACCTCAGGCAGCTAGCGGCTACCTTAATGAACAACTCAGGTATAGGACATTTCCATCATCACAGAACGTTCTCTTGGATAGAATTGACACAGAAGATGCTTTTAATAAATACATAGCCCAGAGCAAAGATCGGGCAGGTGAACTTGGTGGCTTATCTTCAAATATTTGCAGAATTGCCACACTGACAAGGGATTACGTCTATTTGTTTGACCTCTGATGATGCGGCTGGAACCATCACAGGGCAGATTTGGGTTCAGTCAAAGCTGCTGAAGAATGGAATGGTAATGCCTTCTGTGGTAGTGAACTCCCCATCGTGGGAGATAATCAAGGCTGAGCTGTTGCATTGGGGGTTCTTTCTTTCTTTTTTTTTTTTCTTTTTTTAAGACAAGGTCCCACTCTGTCTCCCAGAGTGCAGTGGTGTGACCTTGGCTTACTGCAGCCCCCTCCTCCTGGGTTCAAGTGATTCTCGTGCCTCAGCCTTCCGAGTAGCTGGGACTACAGGTGTGCACCACCACGACTGGCTAAGTTTTGTGGGTTTTGTTCTTGTTGTTGTTGTTGTTGTTGTTTGAGACAAAGTCTTGCTCTTGTCCCCCGAGCTGGAGTGCAATGTCATGATCTCAGCTCACTGCAAACTTTGCCTCCCGGGTTCAAGCAATTCTCCTACCTCAGCCTCCCGAGTAGCTGGGATTACAGGCGCCCGCCACCATGCTCGGCTAATTTTTGTATTTTTAGTAGAGACGGGGTTTCACCATGTTGGCCAGGTTGGTCTTGAACTCCTGACCTCAGGTGATCTGCCCGCCTTGGTCTCCCAAAGTGCTAGAATTACAGGCGTGAGCCACCACGCCCAGCTGGGAGTGATTTCTGGAACTGGTTCATGGTCAGAGCAGAGGAGGCCTAGATAGCATCTGAGATCCCTTCCATCTGAAAATCTCTGACCTCGCATATTGTTTCAGCTCCGCGAGTGGACAAATTCCTCAGTGAGCCAGGGGTCTCAGAGAGCAACAGTCAAAGCATTTCTAAAATAGATCATCACGTTTTCAATTAAAGTGTGTCTATTTCTTCAAAATAGGTAATTATGAGAGCTACTGTTTATTGAGAACCTACTGTGAGCCAGGTACTGGGCCAAGCACTTTCTATACATTATCTCATGTTGTTCTTTGAATAACTGAAACAGATAGTGTTCTCATTTAACTGATTTAAAAAACTAAGGCTCAGAGAAGGTAAGTGACTTGCTCAAGGTTGCACAGGAAATAAAAGGGCAACACTAGACTTTAAGCCCCAGTCTGTGTGAATCCAAACCCCATGCTCCCCACCACCCCAACACTGTGCAGGTGGCGGGGGGATCTCTGCTTCCTGAGGGACATCAAATACAGGCTAGACTGGCCTCCAGAAGGTTGTAGGAAGACTGGAAACTGAAATCAAGGGCTCTCCAGTCTTCTAGATGATTAAAGATCCTTAACTTGTTAAAAAAAACATCTCTAGGTCAGACACAGAGGCTCGCGCCTGTAATCCCAACACTTTGGGAAGCTGAGGCAGGAGGACTGCTTGAGGCCAGGAGTTCAAGACCAGCCTGGGCAACATAACAAGATCCTTATCTCTACAAAAAAAAGAAATCTAAAAAAAAATTAGCCAGGTGTGGCGGTGTGGCCCTGTTGTCTCAGCTACTCAGAAGGCTGGGGTAGGAGGATCACCTGGGCCAGAGGACACAGTAAGCTATGATCACATCACTGCACTCTGGCCTGGGCAACAGAGCCAAGACCCTGTCTCAAAAAACAAACAAACAAACAAACAATTTCTAGATGTTCAATGTATTCTTGGGGTGTCAGAAAAAGGCTGAGGACACCTTAGCTATTTCCTCATGAGTTTTTAGGGAACGGCTCTTTCTAGATCTATCCTTGAGCTTCTACTTACCTCCTCCTCTTCTTGCAGCTCGAAACTTTGACCTGCAGAAATCTGAGGACGTGCTCCGGAGGGTAAGGATCTCTGATCCCTACTGTCCTGCCTTCCATGCACCATGACCCAGGGATTCATGGCAAAAGGGTAGAGACTCTGGCCCTGTCCCATTCTCCTGTTCCTTCTTTCTTCCTCCCCCGATCCCTTTCTGCATCAGACCCAAGTCCCACCAGCCCACCTCCTGTCGCCATACCCGGAGAGCCTGGGTATGTTCTGGCGGGATCTTGGTGGCTGTGGGCAGAGGGACCTAGCCTGGTGTCCCCAAGTTCCTGCAGAATCCTATAGCTCCTGCTGTGTCCCTGCAGCACATGGAGTTCCGGAAGCAACAAGACCTGGACAACATCATCACGTGGCAGCCCCCCGCGGTGAGCCTTGGGCAGCATCCCCCAGGCCGTCTGAGGCCCCCCACCGCCGACCTCATCTCCCACCCACCACATCCAGCCGCCTGATGGAGTAGGGACCCAGCCTAGTGAGCTGGATTGAGTCAGGACCTTACCCACACCTCCAGGTCATCCAGCTGTATGACTCGGGTGGTCTTTGTGGCTACGACTATGAAGGCTCCCCTGTGTACTTCTGCATCATCGGGTCCCTCGACCCCAAGGGTCTCCTGCTGTCGGCCTCCAAGCAGGATTTGATCCGGAAGCGCATCAAGGTCTGTGAGCTGCTTTTGCATGAGTGTGAGCTGCAGACTCAGAAGGTGAGCAGCTGGGGTGGACCTGGGCCTCATCTGTCTATAGGGTGGCACCAGGACCAGAGAGGGGTGGCACCTTCCCCCCCTCCCCAGCCCTCAGCACTCAGGACTCTGGTGGAATGTGGGCTTCTCCCACCCCTTACCCACCCATGAAGGTGAGGTGTTTTTCATCTGTCTGGAAAACACTATGGGCTGCCAGAGGGTGGGATGGCAGGAAGGTGGGGAGAGGTGCCCAAGTCTCTCTGGCCAGGATCTCCTGACTGGAGCTGTTGTCTGACCTATATGCTGACTCTGTCCCAAGCAGCTGGGCAGGAAGATCGAGATGGCGCTGATGGTGTTTGACATGGAGGGGCTGAGCCTGAAGCACCTGTGGAAGCCAGCTGTGGAGGTCTACCAGCAGGTAAGGTGGGCGGCTGGTTTGGGGCTGGTGTGGGCAGCGGCTCCCAGCTGTGAGCCCTAGCTGTGAATTGCTGTGAGAATCCAGTGAGATAGAGGGGTGGGTATGCCCTGCAGGGGCTCCACAGACCAGCCAATGATGCTGGCCTAGAGTCCAGCCTCCAAGGAGAAAGAGGAGCAAGAGTAACACAAAGAGGCCAGGCGCGGTGGCTCATGCCTGTCGTCCCAGCGCTTTGGGAGGCCAAGGCGGGAAGATTGCTTGAGCCCGGGAGTTCAAGATCAGCCTGAGCAACACAGTGAGATGTCATCTCTACCAATAATAATAATAATAATAATAATTTTTACATTAGCCCAGTGCAGTGGCACATGCCTGTAGTCCTAGATACTTGGGTGGCTGAGGCAGGAGAATGTCTTGAACCCAGGAGTTCAAGGCTGCAGTGAGCTGTGATTGTGCCACTACACGCCACCTTGGGCGACAGAGCGAGACCCTGTCTCAAGAACAGATCAACAAACACAAAAAGAATAACAGAGAGGAGGAGGCGCATGCTTGTGGGGAAGGTAGGATGGGCCAGGGATGGGCCTCTTGTCTCAGCAGCATCAGAGGCCACAGAAACCCATGGGCGGGAGGTGATGGAATAGAGCCCCAACCAGACTCATCTTGACTCCACAGTTTTTTAGCATCCTGGAAGCAAATTATCCTGAGACTTTGAAGAATTTAATTATTATTCGAGGTAAGCCCATGACCGGGATGATCTCCTGGGGAGGGAGAAGCAGGAATAGGGGGGTACAATAGGTAAGCTGTGGAGTTAAAGGCTTCTTCAACCATCCTTTGTGAGGAACCAGGTTTTGTGTGGTTGGTTTCTGGTTAGTTCGTTTTTTATTGAGATGGATTCTCACTCTGTCACCCAGACTGGAGTGCAGTGTCACAATCTCTGCTCACTGCAACCTCTGCCTCCTGGGTTCAAGCGATTCTCCTGCCTCAGCCTCTCTAGTAGCTAGGATTACAGGTGTATGCTACCATGCCTGGCTAATTTTTGTATTTTTAGTAGAGATGGGGTTTCCCCATGTTGGCCAGGCTGGTTTCGAACTCCTGATCTCAGGTCATGCAGCCACCTCAGCCTCCCACAGTGCTGGGATTACAGGAGTGAGCCACCGCACCTGGCCTCTGGCATTATTTTCTAGTTTCAGTCCTTCACAGGTTCATATTTCTGTAATACACAAAATCATGCACTGGTGTGTTGCAACAATGTCAAGTTATAAGTTTCTAAATGTTTACTGTTACTTACTTATGTCAGTGTGGGCTGGGAACCAATAGTCCATGGACCACACTAATGGATGGATACACTTTGAGCAGGAATGGTCCCTGGCTGCCCTGGTGATGTCATGTGTTCCAGAGTCAGAGGATCTGATTCAAATCTAACTAGCTCTATGATTTTATCCAAGTCTGCTTAACCTCACTGAGCCTCAGTTTCCCATTCTGTAAGATGAGGATACAGTAGCCCCCTCCCCAAAGATAACTATGAGGTTAAATGAAACAGTGTGTGGAGAAGATGGAGCACAGAGCTTGGCCCACAGACAGTGCTCAGTTGAGCGTGAGCAATTCAGGGCAGGACAGGAGGTCTAATGTAAATGTCACACCCAAGAAGATTCCAGACAACCTGGAGTGTGGAAAAGAAGAGATACTGTTGGGGAATCAATATTGCTGACCCTAGAGCCAGCTTGTGCTCAACCCCTTACAACTGGGTTGGGGAGACAGCCATTTGTTTTTTATTTTTTTAATTTGTTTTTTCTTTTTCGAGATGGAGCCTCACTCTGTCACCCAGGCTGTAGTGCAGTGGCACGATCTTGGCTCACTGCAACCTCTGCCTCCCAGGTTCAAGCAATTCTTGTGCCACTGCCACCTGAGTAGCCGGGATTACAAGCATACACCACTACGCCCAGCTAGTTTTTGCATTTTTAGTAGAGACAGGGTTTCACCATGTTGGCCAGGCTGGTCTTGAACTCCTGGCTTCAAGTGATCTGCCTGTCTCTGCCTCCCAAAGTGCTGGGATTTCAGGCATGAGCCACTGCACCCAGCCTGAGACAACCACTTATTAAAAGCCAGCAACTGTGCCAGGTGTTATACATACATTATTTCACCTTCATTTTCCAGTTAACTGCACTAAGACTTAGAGATGGTGGGTAACTTGCTGAAGGTCACACAGCAGAGAGTGGCGGAATCCATATCTGTCCAACTCCTGTCCAGCACCTGCTCTTGACTGTGGCTCTGTATCCCCATGTCCTCTCTGGTCCAGCTTCTCAAGAGATTTACATGTGTTTCAGCCCCCAAACTGTTCCCCGTGGCCTTCAACTTGGTCAAGTCGTTCATGAGTGAGGAGACACGCAGGAAGATTGTGATTCTGGGAGGTGAGCGGCTTGGCCTCCTGGTTGTGTCCGTCTGCCTGGGAAGCAGAGGTCGACGCTAAAGACCCTGCTTCTCCCTGGCTCGTCCTCTACTCGGGCACTGCCCCTGGTGAGCCTCCACACACACGGGCAATGCCTTGGGTCCTAGACCATGAACTGGGAGCCACATAAAGGTCTTTGGTACGGTTAGGAGTAGGCACCCAGGGGAGCACGCCCAGGATGTATTGGGTCCCCTCACTGGGCTCAGCCCTCTTTTGCCCTCTGTTGAGTCTCCTGAGTCCCCTTGGAGTTCCTCTCTTGCTCCCACACAGACAACTGGAAGCAGGAGCTGACAAAATTCATCAGCCCCGACCAACTGCCCGTGGAGTTTGGGGGGACCATGACTGACCCCGATGGCAACCCCAAGTGCCTGACCAAGGTACAGGGTGCCCAGAGGATGGGGAAGGAGGGGAGAAGCTTTGATCTAGTGCCCACACACCCCCTTCACCCACAGATCAACTACGGGGGTGAGGTGCCCAAGAGCTTCTACCTGTGCAATCAGGTGAGGCTGCAGTATGAGCACACAGTGTCCGTGGGCCGCGGCTCCTCCCTGCAGGTGGAGAACGAGATCCTGTTCCCGGGCTGTGTGCTCAGGTAGGGATCACAGCCACCACTCCACACCTGGGAACAGCTGGGAGGGGCCTGGAGCCCAGGCAGGGGGTCGCCAGTGGGGCTCTGTCCACTGCAGGTGGCAGTTCGCATCGGATGGCGGGGACATCGGCTTTGGGGTTTTCCTGAAGACCAAGATGGGGGAGCGGCAGAGGGCTAGGGAGATGACGGAGGTGCTGCCCAGCCAGCGCTACAACGCCCACCTGGTGCCTGAAGATGGGAGCCTAACCTGCCTCCAGGCTGGCATCTGTAAGAGCTGCAGGGTTTACTGGAATTGTTTTCCCTGCCAGTCTGCCCTCTGCTTGCCCTCTCTTTCCAGCTCTCAGGAGGGTGGGGGGATCTCTATAAACTCCAGGGGAGCTGGCTTTGGGGCCGTGGATCGGATGAGTGACCCCTACCTGTGGGTATGAGGGCAGAGACTCATTGTGGGGGAAGAGCTGGTGTTCAGAACCTAGGGCCTTGGGCTCAGCTCCTGAGAAGCCCCTATACCGGGGTCACTGGACTAAGAGACAGGTAAGTAAGAGGCCATGGACTTAGAATCAGGGGTCTTGGCAAGGGGACCACCCAGTTGCATGAACCACCCCACTCTAGGAGTCTCAAAGAGGTGACTTCCTCCAGGTGTTTATCCTTCACCCCCAGGCCTTCCAGGCCAGATGCAGCTCAGTCAGCTTTACCAGAAGCAGCATTGCTCAGGGCCACCATGTCTATTGGGAACTGAGCTAGGAGAAGGGGAACCCAAAGTTGATTTCCTTTGGAGGAGAAGGGTGTGGCTTATGCTTAAGTCAACACGTTGCCTTGTTTCATTCTGTGCAAAGGGAGCATTAGGAGAGTAGAGACAGAAAAGTCTGCGTGACTCATCACACCTGAGTTGATGCTGGACCTTGGCATTGAAGGATATGCCTTCTGCGAGACGGAAAAGCAGCTTACGTAGCCCAGCCCATTCCTCCTGGGGTAGCAGGGCTCCTCCCTGGGTTGGGACATTGGGATAAAGGAATCCCAGTACCTCCCCTCCCTTGCTCTGTGACCGCTAAAAGATCATATCACCTCTCTAAGCCTCAGTTTTCTCATCCATAAAATGAGGATGACATTGCCTTCTGCATGGGGCTGCTTTGAGGATTCAGGGAGCTGTAATGTGTGATGGAATGCATGGTGCATGGAGAGGCCCAAGAGCTACCTGTGCAACCGCAACCAGGTGAGGACGCAGTACGGGCATCCTGTGTCCGTGGGCCACAGCTCCTCCCTGCAGGTGGAACTCGAGATCCTGTTCCCAGGCCACCTGCTCCCTGGCTGTGTGCTGTTCTGTGTGCTGGTGACCATCATGATTCCTTTATGTAGCACAAGCTACCATGGAGATGGAAGTGAGCAACGGGCTTAGGGCTGGGCACAGGCTGACCCTCAGGCTCACCCACTGTCCTGGACAGCTCATTCCCAAGGGTTCCAGGGATGCAGCCATGCAGGGCTGGCTCTTCCTGCAGATATGCAGGGTTCGTGCTCCCTGATCACCTCTCCATCACCACAGATGTCCTGCGCTTCGACAACACCTACAGCCGGATGCATGCCAAGAAGCTCAGCTACACTGTGGAGGTGCTGCTTCCCGACAAGGCCTCTGAGGAGACACTGCAGAGTCTCAAGGCGATGAGACCCTCCTCAACACAGTGAAGACCCCAGCCACCTCTGCCTGTGCGCTCCAACACCTTCACACCCACTCCCCTGACCCCTGACCTCCCAGGCAGGATGGTGCTGAAGGTAGCTGCAGAGAGCCACTTGTCCCACGTCACCATCTCAGCTCATTGTGGGCTCGCCTGGCACAGTGACCAAGCAGGAAGGGGCCACCAGTGCATAGGCCATGCTGAAGATTCAGACAGGAACCTCTTTCCCTGTTCCCAGAGAATGGGGCTGAGAATGAGAACGCTGAAGATGATCCAGGTCACTGAGGATGGGTCCTGCCTGCAGAAGCTGCCCTTTCATCCATCCCAACAAGATCCAGTCACCCAGGACTCGCCCATGCCTGGTGTTCCAGCTTCAGCGGGTGTGCATGGATCCCAGGCCTTGTGGGCGTCACAGCTTCAGGCTTGAAGAGAGAGAAGCCCTGTTCTATGCATGTAGGAGGTCAGCAGGGGTGGGCAGGCCTAGGTGGAGGCAGCTGGGTGAGGGTCCTGGTTCCAGCAGAGCACTGGGGCCCATCCAAGCTTGTTCTGCCACCGCTGGATGGAAAATTGGAAATGGGCTGGGTGTGGCGGCTCATGCCTATAATCGCAGCACTTTGGGAGGCTGAGGTGGGCAGATCACCTGAGGTCAGGAGTTCGAGACCAGCCTGGGCAACATGGTGAAACCCTGTCTCTACTAGAACTACAAAAATTAGCCGAGCATGGTGGCCTGTGCCTGTAATCCCAGCTACTCAGGAGGCTGCGGCGGGAGAATTGCTTGTACCCAGGAGGCAGAGGTTGTAGTGAGCTGAGATTGTGCCACTGCACTCCAGCCTGGGTGACAGAACCAGACTCTGTCTCTAAACAAACAAACAAAGAAAAGAAAATTGGAAATGGAGAGGTGGGGCCTGGCATGGGTAACCATCAGAGGACAAAGCCATGTTCAGCCTTCCAGTTGAGTGGGTAATGACTGAGTTTCCAGGGAATTCCCAGTGACCTCCGCTCCACACCTGCTGTGATCCTGCCAACATTTAGCTTTGGTTCTTTTGGCAGCTGCACCATTCATGGATGCATATATGTAGAGTCTGAACAGGTGTTCTGCTGCTAGAAACAGCAAACCATCTAAACTCCTAAAGCCAGTGCCACAAGGCATTCCTGTTCCAACTGGGTGTTTGAGCAGATTGGCAGGTTAAAAAAAAAAAAAAATGGCTGTGCTGGCTCCAAGGAGATGGACTGGGCTGTGGGGCAAGAGTTACAGGACATCCCCATGTTCAGGGGCTGCCTCTGCATCCGAGATGTGAAAGGCATCCTCACTACCCTGTTGCACTGCGTGGCCACCCTGTCTTCTGCTTCCCCAGATGCAGCGATATTTGGAGTGCCCAGAGGCACTTGGCTTCCATGGCAGGCTGTGGCCAACTGGAGTTGGGAGGACCCTGTGCTACATTTCACAAGGCCCCCCGGTTGTCATGATGGGGGATCATAATACCTCACTTCAGCCGTGATGTCCTCTGCCTTGACGTCCTCTGCCTAAAAACCAGGGGTCCCTAGACTTGAGCTCTGAGTCTTGCCTATGTAACTACCTACAGCCAATTTTCCATCAGCACAGCTTTGTCTGGTTTCCTTGCAGGCAGTAAGGATTGCTCTGCCTTATGCACAAGTGTTTCCTGAGGCTCTGATTACAGGGTTGTGATCACGAATACCGGCAGCCTGGGGGGGTGGGGTGGGGGTGGCAAACAAAACTGGGGTCAGGTGCAGGCGCTAGTGACTGAATTGCAGTGAGCCGTGGTCACCTGCAGAGGTGAGAGCAGAATCTCCTACCAAGCCAGGAGGGGAGGGGCACACTGGGAGCTCAGCAGGGGCACATTTCCTTAGCAACCCCATTTGCAATTCTTTTTTTTTTTTTCCTGAGACACAGTCTGTGTTGCCTAGACTGGAGTGCAGTGGCGCACTCTCAGCTCACTGCAACCTTCACCTTCCAGGTTCAAGTGATTCTCCCGCCTCAGCCTCCTGAGTAGCTGGGACTACAGACATGCACCACCACACCTGGCTGATTTTTGTATTTTTAGTAGAGATGGGGTTTCACCATGTTGGCCAGGTTGGTCTTGAACTCCTGACCTCAAGTGATCTGCCCACCTCGGCCTCCCAAAGTGCTGGGATTACAGGTATGAGCCACCATGCCCAGCCTCCATGTCTAATTTTTAACACTGTCACTGTTTCACAAAATTGAAAAAAAAAAAAAAGTCACCTAGAGCAGGGCAGTGGCTTGCCCAAAGTTTGTTTCTTCATTTATTCATTCATGGATGTTAATTTAATTTAATTTTTTAAAAGTAGAGACAGGGGTCTTGCTATGTTGCCCAGGCTGGTCTTGAACTTCTAGGCTTAAGCCATCCTCCCTGCCTCAGCTTCCCAAAGTGCTGAGGTCACAGATGTGAGCCACTGGGCCTGGCCTGCTTTTGGGTGTTTATTGAGTATTTGCCCAGCACCAGGCATGGCAGGCTCTGGGGACACCGAGGACCCTGGGCTGACCCAGCTGTGTTAACTGGAGGTTTGTGCTCATGGAGGGAGGGAGGTGGAAGTGACGTGACTGATCAGTATCAAATGGGTGCATTGCCACCATGCATGGTTGGTAGGGACAGGAGCCAAACTCTGGGGGAGCACCCAGCCAAGAAACCTGACAAGGGGTCATGTGTGCTTTGTCCAAGGAGGAGGTGACCCTGAAGGGAGAGCTGTCGGATGTGCGGGATGACGGCAGGCGAGCCTTCCAGACAGGAATGGGGTGTGGGCGGCCAGTGGGGCAGGGGTGTCTGGGGCCAAAGGAAAGCTGGAAGGGCTCGCCCAGCCTTGGGCAACACTGGTAACAACTCACTGGTATTTTCTATTTCTTCATAGACAACTGTGTACACATTAGATAGTTATTAATAATTAATAAAACCATTTTATAATGCCGGTTACAAAACAGCCGTGGTGTTTGTCAGGAAAGAATGGCAAAATCTTGGCAGGAGGCCACAGATCAAAACTCTTGCTCAAAATGAGGCAATTGGAAATACCCAGGCCTCACCTGTCCAGATAATGGAGGTGGAACCTGCCCTTCCCAGTCCATCTCTTTGCTGGATGCAATATATATATGCAATATATATATGCATCCATGAATGGTGCAGCTGCCAAAAGAACCACAGTCTTCGGGGAGAGGCAGGTGAGGAGGGCAGCAGGTCGTGGACCCATTAGCGTGTTTTTCTTTTTCTTTTTTCTTTTCTTTTCTTTTTTTTTTT
>NW_012117910.1:938546-940663 GCF_000951035.1 Colobus angolensis palliatus | reverse complement strand
AACTCCTGGCCTGAAGTGGTCAGGTGTGAGCCACCACACCAGGCCCCAGTGGGGGTGTTTCAATGGCTGTTGGAAAGGCTCGCCTGCCCCAGCCCACCTCACTGCCCAAGGAGCCCAAGCCAGAGAGGACACCACTGTGAGAAAGTCTAGGCAGTGCTCAGAGTAGACCTTCACCAGAGCTTCATGGCACCGCACTCCACAGTTTGCACAGCTCCTTCACATTAAATCCTGAAGCAGACAGAGATTATAGCCCCATTTTACAGGCCAGGAGACCGAAGCTTAGCAGGGGCAGTGCCTTGGCCAAAGCCTCTGGGTCCATCGGAAGACTTGGAACCAGTACCCAAGTCAGCTGCCACTGGGGCCCCCACCCTGAAGCGGGGGAGATGAGGGTTGATGGCTTGTGGGCCCCTGCAGGGAAGGCCAGTATGGGGCAGGGGGCCACACAGTGGGACAAAGTGAGGTGCTGGGTTCCTGGGGTGGAGGGAAGGCCCAGGATTGGGAGAAAGCTGCCCAGACGTTTGTGTATCTCGGTGGGAAATGTGGTGCCAGCTCCACGCCCAAATACCTACTGTGTGCCAGGCCCAAGCTGAGGCAGGAAGCACCATCCCCAGCTTACAGACAAGGAAAGTGAGGCTCAGGGCAGAAAGTGACTTATCACATCACGCAACATGAAGCGGGAGAGGTAGGCTGTGAACCTGTATCCATCTACCAGACAGCACACTTGGCGTGCGGGCAGGGAGGAGCCCCGGCCCAAACTGAGCGATGCTCAGGGGGCTTCTGCTTTTAACCACCAGGGGGCAGTGTTGGGACAGCCACACCTCTGTCCACCGGGAGCGTAAACTGGGGCGGCCAGTTAGCATTGGCTCATCGGAAGGTCACTTTCCAGGCCGGTTGAAGCCAAGTTCCCCAGGCCCAGGCTGGGGCCTCCTGGAGTGACGGAAAAAGGCAGCCTGACCTCGTTTGAGATCCCGGGTCTGTCGCTTCCAGGCTCCCTTTCTTTTTTGTTTGTTTTTTTTGTTTTGTTTTGTTTTTGAGACTGGGTCTCACTCTGTTGCCCAGGCTGGAGTGCAGTGGTGCAACCATCACTGTAGCCTCGACCTCCCGGGCTCGGGTGATCCTTCCACCTCACCTCCTGAGTAGCAGGGACTACAGGTGTGCACCACCATGCTTGGCTAATTTTTTATTTTTTGTAGAGATAGGATTTTGCTATGAAGGCCAGGCTGGTCTTGACTCCTGGACTCAAACAATCCTCCCACTTTGGCCTCCCAGAGTGCTGGGGTTACAGGCGTGAGCCACCGCACCCTCTCTGTGCCCATTCCTACCCACTCCTGTCCAGATTGCACAGGGCAGCCAGAATAAAATCTTTCTGAAATGCAAATCTGATCACATCATTCTCTGCATAAGCCCTTCTCTAGCGCACCATGTACCCCTGGGTAAAATCAGCGTCGGTGGTGGCTTGCAAGGCCCTCTGCAACCTGGCCACTGCAGCCCTGTTCCAGACACAACCTATGACTTGAATTCACCAATTCATCAAGCTCTTTCCTGCCTCCCTGCCTTTGCTCATGCCGTGCCTTCAGCCTAGGACTTCCTCTCCAACCTTGGTAAATGCACGCTCGAGGGCACTGGAACCCTGTCTTGAAAGGCCTTTCCTAGGCCACACGGCCACCCAGGCCCTATCAGTTACAGTCCCTTCTCCACACTCGCAGAGCAACTGGTCCAGTGTTGGTCACACGACAGAGTCATCATCTGCCTTGTGTCTGTCTCCTGTTCACCCTCAGCAGTGAGCTGCGCTGCCCAGATGTTTAAAAACAAACAAACAAAAAAAACCAGATACCATTTACTAAGCACCTTCATAAGCTTGCTGCTCTATCTGTGCCACTTTGTTTAATCTTCATGGCAGCCTTATAAAATAAACATAGCTAGGCCGGGCACGGTGGCTCACGCCTGTAATCCCAGCATTTTGGGAGGCTGAGGCAGGCGGATCATGAGGTCAGGAGATCAAGACCATCCTAGCCAACTTGGTGAAACCCCATCTGTACTAAAAATACAAACATTAACTGGGTGTGGTGGCGCCTGCCTGTAGTCCCAGCTACTTGGGAGGCTGAGGCAGAAGAATC
>NW_012117910.1:935731-937991 GCF_000951035.1 Colobus angolensis palliatus | reverse complement strand
TGGTCTCTTCTACACTGGCCATCTCAGTATCCTGTAAGAAGGGGATGTTACTAGCCTCAGTTTCCTTGTGAGACTCAAGATCACACAACACATTAGAGGTGAAGTTAAGATTCAAACCCAGATAGCCAGGCCCATGTTTTAGCAGCATCCGTTTCTGAACTATTTGCAGATTATTTGCCCAGAGTTGGGAGGGGAATGACAACTGCTTGGGGTCTTTTGTTGGTGATCACCCTCAGACCCAGTTCCTCTCCCCAGTAGCCTTAGGCACTACAGGCTTTCCACGAATGCCAGTGAAAACAGAGATCAGTTTGGCATGAAGAATTTGGGACACTTGATGCCCTTTGGGTGACCCCAGGCATCGTGGGAAGAGATGTACCAGCTCCTACCCTAGACAACATACAAATTAAGGCCTCTTTCACTTCATAGAATCATTCACTATCCTCTCCCTGTCCTGTAACCATAGAACCTAGTCCTAAAATAAATAGCAAGGGTGTTGTATGAAAGAGGAAAGGGAAGCACCTATGAACTTGACCAGGAGCTGTGTTCCCAACTCAGAGGTCTTTGGAGGCTTCCCCAGACAGTCTTGACTTCTTGGTAGCTATTAGTATTGTGTAGTACAGACAGCAGCAGCAGCAGTATCATCAACATCGTCATCATGATCATATTTAATTTTAACTTCTAAAAGAAGGGAGATGAAACTAAGCAATAAAGCATCCATATCAAGGCCAGGTACGGTGGCTCATGCCTGTAATCCTAGCACTTTGGGAGGCCAAGGTAGGCAGATTGCTTGAGCTCAGGAGTTTGAGACCATCCTGGGCAACACGGTGACACCATGCACCACCACGCCCAGCTAATTTTTGTAGTTTTAGTAGAGACGGGGTTTCACCATGTTTCAGGCTGGTCTCAAACTCCTGAACTCATGTGATTCACCCACCTCAGTCTCCCTAAGTGCTGGGATTACAGGCGTGAGCCACCGCGCCTGGCCCAATAGATAGACATTTTTAAAGTTTGACTAGACATTTCTCAATAGACGGTATGCAAATAGCCAATAAGCACATGAAAAGATGCTCAGTTGCATAGTCATTGGAGAAATGCAATTCGAAACCACAATGAGATACCACTTGACAGCCACTACGATGGCTATGATTTAAAAAAAAAAAAGCAAATGGAAAATAACAAAAGATGTGAAGGATGTTGGCAAGGATGTGAAGAAATTGCGGCCCTCATACACTGCTAGTGGGAATGTAAAATAGTGTAACCGCATTGGAAAACAGAAAGGCAGTTCCTCAAAGGTTAAGTGTAGAATTACTATGCAAGCTAGCAATTCCACTCGTAAGGTTATACCCAAAAGAAGTGAAAACGTGTGTTCCCACAAAAACTGACACAAAACATATTCATACCAACATTATTCATAGTAGCCAAAAACGTGGAAATAACCCAAATGTCCATCAATTGATGAACAGATAAACAAAATGTGGTCTATCCATAGAATGGAAGATTATTCAGCCATGTAAAAGAATGAAACACTGATCCATGCTACAGCATGGATGAACCTTGAAGACACTATGCTAAGTGAAAGAAGCTAGACGCAAAAGACCACGTACTGTATGATTCCATTCATATGAAATCCCCAGAATATGGAAGTCTATAGAGATAGAAAATAGATTCCTGGCTGCCAGGGGCTGGAACAGAGCAGGAAATGGGAAATGATTGCTGCTGAGTACCGAATTATTTGAGGGTGAGGTGATGCAAATGTTCTGCAATTAGACAGTGGTGATAGTTGCAAAACCTTCTGAAAATACTAAGTACCACTGAATTGTACGCTTTGGGAATGATAGCTCTGACTCACCGCAAGCTGTTCACCCTCTCCGGATGGCGGTCCCACTGCCCCCGCCCTCCTGCTCCTGCTGCTGTTCCTGCTTTTTGCAGGCACCCCCGCCACCCCTGAGTCAATCCGAGAAACTGAGGCCATCAACCCAGGACCACCTAGGGGCCAAACTTCTCCGGATGCCTGCTGGAAGACTCTGGATGTGGGTGTGGGGGGCAGGAACCTGATGACTCTGAGCTGTCTGCCTCTGGAGATACTGATGAGTCAAGGGACCCCAAGATCATCCCTGAAGTGATCCAACCCTTGGTGCTTCTAGATAACCACATCCCTGAGAGGGCAGGGCCTGGGAACCTGGTCCCACCAAAACCAAGCAACTGAAGGAGAATGAGGTCATCCCCTAGAGGATCTGACCCTCTGCAGGGGACCAGGATG
>NW_012117910.1:929056-930416 GCF_000951035.1 Colobus angolensis palliatus | reverse complement strand
CCCAAAATGCTGGGATTATAGGCATGAGCTAACATGCCCATCCATAAATCTGTATTTAGTGGATATTTTTAATGGTTCATTCCTTTGTGCAGAGTGTCTCTGCCTGAGCAAGACTTTGAGAATCCAAGATGTTCTTCACTCTCTCATACGTTTCCATAGCGCCTGCTAAGTTCATATTTAATGTTTGTTTGTTTGTTTTAATTTTGCTTTGTTTGTTTGTTTCTTGAAAATAAGATAAAAACAGGGGAGATACTTTTTTTTTTGAGATAGGGTCTCACTCTGTTGCCCAGGCTGGAGTGCGGTGGTGTGATCACAGCTCACTACAACCTTGACCTCCCAGGCTCAAGCTAAAACAAGATAGTCCCCTTGACGTCTTGAAGGACTCAGGAAGGGGCTGGCTCGTTTACTCAGCCTGCAGCTCTCAACCCCTCATGGTGGGGGAGCACACAGGTGAGGGCTGGGATGAGTGCTTCTGGGCACCAGAAGTAGAACTCTGTGTAGCCCCATAGCAGCATCTGGGGGGGGGGTACCTGTGACCTCAAGAGCCCCAGAGGACGTGTGTTACAGTGTGCCCTTTTAGCTTTGCCATCCAGGGACAACTTAAATGTTTAACAGCTCAGTGGATGGTGAGGGTGACAGCCTTTTGCACCTGCCCTCTTGGCACCCGAGTTCTTGTCCAGCATCCAGGAAGATTCAGATCACACAAATGAATTGAAGGGTGGTGAATATGGAGGATTTTATTGAGCAGTGGAAGTGGCTCTCAGCAGGATGGGGAGCTGGAACGGGGATGGAGCTGGAAGGGGGTGGTCTTCTGGAGTTGTCCCTGGCAGAACTCTTCTCTGAAGTCTCTCTGTCAAGCCGTCCCTCTGAAGTCAAACTGCTTCTCTCCGACACCTGGCTACTGCTTCTCCTCTCCTTCTCTGTTGCTCCACTCTGCCACTGTGCTGCCCCTCTGCCAGTGGAGCCTGGGTTTTTTTGGGTAAAAGATGGGGGCTGGGGGCAGGCCAGAAAGCAACATTCAAGCTGGAAAACAGAGACAAAGTTAGAACACGTTGTGCCGAGGTCCCAGGCTTGAGGGTTTGGGCCTCTCCAGGGAACTCGCCCTTTTCTGCCTAGCATTTCCCTGCCTCCTGTCCACATCAATGCGATCCTCCCACCTCAGTCTGCCAAGTAGTTGGAACCACAGGCACACATCACTACGACCAGCTAATTTTTTGTATTTTTTGTAGAGATGGGGTTTTACCATGTTGCCCAGGCTGGTCTCAAACTCCTGGGCTTAAGTTATCTGTGCACCTAAACCTCCTAAAGTGCTGGGATTACAGGTGTGATCACAGCCAGTTATTTATTTATTTATTTATTA
>NW_012117910.1:925352-927302 GCF_000951035.1 Colobus angolensis palliatus | reverse complement strand
TGGAGTGCGATGGTGTAATCTCAGCTCACCTCCTGCGTTCAAGCGATTCTCATGCCTTGGCCTCCTGAATAGCTGGGACTACAGGCACCCATCACCACGCCCGGTGAATTTTTGCATTTTTTTTTGTAGAGATGGCGGGGTGGGGGGGTGGTCTCACCATGCTGGCCAGGCTGGTCTTGAACTCCTGACCTCAAATGATCCACCTGCCTTGGCCTCTCAAAGTGCTGAGATTACAAGCATGAGCCACCACACCTGGCCCCTGGTGCCTTTTTTACTGGGCTGGAATAGCTGAATTAACCCATTTTACCTTCTTTCTGCCTTGTGCCTGGGACTCAGCTGGCGTTCTTTGGTTTGTTTTCTCTAAGCTCTAGGCTTGTGCTATCCAACACAGTAACCACGTGTGGCTGTTTAAATTTAAGTCAACTGAAATCCCATCAAGTTAATTCATTCCTCCTGTGCTGGAACTGAACTGGAGTCTGCTCACCTGGCACAGTAAGTCCAGATATCCATTCTGATATTTTTGTAGCAATAGAAAGGAAAGTGTTTATTTGCAGGGCACCCAGCAGAGAGGACCAGGCAGCTAAGGCTTAAACCCTGACCTCCCCAACGGTTTGCAGGTAAGGGTTTTTAAAGGCAGGGGTAAATTTCAGGAAAACAGAAGTTATAGGTAAAATCATTGTGTGGAGGTTACACACGGGTCTTGGCCTGAAACAGTGGGGTATCTTGCAGCTGGGCCTTACAGGTCATAGGTAGAGTCAACATTTTCTGATTTGCAATTGGTTAAAGTAAAGAAGGTTTGTTTAAAAATTTGGGGTCAACAGAAAAGAATGTTAGCTTGGGCTGGTAGCTGTGACTCCCTCTAAACCCTTCAGGAAGAAATTTACAACAAAGAGTTCAGTCTTCACCCGATCCTTTTGGGGAGGGGTCCAGGTTTCTGAAAAACAACTCAGAAACATGCTACAATGTTGTCTTTAGTTTCTTTGGAGGAACCAAACATCTGATTCTGACTTCCTTGGCTATTGTTTTACGCTATTATTACCTTCTAGGTTATCAAGTTGCTTATTTACTTTTCAGGGCTAGGTAGGGGCTTGGAATTTCCCTGGAAGGAACTCAAGGTTTTCCTTTATTTCCATGCTTGTGGGGAGCCCAGCAGGCCCCAAAGAGGGACCCCCGCTCCATCAAACTCAGTTGCACTAACCACACTTCAAGGGCTCACTCAGTCACCATACGTGGCTGGTGGCTACCGTTCTGACCACACAGAGGGTGCATTTCTGTTTGTTGCACAGCACGGTTCTAGAGACTGCAACTGGCTTCTCAAGTCACAGCCTCGGCTGTGCTGGGATGACCCTTGTCTCCCTGGGC
This sequence comes from Colobus angolensis palliatus, assembly GCF_000951035.1. Taxonomy (NCBI): domain Eukaryota; kingdom Metazoa; phylum Chordata; class Mammalia; order Primates; family Cercopithecidae; genus Colobus; species Colobus angolensis. Next base: position 925,940 of record NW_012117910.1, on the reverse strand, counting down.
AAGGGGAGGAGAGACAGGGAAGGGCTGATGAGGTTCCAGCTGGGCCCTATTATCTGGGACCCTGCTTCTCCAGAGAGGACAGGCCTGTTGGGCTGGTGGTCCCGGTTACTTGGGCTGGTGGCTGTGACTCCCTCTAAGCCCTTCAGGAAGAAATTTACAACAGAGTTCAGTCTTCAGCGGATCCTTTTGTGGAAGGGTCCAGGTTTCTGAAAAACGCCTTGGAAATATATGCTAAGATGTTGTCTTTAGTTTCTATAGAGGAACCAGACAACTGACTCTAACTTCCTTGGCTATTGTTTTAGGCTACTATTACCTGAGCCTGGCTCAGCCTGGGTGGGCGGTGCCTCCTCCTGACCCCAATGGATGGGGTGACAGGAATGACCCTCGCTGCACCCAGGGTCTTCTTCTACCCCAGGTGACCTTTTCCTCGGGCGGTGTTGAGGTGAGCATCTCTCTGTAGCTGTCTCTCACAGTCTTGGCTGTTACTGATTTTTTGTAAATAAAACGATAGCCGGGCGCGGTGGCTCAAGCCTGTAATCCCAGCACTTTGGGAGGCTGAGACGGGTGGATCACAAGGTCAGGAGATCG
>NW_012117910.1:917685-921137 GCF_000951035.1 Colobus angolensis palliatus | reverse complement strand
CTGCGGGGGAAGGTGATCAGGAATGTGCCAGGGATGGACTGGAAGAGGCAGCTCTTTCAGATTTCCTAGTAACCGGCTGGAAGGAGAGGTTCCACGGTTAGGGGTGCCAGCAACTCTATCTACCCACCTGCGGTTGTTTACGTTGTGGTTGTTGCCATGGTCCCCTGAGAGCTTTGTAAATGAGAAGCCAAACACACATGGGACCTTACCTGGAGACAGTGTGCTCTGGAGTTTGGGGGGGGCAGGCTGGGGGACTCTCCTTCCCCAAGACCTTTGTTCCAAGGCAGGCAAAATTAACCCTTCTGGCCCCAAGACACCCTGCAGCCTGAATCCAGGTTGAATCCAGGCAGATCCAGGCTTCCACACAATGATGATTTAGACCATTTATTGAGCACTTACTATATTCTGGGCACAATATTAAGCCCTCCAGGGGAAAGCAGGGTGGGCTGTGTAATCCAGAGTCAGATAGGTTTGGGTTCAAGTTCTGGCTCCTCATTTCCTGGCTGTGAGACCTCAGAAAGGTTTCTTGACCTCTCTGAACTTCTATTTATTTGGCTGTAAAATGGGAATACCCATATTTGCTTCCGAATGATTGGATAGTGATAGAAAGTTCCCAGCACAGAGGGAATGCCCACCAAATGGAGACTGTGAGCTGTGTACAAGCTGGGTCCTCATCTGTCTTGTTTGCTATCATCTCCTCACCACCCCTCCACGTGTTTCTCAGTTTCCCACCTCCACGCCTTTGCCCATGCCATCCCTTCCACTTGGGATGCCCTTTATTTTGCTCTCCATAAATCAAAATCCTTCCTTTCTTCAAGGCCTGGCTCAGATGCCAGCTGCATCACATATAGGTGACTTTTATCCTTGGGCTCTCTCCCTAACTAAGGTGGAAGCTCCTAGAGCCAAGACTATGGGATAGCTTCACAGCACAACAGCAGAGTGATTAATTGCATGCGTTTACCCCTGGATAAGTTACTTAACTTCTCTATACCTCAGTTTGCTTATCTGTATAATGGGCTTAATAGTACCTACCTGATACCACAGGTATGTTCTGAGATGTAAATGAGGTAATGCACTGGAGATGGAGTCTCACTCTGTACCCCAGGCTGGAGTGTAGTAGCATATCTTGGCTCACTGCAACCTCCGCCTCCCAGGTTCAAGCCATTCTCCTGCCTCAGCCTCCTGAGTAACTGGGATTACAGGCACCCGCCATCATGCCCAGCTAATTTTTGTATTTTTAGTAGACAGCGTTTTGCCATGTTGACTAGGCTGGTCTGGAGCTCCTGACCTCAGGTGATCCACCTGCCTCAGCCTCCCAAAGTGCTGGGTTTACACGTGTGAGCCACCGCACCAGGCCAAAATAAGGTAATGCATGTAATGAGACCCCATCTCTACAAAAAACACAAGAAATTAGCAGGGCATGGTAGAATGTACCTACAGTCCAGGCTACTTGGGATGTTGAAGTGGGAGGATTGATTGAGCCTGGGGAGGTCGAGGCTGTAGTGAACCGAGATCATGCCACTGCACGCCAGCCTGGGCAACAGAGTGAGATCTTGTCTTAAAAATAAAATAAAACAAAATAAAAGAAATATGGTCCACCTGCACCATCCAGTATGGTAGCCACTAGTCAGATTGAACAATTTAAAGTAAAATGTATCAAAATCCAGTTCAATTAAAACTTCATTTCCACAGTCACACTAACCATATTTCACATATAACTAGTGGCTACCAGATATGTCTAACAGGACACCCCAGACAGAAAATGTCTACCATCGCAGAAAGTTCTATGGAGTGGCACTGTGGCTGATGAGGATTTGTGAACATAGCAAGGTGCTTGACAAATTTGTGGTCTGGGTCAGGAAAAGAGCTCGGTGTGAAGGCTTACAACTCCTGAGGAGACCCCCAACCCTCCCTCCTGGCTCTCCTTTGCAGTCTCTGATGCCCCCAGAAGTAACTAGCACACCTCACCTTATAGGGATTAGGGTGAGAAAGGAGACTGGTGAGAAATGGGCAGGATTAGTGACTCGGGAGAGGGCAGTGGAGGAACCCAATCTCTGTACATTACTGGCCTGGCAGGAAGTGGGTGTAGACAGCTGGGGCTTTGCAGAAATTGAGGCTGGAATGTGAAATGGGGTAGGGCTGGGGTGTGGAGAGTTACCTAACTGTTCCTGAGTACATGCCACGGGCTCCCCAGGTGGAGGGAAATGGCCAGTGTCAGCCCTGCCTTCTCCTTCTGGATCCAACTCTATCAGCATCCCAGAGCAAGGAAGATGTCCCTGAGAAGGTGTCTGATACTGACCAACATCTACTAGCCTAAAGAAACCCTGGGTTAGCCCAGAATAGAGGCCCATTGTAGCTCAGGGGTAGGTACCCAGGATGCCCCAGGAGTAGGGGACCTAGAAAAGTCCTAGGCAGAATGGTGTGGGCTAGCCCAGCTGCTGGGGCCGAGGCTAGCCCAGGGTGGTTTCAACCCATGCAGACCCCTTCAAGGCCGAGATGTGGCCATGCAGCCATATGGCCATGCTGCAGTCTCAAGCTGATGGTTTCTTCAGAGAGAGTCATGGCTAACAGGGTCTCTCCCTTCCTGAAGCTGAAGCTTAGAGCTCCCAGGGGTACCAGGAGAGCTGAAGGGGAGTATCCCTTAGATGCACACAACCCTTGACAGTCCCTATGTCTCATTAGATCTTCCCTCCAACCACAGAAGGAGGGCAGGGCAAGCATTAACAGCCCCATTTTATAAATGAAGCAAGTGACTTTCAAAAGATGCCATCTGTCCTCTTGACTGTGGACATTTGTTACAAAAGAAGGACCAGGGCCTCCCACCCCCAACAAAGTGAATGAACTGTTTACTACACCGGCCAAGCCTCAGAATCCTACCCTGTCAGAGCTGGGTAGAGGGGGGTGATCTCTGCAGAATCCTAAGTGTGTGAAGATTGGGTCTCAGGGAGAAAGGGTACCCACAAGGCGTGGTCCTCATTTCCCTGAAACTCCCCCTTCTCCAGGGCAGTGGTCACTGGAGGCCTGGGAGGGTCAGCGGGTTCTACAGGCACTCACCCTGGGCTCCAAGGTCACGGGAGGCCAGCCTCCCTTCCTCCCAGCTGCCTCCTCCTGGCAGGGGACATTTGGCACATGCTCCATGCCCGCCTGCCCCCCCCAGATCTGTCCCCAAGCCAAGCACGGGACCTCACTTAATCCCAATTATGTAATGTGCAATTTAAACAGTTGGCCAATGAGGAGGCACTTGGAGCCACACCCAGGAGTGGGAGCAAAAGGACCCAGCTGGGTCAGGGCTGACAAACTAGGCTTGGCCTCTTGCCTGTAGTGGCCACCACTCCTCAAGCCTCAGCCAGCACCATGAGTGGCCGAGTCGGAGACCTGAGCCCCAAACAGGCAGAGACCCTGGCCAAGGTGAGAGCCCCTCCCCCTGGAGTTCCGGAAGACCAGGGGAAAGG
>NW_012117910.1:913989-916960 GCF_000951035.1 Colobus angolensis palliatus | reverse complement strand
ATCTCAGCTCACTGCAGCCTCCATCTCCCAGGTTCAAGCAATTCTGCCTCGGCCTCCTGGGTAGCTGGGATTACAGACGTGCGCCACCACACCCAGCTAATTTTTTTATTTTTAGTAGAGATATGTTTTCACCATGTTGGCCAGGCTGGTCTCAAACTCCTGACCTCAGGTGATCCACCAACCTCAGCCTCCCAAAGCGCTGGGATTACAGGCATGAGCCACCATACCTGGCCTGTTTATCATTTCTTTCATTCACACATCCATCTTCCTACCCACCCGTCCACCTATCCATCTTTCCTTCTCTCCATCACCCACCCATCTCTCCTCTGTCCATTCACTGACTTATCCACCCACCCACTCATCCATCTATCCATCCATCCATCCATTCATTTCTTCTTCCTCTTTTCATCTACCTACCCACTCACCCATCTGTTCTTCTTTCTAACCATTTATTAATCCATCTATCCTCCCATTCATCCACCTATCTAGTGATCCATCTCTCCTTCTATTCAACCATTAATCCGTCCTTTTATCAATATGGGCCATTTTGCATGTGGGAGTAAAGGAGAGGTTATGAAAACAGTTTTTGAGTCTGGAGGCCAAGGCTCAACGTGAGAGAGCCACTGTAACTAGTATTTCTCTTGCCAGTTTAGAGAAAATGTCCAGGATGTGCTTCCTGCCCTGCCCAACCCTGATGATTATTTCCTTCTACGCTGGTTCCTAGGTGAGGGCAGAGATGGGAGAGGTTGGGATCAGGGGGAATCAAGAGGGGCCTGGTCTCAACTGATCCAGAGTGTCTCATGGCTCTCAGGGGCCATCCACACAATCTTGCTTCACATGTTCAGGTCCAGAGGAGGGAAGGGGGTAGGGGAGCGAGGTCTTACCCTGGCCCCCAGCGTCCTCCATAGCTCCCACTGGCCAGGAGCAAGACAAGGCATCTTTCCTGCCTCACACCTTCCTTCTGTTTTCCCACAGCTTGGAATTTTGACTTGCAGAAGTCGGAGGCTATGCTCTGCAAGGTGAGACCCATCCACTCTGGAAATTTATGGAGGGGTTTTGTCGGGGGCAATCCATGTCTCAAGCCCCTCCTTCCATCCCCGCTCTCAGGGCGCTGGGAGCCAAGTGGGGTCTTACCACTCATTTCCCTTTCAGTACATGGAGTTCCGGAAGACCATGGATATTGATCATATCCTTGATTGGCAGCCCCCAGAGGTGAGCCAACACCGCCGAACACCTCAGTCTTTCATGGACATACCGCTTAAGGTCACTGGGGACCATGAATGAGGGGCAGCAAAGCTGAGAGGCATGTGGAACCCGCAGGCCCACAGTCTCCTTTCCTATAGTAATAATGTGTGTTTCCTGGGGGCTTGCGAGGTCCAGGCCTAGGTTAAGATGTTAGCAGCATGAGCTTCTTTAATCATCACAATGATGGATACTGTTGTCCCCATTTTGTGAATGAGGACACTGAAGGCCGGCAAAAATTAGGTAACTTGCCCACAGTCCCATAGCCCAACTCAGGGCTGGGATTTATGCTCAGGCCTGTTTGGCCCCCCAAACCCAGGCTCTTAACCACCACGGTTAGCCTGTGCTTCTGCGCCCCTGCCCCCTAGGGCATTGCCTAAAGCATCCTGTCTGGGTGGGAAAGAAGTTGAGCCCATCAAGGCACTGATGAGAATGGTGCCACCACTGGCATCTTAGTAAAGTAATGGCCACATCTTCACTTGTAGGGCATGTACCTTGAGCTGGGCAGTCTGCTTTGCCTACATTATCTCAGGGACTTTCCCCAGCAGTCCCAAGAGTGAGGGATTATCCAAACCATTTTACAAAAGAGGAGGTAGAATGGAGCTCAGAGAGGTGGTGTCACTTGCTCAAGGACACACAGTAGAGAAACAGCAGTATCTGCTTTTTTTTCTTTTCTTTTCTTTTTTTTTTTTTTAATGGATGGGGTCTCAGTCTGTTGCCAAGGCTGGTGTGCAGTGACATGATCATGGCTCACGGCAACCTTGAACTCCTGGGCTCAAGTGATTCTCCCACCTGAGCTTCCCAAGTCTACAGATGTGTATTACTGTGGCTGGCTAATGTATTTTATTTTTGTAGAGACAGGGTCTCCCTCCGTTGCCCAAGCTGGTCTCAAACTCCTGGCCTCAGGAGATCCCATGTGCCTCAACCTCCTGAGTAGCTGGGATTACAGGAATGAGCCTCCATGCCCAGCCAGTGTCTGTTTTTGAGCCAGCTCTGTTAACCTTCAGAATCTGTGTTCTCCGTCACTAAACCCAACTCTTCTCCACAGAAAGGGACATGGGAGACATCAGGGGCAGACCTTAGAAGCCCCGGGGCCTGCTGAGACCTGGCTTTGCCATTTCCCCTCTGTGGGCAAGGCCCTGCCCTGCAGGACCTCAGCTTTCCCACCTGAGACAATAGCACTACTTTCCAGGGAGGGACAGTGCTTTATACCATGGTGTGTGTAGGCTTGGGCCACCCAGGTCAGCCTGGTCTGTGGGTCTCAAGGGAGGTGTGTAATGCCAAGTTCTGTGCATCTTTGCATGCCCGGGTGATCCAGAAGTACATGCCTGGGGGCCTGTGTGGCTATGACCGTATGGCTGCCCCGTGTGGTATGACATCATTGGGCCACTTGATCCCAAGGGGCTGCTCTTCTCAGTCACCAAGCAGGACCTGCTCAAGACCAAGATGAGGGACTGTGAGCGCATCCTACATGAGTGTGACCTGCAGACAGAGAGGGTGAGGCCCAGGCCCGGTGGGGCGGATGGCTGGGGGCAGGTGAGGCTGCCGGGGGCCTGGTCTCAGAAACACACCTGTGTTCTCCACAACCGCAGCCAGAGGGCTCTGGGGTCAAATACCAGCTCTGTTGCTTACCAGCTGTGTGGCCTTGAAAAGTCACAGTCACAGAAGGACAGTTTCTTGAAGGATACTTTTGCTGGGAATAGAACTTTTTTTTTTTTTTTCTTGAGAC
>NW_012117910.1:908657-912234 GCF_000951035.1 Colobus angolensis palliatus | reverse complement strand
TCCCAACAGGAGATTGCAAAGGAGATGGAGGTAGGAGAAGACGCGATGTGCTCTCTGAAGGGATCTCTCTTGCTTCCACAGTTCTTTGGCCTCCTTGAAGAGAATTACCCAGAGACCCTGAAGTTCATGCTCATTGTGACAGGTGTGTGACAAATGACTTCACTTGTGCCTCTGTTTCCTCCTCTGTACGCTGAGGATGATAACACTGTCTTTGTCCCAGGATTGTTGAGAGGCAGGCTGGTTTCTTGGCTGTATGCAGATCACTTAGAATGCCTGGTATAGAGCAAGTTCTCAATAAATGGTAACTTCTAGGGTTGGCCTTACTGCAAGAGAAGGCAACTCCAGTCCCAGCTCTCCCAGGGATCCTCCCTTATTTCTCCTATCCATGTTGATCTCTCCCTCCCCAGACTGCCTCTGGCACTGGCAACTGGTGCCGCCTTTCTGTTTGCTGCCTTTTAGGGATCTCCAGCTGTTTTATTTGTGCTCATCCTGCTTTACTGGCTGAGTTTTCTGCTCCTTGAAGGCAGGGGCTGTGATTCTCCACTTTTGTTGTAGCCCTCACAGGCCTGGGTCCATGGTGGATGCTGCATAGGTATTTGGGTGATTGCTGTTTGGGTTGGTGGGTAGATGAAAGGATGGATGGATGTTTGGTGATTGGCTGGTTGGTTGATCTGTTGGTTGCTTGATTGGTTGTTCAGTTGACTGGCCAGTTGGTTGCTTGGCTAGTTGACTGACTGGTGGTTGGTTGGAGAATTGGCTGGCTGCTTGGTTGGCTAGTTCTTAGCTTGGTTGACTGATTGAGTAGCTGGTTGGCATTTTGATTGGTAGGTTGTTTTGATGGCTGGTTGGCAGGTTGGTTCACTGGTTGCCTGGTTTGTTGTTTGGCTGAATCTTAGATGGTTATTTGGACGGTGGCTGGCTGGTTATTTGGATAGTCGGCTGTCTAGTTATTTGGATGACTGGCTAGCTGGTTATTTGGATGGTTGGCTGACTGGTTATTTGGATGACTGGCTGGCTAGAGAACATAGTTAGTTGAGTGGTTATCTGGCTGTTCCATCGGCTGATTGCTTTGCTGTTTGACTGATTTGTTAGGTGGCTGATTATGTAGTAGGTTGGCTTGTTTATTGGTTGACTGAATAGGTGGCTGATTAGCAGTTTGAATGTTTGGCTGGTTTGTTGACTGAATGGGTGGTTGATTATTGCATTGCGTGATTGGTTAGTTGGCTGTTTGTTGGCTGGCTGACTGGTTGGTTGGATGGTTCACTCAGTGCAGGACAGACACTGGAACTGACCAGGGTTAGTCATGACTCCTCTGTATCATTGGCTATAACCGTTGTGGAGGGAGTTGCTCAATGTAATTCTTTTCTTCCCATTATCCTTACTTCTATTTCTCCAGCTACCAAACTGTTCCCTGTGGGCTACAACCTCATGAAGCCATTCCTTAGTGAGGACACTCGCAGGAAAATTATTGTGTTGGGAAGTAAGTAACACAACTCAATTTCAGCTCAATTTCCTGACCTCTCTACATGACCTTTGGAGTGAGGTTGTCCCATTACCCCATCTAGAACTCCACACATTAGGTTGGGTGCAGTGGCTCACATCTATAATCCCAGCACTTTGGGAGACTGAGGTGGGAGGATTGCTTGAGATCAGGAGGTTGAGACCAGCCACAGCAACATAGCAAGACCCCATCTCTACAAAAAATTAAAAAATTCGCTGGGTGTGGTGGTGCGCACCTGTAATTCCAGCTACTGGGGAGGCTGAGGTGGGAGGATCACTTGAGCCCAGGAGTTTGAAGCTGCAGTGAGTCTTGTTCACACCACTGCACTCCAGCCTGGGCAACAGAGTGAGATCCTATCTCAAAACAACAGACTCTACACATCACCTAGTCAGAGGCTCCTTCTTCCCAACAGTGAAGGGGGTTTTACCCTAAAGAGTCTGCTACCTTTGCTCTTTTCCCTGCTATACCCCTTTGGTGGACAAGGCCTCCACACCTACCGCCTCATTGGTTTCAGTTTGGTTGCTAGTCAATTTCTGGTATATAAGTCTCGGTTTCTTTTCAACATTCATAAGCTTAGTGCTCCTAAAGGCAACCTCGGCTGAAGAGGATGAGGCAGACGAGCAGAAAGAGTAGTCACAATGCAGAGAAAGGAGGTCCAACAAGAAAGGACTGGATAAATAAATAATGGTGCATGCATTTGATGAATTCTGGAGCAATCATGAAAAATAATGCTATATGTAAATATTTAATGCCATGGAAATGTCATTAAGTTTTTAAAAGTAGATTATAAACTTATCTTCATAAGCATAAACTAAAATAAGATTAAACTAAAAATATTTTATTTTTATGAAAACAAATATATGTACAATAAATATTTATTTCTAGAAGAGAAAACAAAATATTTGTTGATAGTGAGAAATCATGTGGTTTTTAATTTTATTACCTGTATTGTCTATGATTTCTAAACTGTATAATAATATGTATTAATTTTATAAATAGGGAAATAGCTGTGTTTACAAGTGAAAGAGCTGTGTTTACAAGGCTGAGGGAAAGAGAGAAAAGGGAAATAGTTCTTAAACCCAAACCAACAACCCTGGCTTGGAGGAAAACTTCTCCCAAGCAGGATAGTCAGATCACAGAATTAGGAGAACTGAAGATCCAGGGGTGAGGGGGAGCTTATAAATCCTTACTTTCTCTTTCTTCCTGGTACCCGAGCCTCTGCCTCTACCCAATTCCACTGGGATGGGGAACTTGATAGACTATGAGGGCCTGGTTTGAAGGATCCAGGCTCATGTCTTCTAAGCCTTCCAAAGCCTAGAGCAGTGTGGGTTACCAGCACAGTCCAGGCCTTAAGTCCACAGCCTCTGCCCCATGCGACTCTGCTCATTTGGCCCTGGTGTGTGGGACATTGTGGTCTTCCCCTTAATCCCACTGTAGAGAAGGAATCTCCCATGGCTAAAGTGAGGCAGTTGGGGGACTGGGTAGCCTGGATTAGCCACAAGGCTGGCGCATGGTAACAGCCATGACCCAGAACTCTTAGAGCTTTGCATAGGGTATGAAGAACAGTAATAAACATGGTCATGGTGATTAGGCAGAGGGAGGTGAGGAGGGTCCCTCCAAAGGTCCAAGGCTGTCCATGCCCCACTGGGAGGTCTGACTTGGGCACACCACTTACTCACAGAGCGATCCCATAAGGCTGTTGACGTCATTGAGCTCTAAAGTCTCCCTGAGGCAATTAGATAACTCTTAGCTTCACTGCTCATGACAGGAAGATCTTCAAGAATGTGCTGTTGGCTGAGCGTGGTGGCTCATGCCTGTAATCCCAGCACTTTGGGAGGCCGAGGCGGGTGGATCACAAGGTCAGGAGTTCAAGACCAGCCTGGCCAAGATGGTGAAACCCCGTCTCTACTAAAAATATAAAAATTAGTCAGGCGTGGTAGTGGGCACCTGTAATCCCAGTTACTCAGGAGGCTGAGGTAGAGAATTGCTTCAACCTGTGACGCGGAGGTTGTAGTGAGCTGAGATCGCACTACTGCATTCCAGCCTGGGTGACAGAGGAAGACTCTGTCTCAAAAA
>NW_012117910.1:905088-908607 GCF_000951035.1 Colobus angolensis palliatus | reverse complement strand
AAAAAAAAAAATGCTGTAGGCTGGGCATGATGGCTCACAACTGTAATCCCAACACGTTGGAAGGCCCAGGTGAGACAATCATTTGAGGCCAGGAGTTTGAGACTAGCCTGGGCAACATGGTGAAACCCTATCTCTATAAAAAAAACAAACGAAACAAAACAAAAATTAGCCAGGCATGGTGGTACATGCCTGTAGACCCAGCTACTCGCGAGGCTGAGGTGGGAGGATCACTTGAGCCCAGGAGGTCAAGGTTGCAGTGAGCCATGATCATGCCACTGCACTCCAGCCTGGACAACAGCGTGAGACACTGTCTCAAAGAGAAATAGAAAGTGCTGATACATCTATCAAGGTGGGAAACACATTTCCACAGCAATGCAGTGCTGAGAAAGACACTTCCTATAGCCCCAGGCCTAGGACACTGGGGAATTGACCCTGGCAGCCTACCTCCTATAGGGCTTCTCCCCCAGTTCAGGTCATCCTGGTAGGTGTGGGAGGCCAATTGGTCCCCTCCATGCTTGCTAACCTCCCTTGCGTCCCACTGCTCCCAGATAACTGGAAGGAAGGTTTGCTGAAACTCATCAGTCCTGAGGAACTGCCTGCCCAGTTTGGGGGCACCCTGACTGACCCAGATGGAAACCCCAAATGTTTAACCAAGGTACAAAGAGCCCTTCCTGGGACAAGAGAGGTTCAAGAATTAAGTTGGTTTCCCTTTCCACCCAGTCATTCATCCACAATTACCTATAGAGAGACCCCAAGAACTGTGTGTTAAGCTAGTCAATACAACCCTCGCCCTTACAGAGCTCTGAGCAGCTGTAAAGGCAAACAAGAAATGGGAGAATTTTAACCCAGAGGGATGAGCTGGAAGGGGAAGCTCCCAGCAGAAGCACTGACCCAGCTTGGATGGTCAAAGAAGACTTGAGGAAGGGGGAGAGTGGGGCTAGGATGAAGAGGATACTTCCAGGAGGTAGTGAAAGTGTCTCAGGCAGGAGAAACATGAACAACAGCCAGAAGAGGGGAGTAAGCCCATCTCATCCCATATCCGCAGATCAACTATGGCGGGGAGATCCCCAAGTCCATGTACGTGCGGGACTAGGTGAAGACTCAGTACGAGCACTCGGTTGCAAATCAACCGCGGCTCGTCACACCAAGTGGAATACGAGATCCTGTTTCCAGGCTGCGTCCTCAGGTAGGGACAGGCCCTAACCCCTCAGAGACACATCAGGCTGGGCAGCAACCTGTCTCCTCCTCCTCCCCCGACAGGTGGCAGTTCTCATCTGACGGTGCGGACATCGGCTTCGGAGTTTTCCTGAAGACCAAGATGGGGGAGCGACAGCGGGCAGGGGAGATGACAGAGGTTCTGCCCAGCTAGCGCTACAACGCCCACATGGTGCCCGAGGATGGGAGCCTCACCTGCTCAGAGGCCGGCATCTGTAAGTCTGCCCCAGCTGAGACCTGGCTCTGAAAGGCTAGAGCCACCTGTCCCATGCTTTAGAGAAGGAAATAGAGGGGCAGTAACACCCCTCCCCCATTCAGGGACACACAGCCTAGGTTAGCACCATTCATTCATACAGTCGCTTACTCAGTCCATATTCATGAGCACCTACTGTGCAACAGGAGCCAGAGATGCACAGGCCCTGCAGGGATTGGGGGCACCTGGACTGCAGAATAGAGACAACAAGTGATAGAGTAGTTTTCCACATGAGGAAACCGAGGGTCTGAAAAATAAATCAACTTGTGCAGAGCCACAAAGCTGTGTGGTTCCAGGGTCCCGCCCCAGCCTCCAGGTAGCTGCATAGTCCTGGGCAAAAGTCTGACCAATCTGGGAACGACTCTTGGTTTGCTCACCTGTGAGCCAGGAGCTACAATGCCTGCTTTTTCTTTTTCTTTCTTTCTTTCTTTTTTTTTTTGAGACAGAGTTTCACTCTTGTTGCCCAGGTTGGAGTGCAATGGTGTAAGCAATGGTGCAATCTCAGCTCACCGCAACCCTCCCAGGTTCAAGCGATTCTCCTGCCTCAGCCTCCCGAGTAGCTGAGATTATAGGCATGCGCCACCACACTTAATTTTGTACTTTTAGTAGAGATGGGGTTTCTCCACGCTGGTCAGGCTGCTCTCGAACTCCTGACTTCAAGTGATCCACCCACCTCAGCCTCCCAAAGTGCTGGGATTATAGGCGTGAGCCACCGGGCTCGGCCAACACTTGCTTTTTGGGGTGGTTGTGAGGAAGCAAACAGTGTCCAGCAGGCCTGCTCCAGAACCCCACTTCATCCAAGGGGGCTGGGAGGTCTCTGATGAACCCAAACACGTGCCTTCACAGCCCTGGCATGTGTGTCTCCAAGTATGAGACAATGGGATGTAATGACCATTGTTCTCCATGCCAGTAAAGCCAGGCCTGGGCACATGCCAAGAGAAGGTTGGTGTCTGTTTGCAGGACCTGGTTGGGGTGGCAGTTCCCATGGGGAAGGGAAGAGGCATGGTGGGAGCTTGGCCCAGCTTGGCAAAGAAAGCCAGTGGGAACACAAGCCTGTCCTCCTCCCTGGTCGGGGGTGGAACAAAGAGTGTGTAGAGCCAAGCCCAATGCCCATCTTTCCATCTGTCCCCCAGATGTCCTGCGCTTCGACAACACCTATAGCTTTGTGCACGCCAAGAAGGTGAGCTTCACGGTGGAGGCCCTGCTCCCTGACGAGGGCATGCAGAAATATGATAAGGAGCTCACCCCTGTCTAGGTGGCTCCCTCTATTCTCAGAGACCTCCTAACCTTCTGATTCCTCTCTATATCCCACACTCCCTCCCTCCCTGAAATTGATTGTTAGTCCTCCTGACTCTATGACGTTAGTGAGAACACAAAGAGATGCCCGGGGGAAAACTCATCTGCTGTGGTCAGATCAAGAAAGGTATGAGAGGCACAAGCTTGGAGGGTACCAACATTTCAGAAGAAGAAAAAACAAGGGTAAAGACAAGAAGTGGGTGTCACTGAAACTCAATAAATTGCAAAATGAATCCCCTAGCCTTTGTCCTCGCCTACCCTAAGGCAAGTGTGTATGCTTGAATTCCTTCCGTATGGCTGTGAGCAACTTGGGTTGGAGACGTATCTAAATCCTTTTTATTTCCACTCGCTATATATAGTAGATGCTCACCGTATATTTGTGGCATTGAATGGAGGACCACAAGGTAGGGTGCAGGCGACTCAACAGCTGTACATGACTAGGAGAAGCTTATGTGGGGTGGATTTCAGCACCTTGGACAGGAGCAGAGCTGTGGTGGGGTTGGACTGTCTTCTGGAGACCCAGACAATTCAGCCTCCAGATTTCTGGCAGTGGCTGTCTTTTGAGGACCCCAGCCACAAAGGCCACATACCTCTGATAGGAGTTGCCTACATCAGGCTTTGTCTGACTTGCACACTCAGCTTCCCACCCTTACCCACTTCCCTTGTTGTACATAGCTTATGATTTAGGGACTTTCCTGGAAGCAAAGATAGTCACATCTGGCATAATCATAATAAAGAAAACAACAGTGATCATT
>NW_012117910.1:903825-904443 GCF_000951035.1 Colobus angolensis palliatus | reverse complement strand
TTGTGAGTCTAGCATGCTTTACTCTCATGCCATCCCCAAGGCACTTTATGGATACGGAAACGGAGGCTCAGAGGGAGGAAGCCACTCACTCAACATCTTACAGCTTGCATGGCAGATCCAGGACCTGGGTGAGGGGGTGTTTGTTCGTTTATTCGTTTGTTGTTTGTTTGTTTTTTGAGACAGGGTCTCGCTCTGTCGCCCACCCAGGCTGGAGTGCAGTGGTACAATCATGGCTCACTGTAGTCTTGACCTCTTGGGCTCAAGCCATTCTCCCACCTCAGCCTCCTGAATAGCTGGGACTACAGGTGGGCATCACCACACTTGGCTAATTTTTTGTATTTTTTGCAGAGATGGGGTTCCCCTATGTTGTCTCAAGCTCCAGGCCTCAAGCAGTTTGCTCCCCTCAGCCTCCCAAAGTGTTGGGGATAACAGGCCTCAGCCACCATGCCTGGCCTGTTTTTGTCTTTTTTACTTCAATGACATTGCCCTCAATTACCTCATAATACTGCCTCCTGCCTATAATCCCAGCCCTTGGGAGGCTGAGATGGGAGGATCGCTTGAGCCCAGGAGTTTTAGACAAGCCCGGGCAACATAGCAAGACCACGTCTCTATCAAAAA
>NW_012117910.1:898664-899825 GCF_000951035.1 Colobus angolensis palliatus | reverse complement strand
AGCCAAGATCACACCACTGCACTCCAGCCTGGGTAACAGAGCGAGACTCCTCTAAAAAAAAAAAAAAAATTGGAACATACTTAAAATGTATCCATTGTTTATCTAAAATTAAAATTGACCTGAGCATCTTATATTTTATCAGACAATCCTACAATGAAGGATGATGGAGGGAAGAGAGAGGAAAGGGAGGAGGATGGAAAGAGGGGGATGGGTTCACCCTCTTGGAAGACTGTGGTAGCACCCACAATTTGGGCCAAGGATGTCATGGAATCCTTGGGAGAGGATGGCTTAGTGTGGGTGATGCAGGGTCGGAGAACAGGATGGTCTTACCCTTGACCACCAAAGGAAAGGTCCCGATGTTGAAGCACGGTCTGAAGTGGAGAGCGTGGACCCTTTGTGCCCTTGGGACTAAGATGAGCAGTGCTGTTGCCAGAGCTCCTCTGTGGCAGCTGAGCCCGGGAGACTTGCACCAGGAGGTGAGGCAGTGCAAAGAACCTAAGGCCGGGGCCAGAGCTGAGATCTGCAAAGTGCCTCAAGCATCTGCTGATGCCCACGCCTGGCAAGCCAGCTCCCACTGTGTGCCCACAGCCAGTAAGAGGCAGCCTTCCCAAGCTCCGGCCTCCAGTCTTACTCAGGGTCTAGATGCTGACCTCCAGTCCTGAATCTCCAGGAGGCAGCACTGGGGAAGGAAAGAGACCCACTTTGTAGCTTTGGTCGATGGCCACTCACAGAGCTTGGATATTTGTCCCCTCCAAATCTCAGGAGGAAATGTGGCCCCTGATGTTAGAGGTGGGGCCTAGTGGGAGGTGTTTGGGTCATGGGGGTAGATCCTTCATGAATGGCTTGGTGCCTGCCCTGCCATAATGAGTGAGTTCTTACTCTACAGTTGTTTAAAAGAGCCTGGCACCCCTCCCCTCTTCTTGCTCCCTTTCTCTCACCATGTGACACGCTGGCTCCCCTTCCTCTTCTGCCATGAGTAAAAGTTTCCTGAAGCCCTCACCAGAAGCTGAGCAGATGCCGGCACCATGCTTTCTGTACATCCTGCAGAACAATGAGCCAAATAAACCTCTTTTCCTTGGAAATTACCCAGCCTCCAATATTCCTTTTTTTGAGACAGGGTCTCACTCTGTTGCCCAGCCTGGAGTGCTGTGGTGCGATCTC
>NW_012117910.1:893990-898229 GCF_000951035.1 Colobus angolensis palliatus | reverse complement strand
AGGCCCCAGCCCCTGCTTCTTACTCCTTCCCTGAACCACCACCACATTGGCCCCTCCAGAGAGCCCAAATGCATGTCATGCAGTTAAGACATCAGGTTTTTCCCCCAACGACTAGTACCAAAAAGCACAAGTGCCATAGAAGGTTAAGGCAACACAGGCCAGGTGTGGTGGCTCGCGCCTGTAACCCCAGCACTTTGGGAGGCTGAGGCAGGCAGACCACTTGAGGTCAGGAGCTCGAGACCAGCCTGGCCAACATGGTGAAACCCTGTCTTTACAAAAATATAAAGATTAGCTTGGTGTGGTGGTGCATGCCTGTAATCCCAGCTACCTAGGAGGCTGAGGCAGGAGAATCACTTGAACCTGGGAAGTGGAGGTTGCAGTGAGCCGAGATCACACCACTGAACTGCAGCCTGGGCAACAGAGACTCTGTCTCAAATATATATATAAAATAAATATTAAAAAGTATTATTTTTTCGTTGTCTTCTGAAGAGGCCACTGCCTCCAGGTCTTCCTCCAAAAATAGGCTGAGATTCCATATCAATTTCCTCCTCAGAAGAGAGTCTCTCTGTTGTCCAAGTCACCAGCCCCATCTGTGGGCTGCCAGGCTGGCAGGGGGCCACCAAAAGAGTGCCTCTTAAGCTGCAGAGAGGGCAGTATGGCTGGAAGACCTTGAGTGCCTTCCTCAGGGTCACAGGAGCAGCAACAGAGTGACACTAGTGAAGGCCAGTGCAGCCAGCAGCAAGTCCTTCAGCATCTTGCAGGAGGCTGGGAAGGAGAGGTCCAGGAGGCCCCAGGACTGCCCAGAGGTGCAGGGCAGGTTGTACAGGACAGCTAGGGTGAGTCCAGAGGTATTCATTGAGGGAGGAAAACAAAGGCCAGGAGTGCCTGGGGAAGCAAGGGTGTGGCTGACACCAGAAAGAACAGTAAGACAAGACCAAGCATGACTATCCATGAACCTGGACAGCAGTAGGGGGAGGAGAGATTAGTTCTTTTAGTGCCAAGGACCCCAGACCCTGCACCTACCTTTAAACCATAACACTACAGCATCTTGACCTTCAGCAGGGCTGTGCCACCATATAGGTATCCCCTTCCCCAGGAAACTCTGAAGAGAGTAAGTTGTTAGCCCTATCTCTCCTCCCTTCCCTGCTTGGAAGGAGAAAAATTCTTCCAAGGCCATTACCTTCCCAAGGCAGGGCTGTGTTCAGCTGCTAAAAGCAGGTTGGGCTGGGCACAGTGGCTCATGCCTGTAATCCCAGCACTTTGGGAGGCCAAGGTGGGTGGATCATTTGAGGTTGGGAGTTCGAGACCAGCCTGGCCAACATGATGCCCCGCCTGTACTAAAAATACAAAAATTAGCCAAGCATGGTGGTGCATGCCTGTAATCCCACCTACTCGGGAGGCTGAGGCAGGACAATCACTTGGACCCAGGAGGTGGAGGTTGCAGTGAGCCGAGATTGCACCATTGCACTCCAGCCTGGGCAACAGAGCGAGACTCCATCTCAAAAAATAAATACATAAATAAAAGGAGGCTGGGGGAGTGAGGTGTCACCTAGCAGAGAAAACTGAAGAACACAAATATCTATCAACGTGGGACTGGTTAAATTCTCCTACTTCTATTCCTAGACTACTGTGTCATCACAAATGCAAAAGAGGTATCAATCTACAGAGCTGCCTAGAGAGTACTATAGAAGCACGTTATAGAATGTTACAAAACTACATTATATTAATGTGTATGTCTAGCAAAAGCCACTTGGATATGAATACACTAAGATGTTAGTTAACAATGATCTAGGTAGTAGGATTATATCCTGTTGAGGTACCTGAATTTTCTAGTGTTACCAAGCAAAAGGAGCTCCCTGCCCAATGTGCTATAAGCCAATACAATAACATTGGGTTCTTGAGAATAGAAAAGCTTTCATTGCAGCTGGGCACGGTGACTCACACCTGTAATCCCAACATTTTGGGAGGCCGAGGTGGGCTGCTTGCTTGAGTACAGGAGTTCAAGACCGACCTGAGCAACATGGCGAAAACCCCATCTCTACAAAAAACAATAAAAAATTAGCAAGCCATAGTGGCATGCACCTGTTGTCCCAGCTACTCAGGAGGCTGAAGTGGGAGAATCACTTGAGCACAGAAGGTTGAGGCTGCAGTGAGCCAAGATCACACCATTGCACTTCAGCCTGGGTGACAGAGTGAGAACCTGTCTCAAAAATAAAATAAAATAAAATAAAAAAGAGAGAAAGAAAGAAAAGAAAAGCTTTTATTGCAAATCAACTCCAAGGAGACAGGAGTCCAGCTCAAATCTGTCTCCCTGTGCTGGCTTCAAGGTAGTATTTTTATTAGAAAATGTGCAGGTGGTAGATCCTGAGATTAGTAGGTGATGGGAGGAAGGGAAGGGGAGGTCTGGAAAAATCCTTAACCTGTAATCTCAGCACTTTGGAAGGCCGAGGCGGGTGGATCACAAGGTCAGGAGTTTGAGACCAGCCTGGCCAACATGGCAATACCTAAACACGTCTCTACTAAAAATACAAAAAATTAGCTGGGTGTGGTGGTGGGAGCCTGTATTCCCAGCTACTCGGGAGGCTGAGGCAGGAGAATCGAACCTGGGAGGTGGAGGTTGCATTGAGCAGAGATCACACCACTGCACTCCAGCCTGGGCAACAGAACGAGACTCTGTCTCAAACAAACAAACAAAAGAAAAGAAAAGAAAAGTCCTTGAGCATGTGCAGTTATCTCTTCATGCCTCCTCATGTGTCGCGTGTGCAAATTTAGGGGGCATTAGTATGAAACATGCGGTGGAAATTCAGGCTGTGACATCACCAAGCTCATTCTGCACAGATTCTGGTTGGCCATCTTGAGTCCAACCAATTCCAGCCAGATTTTTCTTTTTCTTTCTTCTTTTTTACTTTGAGACGGAGTCTCACTTTGTCGCCCATGCTGGAGTGCATTCTCGTGCCTCAGCCTCCACAGTAGCTGGGATTACAGGTGCACGGGCCACCATGCCTGGCTAATTTTTATATTTTTAGTAGAGACAGAGTTTTGCCATGTTGGCCAGGCTGGTCTTGAACTCCTGGCTTCAAGTGATCCACTCATCTTGGCCTCCCAAAGTGCTGGGGTTACAGGCATGAGCCACCGCCCCCGGCCATCAGCCAGTTTTTTTCTTGATCTCATAAGTGCAGGGAGTGTCAGTGTTTCAGCAAGCTGTTTCTTTTCTTATCTGCTATCCTGCAAACTCAAGAATTTCTGTTACTGGTTTCTTACTCTATGGGGCACAGTTTTAGTTTCAGCTTTTCAACAAGTTCTTTCTTTTCTTATCTGCTGTTCTGTAAGTCCAAGAATTTAGTCATTGGTTTCTTTAACTCTTTGGGGCCTGGCTTACTAGGACAATTGTCTATTTGCTTTATTATGTTTGTTTGGTAAGGGGGGGTCAGAGGACAAGTGTTGGAGCACCTGTCATTGGACCTACCACTTGTGCATCCTCCCCAAAGCACTTGCAAGACAGAAGAGGTTTAAGGTCACTGTCCACCCCCCTCCCCGACTGACCCCACACAAGCCATGACCTCTTCATGCTCCCCTGCCCCCAACTCCTCATCTTGTCCACGCATCTTCCAGCCCAGAGCCTATTTTTATGGTGGATGCAGTGACATTCATCTGCCCACACAAGCCAAAGGTCCCCAGAGCAGCGCCACCCCCAGCAGCCCCCTGACCTGGCCTGCCCCCACAGTACCTTGGTGCTGAATTTCTCTGTGTGGGAATAGCCAAAGTCACAACAGTCACACACTGAGCTTTTCCCCCTGCAAGCTGTCAGCTGCCAACAGCCCAGGCAGAAAGACCTGCCCAGTCAGGAGGGTTGGGGACAACATTCTGCCCGGGTGAGGGGCCTGCCCCAAATCCCAGACCCAGCATGGCCACCACCACCTCTGTGCAGCAGCAGGTGGTCACGTGGCCTCTCTGGACCCTCCTTTCCTTGGCTTATGTGTACTAGGAAGAGCCCACCTACCACTTCTGCGTAAGGATTCCCCACGGTGTGGATGAAGTATCCTGGCACAAGGTCAGCCAAGGCCTTCCTTTTCCCCTATTACCCAGCTTCCAGAACCCAGGCCTGGAGCCAGCAGGGCTCACACAGCATGGCTTTCAGGACCATGAAATTCCTTCAGCTGAAGGAATTTGCCCAAGGTCCCATAACTTGAAACCGAGAGGTCTTACCTGTATGAGGAGAAGTTGTAAAAATAGGATTTC
>NW_012117910.1:891991-893925 GCF_000951035.1 Colobus angolensis palliatus | reverse complement strand
GTAAGTCCAAGAATTTAGTCATTGGTTTCTTTAACTCTTTGGGGCCTGGCTTACTAGGACAATTGTCTATTTGCTTTATTATGTTTGTTTGGTAAAGGGGGGTCAGAGGACAACTGTTGGAGCACCTGTCATTGGACCTACCACTTGTGCATCCTCCCCAAAGCACTTGCAAGACAGAAGAGGTTTGAGGTCACTGTCCACCCCCCTCCCCGACTGACCCCACACAAGCCATGACCTCTTCATGCTCCCCTGCCCCCAACTCCTCATCTTGTCCACGTATCTTCCAGCCCAGATCCTATTTTTATGGTGGATGCAGTGACATTCATCTGCCCACACAAGCCAAAGGTCCCCACAGCAGCACCACCCCCAGTGGCCCCCTGACCTGGCCTGCCCCCACAGTACCTTGGTGCTGAATTTCTCTGTGTGGGAATAGCCAAAGTCACAACAGTCACACACTGAGCTTTTCCCCCTGCAAGCTGTCAGCTGCCAACAGCCCAGGCAGAAAGACCTGCCCATTCAGGAGGGTTGGGGACAACATTCTGCCCGGGTGAGGGGCCTGCCCCAAATCCCAGACCCAGCATGGCCACCACCACCTCTGTGCAGCAGCAGGTGGTCACTTGGCCTCTCTGGACCCTCCTTTCCTTGGCTTATGTGTACTAGGAAGAGCCCACCTACCACTTCTGCGTAAGGATTCCCCACGGTGTGGATGAAGTATCCTGGCACAAGGTCAGCCAAGGCCTTCCTTTTCCCCTATTACCCAGCTTCCAGAACCCAGGCCTGGAGCCAGCAGGGCTCACACAGCATGGCTTTCAGGACCATGAAATTCCTTCAGCTGAAGGAATTTGCCCAAGGTCCCATAACTTGAAACCGAGAGGTCTTACCTGTATGAGGAGAAGTTGTAAAAATAGGATTTCTGGCCAGACACAGGAGCTCATGCCTGTAATCCCAGCACTTTGGAAGGCAGAGGCAGGTAGATCACTTGAGGTCAGGAGTTGGAGACTAGCCTGGCCAGTATGTTGAAACGTTGTTGCTACTAAAAATACAAAAATTAGTTGGGCGTGGTGGTGCACACTTGTAATCCCAGCTACTGGGGAGGCTGAGAAGGAGAATCATTTAAACCCGGGAAGTAGAGGTTGCAGTGAGCCAAGATCATGCCACTGTACTTCAGCCTGGTGGATAGAGCAAGATTCTGTCTAAAAAAAAAAAAGGATTTCCAGCCAGGCTTGAAGGATCTCGTCCAGCTCCAGACCCTCGTCCAGCAGATGATGTAAACCCAGAAGTAGGGGCTGTGGAAGAACTGAGTGAGAGGGTTCATCCTGGACTCCATGCCTCCCCACCCCAACACAGCCATCCCATGTTGAACTACATCATGCCCATTTATTTCCCATCAACTGAGGGCCTAGGAACGCAAGGGTGTGACTGAGACCAGAAAGGGCAGCGGGACAAAACCAAGAACAAGTGTCCATGAACCTGGACAGCAGTAGCAGGAAGGGACCACAGAGAAGAAGTGACCTCAGGAAGCCAGGCCAGCCTGTGACTATCATACCCAGTCCAGAACAGGCCCTCCAAAGAAAGACAGTTCTCCTGATTCTCCCTGATCCAGGAGTATTTCCTCACCACACCACTGATTTACAACAGGGACAGATTGGGGCCAGGCATGGTGGCTCACATCTGTAATCCCAGCACTTTGGGAGGCCAAGGCAGTTGGATCACCTGAGACCAGGAGTTCAAGACAAGCCTGGCCAACATGGTGAAACCCCGTCTCTACCAAAAATACAAAAATTAGTTGGGCGTGGTGGTGCATGTCTGTAGTCCCAGCTACTCAGGAGGTTGAGACAGGAGAATCACTTGAACCTGGGAGGCGGAGATTGCAGTGAGCTGAGATCGTGCCACTGCACTCCAGCCTGGGTGACAGAGTGAGACTCCATCTCAAA
>NW_012117910.1:888308-891941 GCF_000951035.1 Colobus angolensis palliatus | reverse complement strand
AAAAAAAAAAAAAAAGAAAAAAAAAAGAAAAAAGAAAAAAAGAAAAGAAAAGAAAGAAAGGAAAAGAAAAAAGAACAGGGACAGATTGGAACCCTTGGGGAACTTCTGTAATTGGGTACTGGCTAAGTTACAGCTTGACCAGACAAGTAGGGTTCTGTGGAGCTGTGAACTTTCACAAAATACCTTTTATGCATGGAAAAGTACTGGATTAAGTCATTCTATAATGTCATTCTCTTATAGAATGACACATATAATCCTATTTTATAAAACACTAACTTAGCATATGCCTTAGTATTGGTGACTCTCTGGGTTTTAGGATTTTCCAGATTTTCATTTCTTTTTGTTTGTTTTGTTTTGAGACAGGGACTCACTCTGTCACCTGGGCTGGAGTGCAGTGGTACGATCACAGCTTACTGCAGCCTCGACCTCCTGGGCTCAGGAGATCCCCCACCTCAGCCTCCAAAGGAGCTGGGACTACAGGCACATGCTACCATACCTGGCTAGTTTTTTGTAGTTTTTTTGTAAAGATAGGGCTTCCTCATGTTGCAAAGGCTGTTTTCAAACTCCAGGTGTTAAGTGATCCTCCCACCTCAGCCTCCCAAAATACTAGGATTACAGGCATGAGCCACTGCACCCAGCCGATTTTTTTCTTTTTCTTTTTTTCTTTTTTTAGACAGAGTTTTGCTCTGTCGCCCAGGCTGGAGTGCAATGGTGCGATCTTGGCTCACTGCAACCTCCGCCTCCCGAGTTCAAGTGATTCTCCTTCCTCGGCCTCCTAAGTAGCTGTGATTACAGGCATGTACCACCACACCCAGCTAATTTTTGTGTTTTTAGTAGAGACGAGGGTTTCACCATCTTGGCCAGGCTGGTCTCAAACTCCTGACCTTGTGATCCACATGCCTCAGCCTCCCAAAGGGCTGGGATTACAGGCATGACCCACCGCGCCTGGCCCCGATTTTCATTTCAATTATATATATGAATTATCAAGTTAAGAAAAGCCCTCAAAAGAAGAAAGGAAAGAATCAAATGTGGAGTGTGGCTCTTAAAAAGACATAGAGACTTAGGAAATTCTAGCATCATCTTGAGACAATCTCCAAGTGATGTTAGTTGTCTTTTATTCATCTGAATTTCCCATGATAACAGTAGCTTATTGATATAAGAAGGCTTCAAATAGACTTCAGGCCTTTCGTACCCATGGTACTCAGGTTGCCCCACCCATAATCAGCTGTATTGAGATCTCTGCAGCCCTTACAGAGACTTCTCTATGGTGATGAGTGGATCTTTTCAGTGCTTCTGCGAGAGCCGCAGGCCAGGTGTGATCCCAGAGTGACTTGATCCCACACATGGAGAATGTGGGACCTTGAAGGCCTCTCCTCTCAGTTAGCACTCAGGTCAGACCCGAAACTGTGGGTTTCAAGTCCCAACTCTGGACCATTTATCCCATTGCCATTCTCAGGAGTTAGGGTTGCCAGATAAAATACGGGACACACAGGTACATTTTTAGAAATTTAGTACAAGTATGTCCCATGCGATATTTGGGACATATTTATACTGAAAAATTGTTGTTCACCATTAGCTGGGCATGGTGGCACACAGCTATAGTCCCAGCTACTTGGGAGATTGAGGCATGAGAATCACTTGAACCTGGGAGGTAGAGGTTGCAGTGAGCCGAGATCGCACCACTGCACTCCAGCCTGGGTGAAAGAGGGAGACTCTGTCTCAAAAAAAAAAAAAAAAAAATTGTTGTTTATCTGAAATTCACATGTAACTTGGCATCCTATATTTTTATTTGCTAAATCTAGAAACTATCAGGGAATCCAGCACCCCTTTTCTGGGCTGGCCCCCAAAATGGGAAGGGAAGAGAAACGCCATGGGAAGGGAAGCAGATTGACATGAAGAGAGTCCCCAGACCTTCAATAGGGCCTAAGGCACCCCTGGAGCCTCTGACCTCATCTTCTTCCCCATCACTGTGGAGCACAAAGGCCTTCATGCTGAACTGCAGTGTCTCATTATCCTGCCGAGACCAAGAGCCAGACCTGGGGCCCATTGAGAGGCACTTGGGGGCTTGCCAAGGAGGCCAGGGGGACCATCGGCTGGTAGACCAGCAAGAACAGGTTTCCTAGGAAGCCATGAGAGGCTCATATGGGACCTTCTTGCTCCTCAAAGCCCTATTATGAAACACTCACCCTGTCACTGGAGCTTGGGGACAGAAGTGTTTGGCCTGAGCAAAGAGCAGATATTACAAAGTCAGCCATGAATAACAAGACTCTAAGGCCACTGCAGTCACTCCACAGCTGAGAAGAATACCTGGTCACAGCCAGGTATGGTGGCTCACGCCTGTAATCCCAGCACTTTGGAGGCTGAAGCAGGCGGATCACTTGAGGTCAGGAGTTTGAGACCAGCCTGTCCAACATGGTGAAATCCCATCTCTTCTAAAAATACAAAAATTAGCGGGGCGTGGTGGCGGGCACCTGTAATCCCAGCTACTGGGGAGGCTGAGGCAGGAGAATCACTTGAACCCAGGAGGCGGAGGTTCCAGTGAGCCAAGATCACACCATTGCACTCCCGCCTGGGCAACAGAGCGAGACTCTGTCTCAAAAAAAAAAAAAGAAAGAATACCCGGTACCTGGTCACTCACACAGCCCAAGTGGGCAGGTCCAGACACAACCAAGATCAGACCAGACACCAAAAAAGGTCAATCACCAGTGACCAAGTGCAACAAGGCAGACCTCTACCCTGGTGGCCCAGCCAAGCAAGACCCTGGGGTTGGGAAAGTCTGGGGTGGGCTCCTCATTGTAAGCAGACCCTCTCCTGCGCCCTCCAACTCTGGCAGCTGTACAGACCCTCAGTTGAAGACAAGGGTATATATCCCCTGGAGGCAGTTCAGGGCTGGTTCTGGGAGCGCACACATTCATCCATGTAGACCTTCATGGTCCAGTTTGACACTAGCCAGATGTGGGCTTCTAGGTAGGGTCAGCCACAAGCCTCCCACACAGGGAGGTGGGAGGGCACCTGAGGAAGGAGGAGGAAGAGGGTCATCCTCTAACAAGCGTCTACTCCATGCCTGGTAGGTCACGGCCATAATTCCACTGATACATCAATGGTCCTAAAGGTGTTTGTTACGCCTATTTTATAGGTCGAATGATGGAGGCTCAGAGAGGAAGTTAAACTTTGGCTCTTTTACCTTAGCCTTTTTTTTTTCTTTGAGTTGGGGTCTCATTCTGTCACTTAGGCTGCAGGCAGTGGTACAAACATGGCTCACTGCAGCCTTGACCTAGGCTCAAGCCTCCAGAGTAGCCGGGACTATAGGCACGTGCCACCTCACCTGGCTAATTTTTGGTTTTGGTTTAGGTTTTGTGGGGTTTTTTGTAGAGATGAGATTTTGCTATATTGCCTAGGCTGGTCTCAAACTCCTGGGCTCAAGCGATCCTCCCACTTCGGCCTCCCAAAGTGCTGGGATTACAGGTGTAAGCTCCTGCATCCAGCTTATCCCAGTCTTATCTTGTAGCTGGACGAGCCGCAGACAAAACTCCTCAGACACTGGATTAAAGAAGGAAGAGGTTTTTTATTCGGCCGGGAGCGTCGGCAGATTCACATCTTAAGAGCCGAGCTCGGCCGGGCGCGGTGGCTCAA
>NW_012117910.1:880469-887915 GCF_000951035.1 Colobus angolensis palliatus | reverse complement strand
GTTTTACAGTGCTTTCTCATACAATGTCTGGAACTTACAGATAATACCAGTAGCTTTGGTCAGGGGTTAATATTATTATTTTAACCACCAGGGCCAGGTGGTGGCGCCAAGGTCGTCTAGCTATTTATCTTCCTTCTGTTTCTTTCCAACTTCTAGCTTTCTCCCTTTTCTCCTGTCTTATAAACTGGGGAAAAGGGGAGGTGGGGAAAAGCTGGAAAGGACAACAGAAGAAGTGGTGGTCTCATTCCAATCTGACAAATGGGTGCTGTCCCAGCAAGGGCGGAGGACTCACGCCGGAAACAGGATGGTGCACCCTCATCCGGCAACAGGAGCCAACAGGTGATCTTCATCCCGCCCTCCTCTGCTTCAGGCAATCCTTGCAGGAGATCCACACTCCGTCCCCATCCACCCGAGCCTAGGACTCACTGTGTGGTATCTGGAGGGCCAGCTGCAGGGCTCTGTGGTGGGGGGCAGGGCTCCTCGGAAAGCTGGCTGCAACAGACTATTCGCCTCTTGCCTGAGGAGCGGCCTGGCTAGGGGCTGCAGGGGAAGGGAGGCCACAGATCAAAGGGATCCAACATCCACCCAGTCAGACTGGAGGGCAAGCCCTGGGTAAGTTCTCCCAGGGAAGGTAATGGGAATGGAAGGGTGGAAGGGATGCCCCTCACATAACCTTGACCAGCCGTGAGTATCACTGTAGCTGCCATTAGGGGCCATTCTATGTACCCTTTGCGGGCCTCATAACCACCTCAATTTTACAGATGTGGAAAGTGAGTCTGAGAAGTCTTGCTATTATCTGCCCGTGACTGCATGCAGCCATGAGCTACAGAACTCAGACTCAAACTCACAAGTGATGGCATACCAAATGACACAACAATGCAAGCTAAGTTCGCCTTTACCCTCTCCCTGCCAGTAACTACTTTTTGTCTGTGTGAGTAACTGGCCTGTGTGTAAAGGGACTCACCCCCTACATGATCTCCGGTTAATTCTTTTTCTCATTTGGGCTCCTGACCGCCTTGCCATGCTGCTTCTAAGAGGGGTTATCTATACTCAGAGGGCCTAGGGCAAACCAAGGAAGGGAAACAAGTTTTGGAGATTTGTCTGTTTTTTAGAGACAGGGCTTTGCTTTGTAGCCCAGGCTGAAGTGCAGTGGTGCAATCATAGCTCACTGCAACCTTGAACTCTTGGTCTCAAGCGATCCTCCCCTCTCAGCCTCCTGAGTAGCTGAGACCACAGGTACACATCACCATGCCTGGCTTTTTTTCTTTTCTTTTTTTTTTTTTTATAGAGATAAAGTATCCTTACATTGCCCAGGCTGGTCTCAAATTCCTGGCCTCAAGCAATCCTCCTGCCTTGGCCTCCCAGTGCTAGGATTACATGTGTTAGCCACCTCTCCTGGTCTAGGCTTTTTTTTTTAGGAGAATGTAAGGCATTTGTTTAGCGTTTACTGAGCATCTACTGCATGCCAAGCTTTGCCCAAGAGGCCAGGAGAGCAGGATAGGAGTGAGCCCTGCACCTGGAGTTTGGCCTGGCTGGGGAGCCCTAGCCTCAGGAAGCAGGACTTCCCTGGACCCCAAGAGGCCCCTGCTCAACCTGCGACAAGCCTGAAAGGCTCCCCAGATGCATTGTGATAGTCAAGGGAGAGAAATGAGTGACCCAGGATCCTGGTGGTCTCAGATCTCATTAGGGGAAGAAGCAAGGGACCCCAGGGGTCAGGGGCATTGGGGGGTGGGGCTGTCAAAGGGTACCCGGCAGAGTGACTCACAGGCTATGAGGAAAGAAGTCTCCTCTTCCTTGTATCCCCAGGATGCCAAGACCAGCTCCTGCTGCAGCCCAGGCCTACGGTGGTGGCTATCCTGAAGCGGCCTTACCAGTGCACAGCTGGCCAAGGCAGGCTTGGTTATGGGCAGAGAGGGCAGGAGGAAGGCCCTTGCTCCACCACCCCATCTCCCAAGGGAGGCCCATGCCCAGAACTTACCAAGTAGCAAGACTAGGCAACCATCATGAAAAAACAAAAACAAACAAAAAAAACATTGCCCACCACCCCAAAGCCTCTTTAAATAGGCCCAGAAGAGGCTGGGGAAGGAACCTGGAGCCCACAGGCAAGCCTAGGGCATGGTTGAGCCGGGCCCAGGCCAAACACTTCCACAGTCCTCTAGTCCTCTACCAGCAACACCCACCCCCACCCTGCCAAACACACACACCTATCTGCAATGCCCCCTGATTTTAAGAAAGGCTCCAAAGTCCTCCTCACTCACGTTGGATTTACTAACACTCGTAAGAGTTGTAAACCAAAAATAAAATTCTAAGAACCCCCCACCAAATATCTGAATGGACCCTTCCTGTGGGCCAGGGGAATTGCAAAGTTTACCCGAAAGAGTACTTCAGACCATGATGGGAAAGGAGTGGGGTCAGACATGCGTCATGATAACCTCCTCCCTTTTGGAATTCAGGAAAAACCGACCAACATGAACATCAACACAGACCCAACCCTAAGTCTGATAAGAAACATTTACTGTCTGTTCTCTCCTAAGCCTGCTATCTGGAAGCTTCATCTCCATGATAAAACCTTGGTCTTGGCCCAGCGCGGTGGCTCATGCCTGTAATCCCAGCACTTTGGGAGGCCGAGGCGGGTCAATCACCTGAGGTCAGGAGTTCAAGACCAGCATGGCCAACATGGCAAAACCCCATTTCTACTAAAAATACAAAGATTAGCCAGGCATGGTGATGGGCACCTGTAATCCCAGCTACTCCAGAGGCTGAGGCCAGAAAATCACTTGAACCTGGAGGCAGAGGTTGAAGTGAGCCAAGATTGCACCACTGCACTCCAGCCTGGGTGACAGAGCGAGACTTTGTCTCAAAGAAACAAAAACAAACAAACAAACAAAAACAAAAACCCCTAGGTCTCCACGACCCTTATCCTATCTCAGACTTTCCTTTTTTTTTTTTTTTTTTTTTTTTTGAGATGAAGTCTCGCTGTTGTCACCCAGGCTGGAGTGCAATGGCGCGATCTCAGCTCACTGCAACCTCCACATCCCACTAACCCAGACTTTCTACTGATAATTCCTTTCTATTGATAATAACTCTTTCAACCAATTGCCAATCAGAAAATTTTTAAATCTACCTATTACCTGGAAGCCCCCGCTTGGAGTTGCTCCATCCTTCCACATCAAACCAATATAAATCTTAAAAGTACTGATTGATGTCTTATGTCCCCCCAAATTGTACAAAAGCAACCTGTACCCCAACCATCTTGGGGTACAGGTCCTGACAGCACGTGCTGTCAGGACCTCCTGAGGCTGTGTAATGGGCACATCCTTAACCTTGGCAAAATAAACCTTCTAAATTGATTGAGACCTGTCTCAGATACTTTTGGAGTCACAGAGTTAATGCTGATGAAGGGTAACCACACAGTGGGCTTCATTTTTTCATCTGCAGGAAGGTGATAATGATGGCACCTGTCTCATGAGGCTACATAATGTGATGCTTAGCTCAGTGTATGGCACACAGAAAGAGCTCCATCCACATTCTCTGGGGGTGTCCAAGGGGAGGGCTGAGCGCGTGATGGAGGGGACTGTAGGACAAGATGATTCTGTCTTGGGGAGAGAGCCGAGCAGGGTTCACGGAGCGGGTACCATTAGATCTGGACCTTGAAGGCTGGGAAAAAGGGGAAATGGGATGGGGGGAGGGCATTCCTGGCAGATGACATGGCCTGAGCAAAGGCAGGGAGGCAGGACGCGCAGGGCACATCCAGAGATTGATGAGAACTCAGGGGAGGCAATAGCATGGGTGCAGGGATGTGTTGTGGTGAGAGATGAGGCCAGGGGATTTTCAGTGCCAGACTGAGGTGTTCAGACTGGATCCTGGGGACTGTCATGAGTCATGAAAGGTATCAGGACAGAGGAGGGACTTGGAGAGATTCAGTCACCAGTGTGATCAGATCAGAATGTTTCTTTATGCATTGGGCAATTAAAGAATTCCAAAGCTTTTAGTTCACACAAATAAGACTCCAACAATCCTCAGATGCACATCTCTGGACAATTGTTCAATTAGTTCCTCTGAATAAATTCTTAAAAGTGGAACCCTTGAACCATATAATTGGCATTTTTTA
This sequence comes from Colobus angolensis palliatus, assembly GCF_000951035.1. Classification (NCBI taxonomy): domain Eukaryota; kingdom Metazoa; phylum Chordata; class Mammalia; order Primates; family Cercopithecidae; genus Colobus; species Colobus angolensis. The sequence continues at coordinate 883,804 of NW_012117910.1, read as the reverse complement.
TATCTGGGTTAGACACAGATGGAACAATTCAATCATTTGCCCTCGAAGTGGATGTCTCTTGCCACAAAAATAATGGCCAGTATTTGTGGAGCTCTTGCTGTGAGCCCCACTCTGCCTGGATGCTTTCTGAATCATTTTGTCTGTAATCCTCATATAACACCTTTAGGTCATTACAGAGAACTATGCAGCAAGAAAACCAATGCTCAGAACATTAGGTAACTTGCCCAAGGTCACACAGCCTATGAATCAGCCCCCGACTGTGTAGAGGGTCATGGACTGGAAGGGCAATGGGCAAAAGCAGTCCTAGGCTAGGGGAGGTATCAGGAGTTGGAGGACTGTGTGAGCTTGGGTCAGTGACTAACTCTAGGAAACAGAGACCTAACAACATCCATCTCAAGATGAGGTTATGAGGATTATTATTATTTTTTGTACCAAGTTTCTGTTGAAGGTTGTTAAGATTAAATGAGTCACATCGCATGAATTGCTTAGAACAGGACCCGGTGTCCACTATGAGCAATTCACTAAGAGTTTATCAATAACCAGTTTGAATTGGCCAACATGGGCACGTTGGGAGGTGCTCCCCCCTTGTGGTTATTGCTAGTATTGCGTGAAGATGGCCACTTGACACCCAACTCCCAGCATGCTCTGGGACAAAGGCCACAAAACCTGGGGGTGGGAAAAGACCCCGCCCCATCCCAGCTGGGGTCTGCTCCATCCTCTCACACTGGGGATGGTGATTTCCCATCACAACCACCATCTGCCACCTTCTGTCTGGTTGACCTCACTGCACCTGTTTCCCCACCCATATTAATAACTTAGCACAGAACTGATAGCCACAAAGAATTGCCTCTGGTTCCCTGCCCAGGAAAGAGGCAAGCTTTCCCTAGAGAGAGGGGTTGCCACTTGTACATGGTTAGAGTGTTTGGAGGAGGTATTCCAGCTCTGTGGATGCCCCTTCAAGCAAGCTTGCAGGCAAAATACAGGATGCCCAGTTTAGTATAAGTATGCCCTATGCAATGTTAGGGGCACACTTCTAAAACATCCTTTGCTGTTTATCCAAAATTCACATTTGAGCACCCTGTTATTTGCTAAACTCAGCAATTGCCCCTGGGAGTTTGGGGCAGAGGCAGGGGCTGGGCTGCCTGGGAGGGGGCAACTACCCATTCTGTGCCAGGAACCTGGGATTTCTTACTTCAGCCCTCCCAAGCTGGTGGGAGGAGTCTCTGTTGCTAGTTCCACTTCACCATGAAGCCAATGGCACCTGAAAGCTACACAGGTGATGTGTGCAGCCTCCAGGATAGATGTGGGCTCACAGAGGAGAAGCAGAGACCTCCACAGACAGCTACTACAGCAATGGAGGGAGTGTTGGCCTAGAGGGAGCCCAGAGTGAAACCACTTTTGCAAAAATTGTAACAGTGAGAAAATTATGGCAGTGAAAGAGATCTGATCTAGCCAAGTCCTAATTTTGCCCTTGGCCTTCAAGCTGCCCCTAATTATTCCTGGGCTTAGGCCAAGCTAACCTAGGAAGTCAGTTTATAGTTTAGATGGTAATAGCCCTTCCCCAAAACTCAACCACCTTTGCGAAGCTAATAAGAGACCACCAGGGTAGGAGAACAGAGAAGGCTGAATTCTCCTGAGGTGTAGATATAAATGATAGCCAGTCGTTATTCCAGAGGTGAGATGATATGCAACTTCCCCAAGTACTCCTGCAGATAACATCACTATTTTAGAACCTAAGATTTGTCTTTTGTTGTTATTTTTATCTTGTTTTGTTTAGAAACACCTTTCATTTGGGTAACATGTCCCAACACAGGTCAGTTAATAAAATAGATTCTAAAGAACATGGCCCTATGCACAGCCTTCCCTCCCCGAAAATATCCTTTGGGAATAGGCATTCCCTTTCCCCTGTGGGCTCCTCGAATTTATTCAAAAGAATGTTTTGGGAACTCATGTTTATCATCTGGGCAGGGGGGTACCATGTCCATGTCCCGTATTCCTGGGGTACAGCAGCGGTAGGTGGCTGCAACTCTCCAACCCTCTCCCACCCCAGGATCTGGGACCGAAAGAAAGAGCAAGTAGGCCCCCTCCACTGAGGTGCTGGGCAGGGCTCAGTGGCACATCACTGTGCTTTGAGAAAGAGGGAGGGGATTTGTTTGGCACTTTACAAATAGGGTGAGCAAGGCCAGGTGTGGTGGCTCACGCCTATAATCCCAGCACTTTGGGAGGCCGGGGTGGGCGGATCATGAGGTCAGGAGTTTGAGACCAGCCTGGCCAACATGGTGAAACCCCATCTGTACTAAAAATATAAAATTTAGCCAGGTGTGGTGGCGGGCACCTGTAATCCCAGCTACTGGGGAGGCTGAGGCAGAAGAATCACTTGCACCCAGGAGGCAGAGGTTGCAGTGAGCTGAGATCGTACCACTGCACTCCAGTCTGGGTGACAGAGTGAGACTCCTTCTCAAGAAAAAAAAAAAATAGAGAGAAAGAGCAGGACTGGAGAGAAGATATCAAAATGGCAGGGAGAGACCATGTGGCACCAGTCCCCTAGGAGAAGGGAAGAGGGAGATAGATATGAGAGTAGGAGCTGAAAAAGTATGAGGCCTCTGCTCCAAGTGACGAGTGCTGAAATGGGGTAGAACCAACAGGGCACTGACTCTGGGTTTATGCCCTCTCTATCCCTCTATCCCACAGCAGCCGTGTGCCCACCTGTAGCCTCCCATGTCAGCCTGTCCCTATGTATAGTGTCCAGCCTGATTCTAGCAGTCAAGTGTCTTCCCCAATCCTAATATCAGAGGCTTTCAAACCAGAGTGACTCCATCTTGAGTAGGGACTGGATAAACTAAAGCTGAGACCTACTGGGCTGCATTCCCAGGAGGTTAGGCATTCTTAGTCACAGGATGAGATAGGAGGTTGGCACAAGATACAGGTCACAAAGAGTTTGCTGATAAAACAGGATGTAGTGGCCAGGTGCGGTGGCTCACACCTGTAATCCCAGCCCTTTGGGAGGCCGAGGTGGGTGGATCACTTGAGGTCAGGAGTTTGAGACCAGCCTGACCAACAGGATGTGGTAAAGAAGCCAGCCGAAAACCACCAAAACCAAGATGGCGATGAAAGTGACCTCTGATCATCCTCATTGCTCATCATACGCTAATTATAATACATTAGCATGCTAAAAGACACTCCCACCAGCACCACAGCAGTTTACAAATGCCATGGCAACATCAAGATGTTACCCTATATGGTCTAAAAAGGGGAGGAACCATCAGTTATGGGAATTGCCCACTTCTTTCCAAGAAAACTGATGCATAATGGTTTAATATATGTTTTTCGTTTGT
>NW_012117910.1:874192-874949 GCF_000951035.1 Colobus angolensis palliatus | reverse complement strand
CATCTCTTGTTTCTTGGGGCTGGGACCAGTCTCTCTTGCCTGCCCACTTCCCTCTCATGGATCAGATAGTCCCAAAGGCTCCATCCTTAGCTCCTAAAGAAAGCTTTGGTCCTTAGAACCTCCCTTCCCATTCCTTCCTTTTCTCCACACACTGGGGCAGGGAGGGAGAGGCAAGGGCCTCTCTTTCAAAGCCCCTTAGATTTGGATGAAGAGCAGGCCAGTGAGCAGGGCACAGCCTGCTAGGAGCAGAATGACTTTGAGGATCCTTTGCTCAGCCAGCTCCTGGGCAGGATTTCCAGAAAGGTAATATAGAGGAAGGTGCCAGCCGCTATGCCCTCTAGCACAGACTGGGCCAGCTGGCACAGAGGCCCTGCTGACTGCTAGAGCTGCACCCATCTGGATGCCTAGAAGTGTCATGCGTGAGAAGTGGATCCCACAGCCAGCCACCACCTGTAACCCCAAGTGGCTCTGCAGCAGCTGCAGCGACAGGCTGACAGCCACAGTGCCCTTGTGGAGCAGCGAAGCCAGGCGCAGCTCTGTGGCCCAAGCCCCGTCTTGCTGCAACCCCTTGAACACTAAGTATAGAGCCAGGGAGAAGACCAGTACATGGGCACGCAGGGCTGAGGGGGCTGCTGGGGCTCCATTCGCCTGTGGAACCCCTGGCTCTTCATGAAGATTGGCCTTTTGAGATATCTTTTTTTTTTGAGATGGAGTTTCTCTCTTGTCACTCAGGCTGGAGTTCAATGGCACAATCTCG
>NW_012117910.1:870126-871322 GCF_000951035.1 Colobus angolensis palliatus | reverse complement strand
CTGCCTTGATAACCCACTGGGTGGTTACAAGAGGAGCTTCCCAAGCCAGTTAGAGGGGGTCAGAGGTCACCTTGGGTTGGAGAGCAGGAACTGAGGGACGAGGGGGCTGTAATCAGGGTAGGGCTGGTGGACCTGCAGGACAGGCTGGGGGAAAGGCATGGAAGGGAGTTTCCCAATAGGAGGGAACAGTATATGAGAAAGCCCAGTCAGGAGAAACACCAGATCTAAGGACTCAAAAAGGACAGAATGGCTGAAATGAAGATTTGGGGTGGGGCAGTGAGAAGGGTGTGTATGATAGGGGTGTCATCCAGATCACCAAGGGACATGAGAGCCACTATGAGGGTCTGGACTCTGTTCTGAACATTTTAAGAAGTGGCTGGCCAGAGAGAACATTTGGAGAGGAACAAGCTAGAGGCTGCTACCATGATATATGTCTACAGGAGATAAATAGGAGATGTGGTGCCAGAGTATTGGGGACAGAAGCCACAAGAATGAGCGGGAGCAGCCAGGGCAGAGAGAGGAGGGCCTGAGCCCAAGCTTTTAGCACTGGGGTGACAGCCAGAGAGGTAGAAAGAAATCTGGAGGGACAGCTCCAGATAGCCAGGAGACATAGCTGAGGCTGGCTTTCCCTTCTCCCTATCAGGCAGTTTTGGGGAGGGAATAATAGACCAGGCTTGAGTCTTACCTGTGACCATATATGCTGGGAGGCCTTTGCCAAGTCACTTGCCCTCTCTGATCCTTAGAATGTAAGTCTGGAATGGGGAGCAGTGTTACCCACTGTGAAAGGAAAATAAATCTGGGGACCCCAAAATCACTAAGCCAAAGGGAAAAGACAAGCTGGGAACTGCGTCAGGCAAACCTGCCTCCATTTTATTCCTAAATAAGATAGTTACAAAGATTAAAAAGCTACATCCCTCACGCACATTTTGCCCACAAGGAAATTCCTTGTGGGCCTCAAGATTTTTACCCTAAAACAGTTCTGTTGGGTTTCACCCTGGCAGTATAAATGAATAGCTGATCTTCACAAGTGCGGGACAAAGGACAGAACGCAAAGTCATCCCTCTGCTCACCTGAGACAAATGCATATCTGATTGCTTCCTCTGCCCTATTTTTAGGTAAAAATGCAGCTTCACTGAACCAGACTAAAGCATAAGTGACTATCCCTTTAACCCCCGCTCACATGTAAATTGTGTATT
>NW_012117910.1:867872-870076 GCF_000951035.1 Colobus angolensis palliatus | reverse complement strand
CCACTGTGAAAGGAAAATAAATCTGGGGACCCCAAAATCACTAAGCCAAAGGGAAAAGACAAGCTGGGAACTGCGTCAGGCAAACCTGCCTCCATTTTATTCCTAAATAAGATAGTTACAAAGATTAAAAAGCTACATCCCTCACGCACATTTTGCCCACAAGGAAATTCCTTGTGGGCCTCAAGATTTTTACCCTAAAACAGTTCTGTTGGGTTTCACCCTGGCAGTGTAAATGAATAGCTGATCTTCACAAGTGCGGGGGGGAAAAAGGACAGAACGCAAAGTCATCCCTCTGCTCACCTGAGACAAATGCATATCTGATTGCTTCCTCTGCCCTATTTTTAGGTAAAAATGCAGCTTCACTGAGCCAGACTAAAGCATAAGTGACTATCCCTTTAACCCCCGCTCACATGTAAATTGTGTATTCAGTGACAGGCTGATAAGCACCCAAAAGAACAAAACCTTTTATCTCTTATCTACCTATGACCTGGAAGCCTCCGCCCCACTTCAAATTGCCCTGCCTTTCCAGACCAAACCCACGTACATTTTACTCACTTTGATCGATGTCTCATGTCTCCCTAAAATGTTTAAAACCAAGCTGTGCCCCAACCATCTTGGGCACATGGCATCAGGATGAGGCTGTCATGGGTGTTGAGACCTGTCTCAAATACTTTTGGTTCACACTACCTACCCCCTGGGTTAGCAAGAGAGTCAGAAGAATGGTGGTAAACCTCAGGCTTTCCCAGGGTAGGGAGACCCTGCCTTGTCAGTTTCCATGGTATGAATGTGTCCATCATGGCTTATTTCAGGCTTTCCACATAAAGTGGTACACAGTGGCACACGATAATGTGGTCTTTCCGCCAAACAGAATAGATGTAAATAAGCTCCCAAGAGCATAGATGATAGTAAAGTGTGGTAAAATGATTACGAGGCAATACGTTTTGAGCATTTACTTTGTTTTTTAGTACAATGTATTTAAATCTAAGTTTGTATCATTTGATCTTTTCATATTGTTTGTTTATTTTATTTATTTATTTATTTATTTTTGAGACAGGGTCTCACTCTGCTGCCCATGCTGGAATGCAGTGGCATGACTACGGCTCACTGCAGCCTCAAACTCCTAGGCATAAGCAATCCTCCCATCTCAACCTCCTGAGTAGCTGGGACTACAGGCATGCACCGCCACACCCAGCTAATTTTTATATTTTTTGTAGAGACAGGGTTTCACTATGTTGCCCAGACTGGTCTCGAACTCCTGGGCTTAAGCAGATCACCTGCCTTGGCCTCCCAAAGTGTTAGAACTACAGGCATGAGCCACCACACCCAGCCTACATTATTTAATTTTTAATAATGGCTGTGTCTAACAATGAGCTCATAAAATTCCTGAAAAGCTAACAGTTGGCTGTGATCCCTACCAGCCAGCTGTGACATGCCACTCACTGGTCTATAGGCAAGAGGATGTGCAAAGTAAACCTCCAATGGGTCCTCCTCAAGAGGCTCAACCTCTGCCCTAGGGGGCTACTCGCTTCTCAAACATTAAGGGGCAAAGGCAAGAGTGCTCTGAGCCTAGCCTACCCAAGGCAGCCACAGCTTTGGAGGAAAAATGCACTTCTTTCCACCCCTCCCCACCCCTGCCTGAGTCCTGCCATACCTAAGACAGTATCCCCTAACAGTGGCCCCTGTTCTGGGGACCTCATGTTCCCAGCCCTTCCTCAGGAAAACCAGAGAGCTAAACTCATTGGTGAACATCTCTTTATTGGAAAACGCTGGTGGGTGTGGGGGCTCCTTAGACTCCGCTGCCCGGACCTGCATCTGGACATGCTTCAAAGCTCCAGGTCCTGAGCCAGCGGTAGTAAAGGAAGACACAGATGTCCATCCCCAGGGCAGACAGCAACACCAAGAGCAGAGTCCCTGTTACGAGTGTCAGTGAGCTGGGAAGACTTCCATATATAAGAGGGAGAGGCTAGTTAGGGCCTGGAAAGGCAAGAAGTGCACCAGTGGCGGCAGGAAGTGCACCAGCAGGGGCAGGAAATATACCAGCAGAGGCAGGAAGTGCGCCAGCAGAGCCAGGAAGTGCACCAGCAGAGGCAGGAAGTGCATCAGTGGGGGCAGAAAGTGCACCAGCAGAGGCAGGAAGTGTACCAGCAGGGGCAGGGAGGAGACTGGATGACAGCCCCCATTACCCAGAACCATGTTGTTCACAT
>NW_012117910.1:849808-862460 GCF_000951035.1 Colobus angolensis palliatus | reverse complement strand
GGAGGCTGAGGCAGGAGAATGGCGTGAACCAGGGAGGTGGAGCTTGTAGTGAGTGAGCCAAGATCGCGCCACTGCACTCCAGCCTGGGCGACAGAGCGAGACTCGGTCTCAAAAAAAAAAAGAAATTCAATCTGAGCTATTTTATAGTCGCCCAAAGATCCCACAAGTAGTAATATATCAGGCAGAGCTAAACTCGCGCCACTGCACTCCAGCCTGGGCGACAGAGCGAGACTCGGTCTCAAAAAAAAAAAAGAAATTCAATCTGAGCTATTTTCAGCCTCAGTTTCCTCACCTCCTATACAATTAAGTGAGGTCATGTACATCAAATGCCAGTTACAGAGTAGGGCATGCAGTACACCTTTGGTGAACATGACTCACCTGTTTGTGCCCCTGTGGAAGGAACAAGCCTTCTTGGTAGCATCAGATAGGACCTTTAGATTCCAGAGCAGCAGCTTGTGGTGGACATATACCTGTAGAAACAGAGACCCGAGCTGAGGAATCTTTGGAAGTTAGCGGGTGGCAGAGTGGGGAGGGGAGTCATCTGGTCCCACTCACATCATCAGGAGTATCAGTAAAGCTTAAGGCCTGGAAGGAGAGCTCCAGTCTCTTGGGGACCTCTTGGGGCATGAAGTAGGAGTGGACGTTCTTGCCGTTCACTAGGCATCTGGAAGGCCCAGGTTGGAAGGTCAGCAGGGCCAGACCCCTGAACTGGGGCCTGGTCCTAGCCCCAACACCACCATACACCATCATTCGTTGAGAATTCTGCATGCCAAGCACTGAGCTAAGCATCACCCCATTCAATCTACACAGTAGGCTTTGAAGATTCTGGCACTATCTTGGCCGGGCGCAGTGGCTCAAGCCTGTAATCCCAGCACTTTGGAAGGCCGAGACGGGTGGATCATGAGGTCAGGAGATCGAGACCATCTTGGCTAACATGGTGAAACCCCGTCTCTACTAAAAAAATACAAAAAAACTAGCAAGGCGTGGTGGTGGGCATCTATAGTCCCAGCTACTCGGGAGGCTGAGGCAGGAGAATGGCATAAACCCAGGAGGCGGAGCTTGCAGTGAGCTGAGATCTGACCACTGAACTCCAGCCTGGGCGACAGAGCGAGACTCCGTCTCAAAAAAAAAAAAGAAAAAAAGATTCTGGCACTATCTTGGCCGGGCGCAGTGGCTCAAGCCTGTAATCCCAGCACTTTGGAAGGCCGAGACGGGTGGATCATGAGGTCAGGAGATCGAGACCATCTTGGCTAACACGGTGAAACCCCATCTCTACTAAAAAAATACAAAAAAACTAGCAAGGCGTGGTGGTGGGCATCTATAGTCCCAGCTACTCAGGAGGCTGAGGCAGGAGAATCACTTGAACCCAGGAGGCAGAGGTTGCAGTGAGCTGATGAGCTGAGATCTGACCACTGAACTCCAGCCTGGGCGACAGAGCGAGACTCCGTCTCAAAAAAAAAAAAAAAAAAAAGATTCTGGCACTATCTCCATTTCACAGAAAGGCAAACAGAGGCTCCAGAGGTGAAAGGGCCAGTAAAGGGTTCTTGCTCCCCTGGCCTAGAAAGGACTACTCAAGAATTGTACCCATCCTACTGTATTCTCCTCCTCCAGGTCCAGTACCTATGATTCCTGACAAGACTGTAGTGTGCAGGGGCCACTTCCATATCCTGGCCGAGGTTGATCACACACTCGTCCACATACACCTGTAAGGGCTAATGGGAGCTGCCAACCACAGCAAACTCCGTGTGGAGCGCAGAGCCCAGGAAAACGGTGCTGGCGTTGGTGGGGTCTGGATCCTCCAGCATAGCCCCACCCTGGGCTGGAATGAAACCAAGATGGGAACGACACGAGACCCAGAGATGCTGAAGGGTTTGTCTGAGGCCACACAGCAAGAGGGGAAGCAGGAAAAGCTAGGGCCAGGCGGCCTGAAGCCCAGTGCCCTCACACTCTGTTACTGGTCCTCCCTCACTTCCTGATTTCTCCAGGGGTAGCCTGGCCCAGAACTGGAGGCACAGGAGTCCCTGAGCTAGGAGACCTTACTCTTGGGACATTACTTCAGCCCAGCCAATGTCCCCCACCTGTAGGAAGCAAAGAACCAGGCCAAAGTCTCATGCTGAAGTCCAGATCTCCAAACCCAGCCAGAGAGTCAGTGACCAAGGAGGTGGGAGGAAAGATGGGAGCTCCTGGGCTGGCAAGGAAATAAGGGGGGGATATTGCAACTCTGGCATGTGAGGGGGCCCAGAAAACAAACACTAAAGGCCCGTGCCAAGGCCCCCAGGGCAGCCCATGCAGGAGGAAGAACAGGAGGGAAAGGGCCAGGAATTCCAAATTCCAACCCCCAGGAGAGCATTCCCAGCCCTGCCCCAGGCTCACACCAAAGGGGGGCCAGGAAGTCAGCACCTGGTGCCCCCTTTCTGGAGGGGCAGCCCCCACCCAGTCTACCATTCCCTCTTCCTGCAGACCTCCAGGTGGCAGAGCCCTAGGCAGGCTTAGGGGCGCTAGGCAGTTCTCACGCCTTGACCATACAGCCGTCCCAATGGCGGGAGGCTGCATTGCAGGGCTGCTCTGAACTTCTGGGTGGTGGTACATAGACCGGGTCAGCAAATAATTCCACTGTCTTTCCTGAGATCTTCAAGGATACTTGCTCCTTAGGATGGTGGGAAAAGGCAGGACAGGTAAACTCCCAGCTTGGGCCCCCAGCTCACTGGGTGGTCTTGAAGTCACTTGCCCTATCTGGGCCTCAATTTCCTGCTAGGCCTTGCTTAAATGCCTATTCTGGCAGGGCTCGGTGGCTCACACCTGTAATCCCTTGGATTACAGCACTTTGGAAAGCCGAGGTGGGAGGATCACTTGAGCCCAGGAGCTAGAGACCAGCCTAGGAAACACAGCGAGATCTAGTCTCTGCAAAATAATAATAATAATAATAATCAAAAAATTATCCAGGCGCATGCCTGTGGTCCCAGCTACTTGGAAGGCTGAGATGGGAGAATCGCTTGAGCCTGAGAGGTGAAGGCTTACAGTAAGTCATCATTGCACTGCTGTACTCCAGCCTGGGCAACAGAGCGAGACCCTGTCTCAAGGGGAAAAAAAAAAGCCAATTCTGCTTTGAAGAACGATGTATTTGGTGGTAGACAGTGTGGTGTTCCCTTCTGTGAGCCTCAGTGTCTTCATGTGGGAAATGGGAATGATGGTTTTATCTCCTCACGAGGCTGTTGAGGATGCAAGAAACAAATGCACGTAAAGGGCATGTGCAAACACACAGATGCTAAATGGCAAATCTGCATCAAATCCTTAGGTACTGAATTCTGCAGCGATACAGCGCTCTGCATCTTTGAGAGAAAGACTCACACTCAGAGAGGCTGTGACTTGCAAATCAGTATGATCTGATTCTACTCTTCTCTCCAGCCCAGACACCCCAGCTCCGCTCCCCCGAATCTCCTGGGTACCCCCTGGCTCTTGGCAACCTCGTCCTCATGAGCCTCCAACAGCCCCCTTACCAGTTGGATGAAGCCATTAGCTTTAAATGGGATAGTGAAGACCTCGTAGCCAGGCATGACAGGGACCAGGGAGGGCAGGTAGGTGCCAAGGCACAGGTGGCAAGCTTCCACCTGGGGTTCCTTTCTCACTGCCAGGAGGACGTCTGTCTCATTACATTCCTGCAGGAGGCTGTCTCCTGGGAGTCCAGCCCAGGCTAGCTCAGGCGGAGAACCAGACTCAGTGAGAACATGGCCAGCAGAGGGTGCCCCAAAACCTTCCCCAGCATCCCCCGCCTTCAATTAATTCCCTGCATCTCCAGAATGGAGCAGGGAGCCGGGCACAGTGGCTCACGCTTCCAATCCCAGCACTGTGGGAGGCTAAGGCGGGCAGATCACTTGAGGTCAGGAGTTCAAGAGCCGCCTGGCCAACATGGTGAAATCCCTTCTGTACTAAAAATACAAAAATTAGCTGGACATGGTGGCATGCACCTCTAGTCCCAGCTACTCGGGATGCTGAGGCAGGAGAATTGCTTGAACCCAGGAGGGGGAGGTTGCAGTGAGCCAAGTTTGTGCCACTGCACTTCAGCCTGGGTGACAGACTCGGTCTCAAATAATAATAATAACGGAGCAGGGTAAAATGTTGGGGGGTTGTAGGGATGGTGGTGTTTCCCCCTACAGACAGGATGTCCACCGACCTCATCCCCATCAGCCTGGCCTGCGAGTGCCTGAAAGCCCCTTATGTGAGCACCTACTATGTGCCAGGCATCTGCAAACCTGCACCCCAGTAGTTCCTTACAAGGCATCACCAGTGGGGCAGTCAAGGGCAGCGGGGGCCTACAGTAGGGCATAGTAAGCGGCAACAACAGAAGGGGCCCTGGAGCTGGTTCGGAAGGATGCCCTTAGCTGGCCAAGAGGGAAAGGATTTGCAGCTGAGGAACAGTGTGTTGTGAGGAAAGGCATAGAGGCACAGGAGGGCAGGTGATGGGGAGGACAAGGCTGGGTGCTTAGGCTGCGCACATGAGCACAAAGCCTGTATGTGGCCTGGGCAGCTCCCAGCTTTAGGGAGAGCCAGCAGACTGGAAGGTGGAGAGTGAGTGAGCAAGGAATTGGTGGTAGACGCCAGGAGATGTCACAGGGATGCAGGTGTGAATGTGCCCCGCCTGGGGCTGTGCCTGCCGGGGGAGATGAGCTGGGAAAATGTTGGACTGTAGAAGGATGTGACTGCCAGCTCAGACAGGGAATGGGGGGTGGGGGTCGGGGGCTAGAGAACGAGGTGGGACTTAGAACCTTTAAGGGAACTGGGAGGAAGCGGCAGGTGACTGGGCAGAAGCCATAGGGGCTTGGGAAGGGGACCTTGCCAGTGTGGGACGATACGAGTAGCAGAGAAAGGCTCACCCCACATCACACTCATCCTGTAGCCATGGATACTCCCAGAGCAGCAGGGACCACCACCCCGGAGCCCCCATCCTGTCTTGCTGGCAGCACCCCCACCCAGCCCTGCAGCCCCTTTAAGTCCCAGCCCAGCTGCAGGCAAGTCCCACCAGGGCAGGGTCAGCCTACCTGACTGCACCTGGGCTGTGAGGGGTGGGGCCAGGGTCTTGGCAGGAGCTGATTTGGGGCTTGGGGCAGGGCTGAGGGGCCCAGGTCTGCTTTGGCCCTGTGCTCCCACCTCTCTCTCTCTCTGAGCTGTTGAGGGAGCTGGCCCAGGATCAGAGGAATGGCATCCTTTAGCATTCTCAAGCCCAGCAGCTCAGGGGAAGCCACAAGGAAAACAGGCCATTCTCTGATTCTAAGAAGCCCCCTGGTCACTTCCTTCTCTCCAGGCTGCTGAGTCCCCTCATGAGGAGGTCTCATGTGACCCTCATATGGGGCTGCCACCACCATCTTGGGCACCTTCAGGCTCAGATGGTATCTGCCTAACAGGGTCCCCTCCCAGAGGGGCTGGTGCTTTAGGAGGCTTGCAACAAGAGGGCAATGCCAGGCTGAGTGCAGTGGCTCATTCCTATAATCCCAGCAGTCTGGGACACTGAGGTGGGAGGATTGTTTGAGCCTAGGCATTCAAGGCCAGCCTGGACAACATAGGGAGACACCCATCTCTATTAAAAGTAAGTAAAGGCTAATGCCTACCCCAAAGGAGGCTGGCAGCACCAATGTGGGACACCAGGCACCTGCAGGGAAGCACTGATGGGCGGGGAGGCTGCTACCCATCCCTCCTCCCCACCACCGCATCCTTGCTCATCCCAAACAGACATGAAGACACAACAGCCTTGTCAGGATTTATTGGGTCAGGGAAGGGCCTGGCCAGAGAATCTGTCCTGAGGTGTCCCTGGTACTGCACTCCTGAGTTTCTCCCTGAGTTGTCTGCCGCTCCTTGTTCAGCCGTGCCACCGTGGGGTGACTTTGTCAAGCACCTGGGAGTCCTGGGTTCCCAGCTTGCCAAGTGATCTTGGGCCTATTCCTTGCCCTCCCTGAGCCTCAGTCTCTCATCCTCCATGGGAGGATGTAATTTTCCTGAAAAAGACAGGGCTGGGCCCACCCAGGGTCCACTTCCACTCAGCCTCATGGATTAAGGGGAAGCAGACAGGGTTCAGGTGCCGCCCGTCTGTGACTCTGCAGCCACTGCTTCTTGAAGCCTTTGTCTCTAAGCTTCTGTCTGGCTCAAAGCCACTCAGGTGCCAGGGTCTTTGGACCCCAGGGAACCAGGCGTCCACATCCCCTGGCAGGAGTGGGAGGGTGACATGAAGCAGGAGGAGGCTGATGCACAGGCCAGGTACCAGCGTGTGATCAGGAGGAGCTGGGCTTCCCGACTGATGGGTAGAGCTTGCGCAGGCTGGAGTCCAGGAGGAAATCCACTGACCTGTAGGGAGTGAGAGGGTGGTGAGCAGGTGCCCAAGGGTGTTCATGAGGGAACAGAAGGCAGAAGGCCAGGGTTAGGGAAAGGGATGCTTAGATTCAGGATACAAATGCCATACAGGCAGAGACCCACCCTTATCCTGATCCTCCCACCTTGGGTTACTTGGGGAAGCTAGACTCAAATTCTCAGAAAAGAAGCCATCCTCTTCTTTATTCAGGAGGAAATTGAGGCACTGGGTAAAAGACATGCTCAGGGCCTCAGGGTCAGCTATCTTCCTCTGGAGAAAGACTCCTCCTCTCATTCTTACGTTGGTCTGGTTGGGTTGAGCCCATCTCTGGTTCTAAGACCAAGCATGTGACCCAAGTCTGGCCAATCAACAAAGGGAAACTGGCTCATAGGGTGGGCATGCAGTCCAGAATGGACCACCGACACCCTTACTTGGGATTTTTGTTGTTACTATTTAAAAGCTTCTGCTGGGGGAGGTTAAGCTGGTGGGATAGAAGTTGGGAGCTGCTAGGGCCATTTCTGCTCCCACAAGGAGAAAGCAGGTGAAGCCAGCAAGAAGCAGGGTGGGGTAGGGAAAAAGGCAGCAGGATGGGGAGACGCAGACCCTTAATGATATCATTTGGGTACCTAGATCCAGCCATGCCTAAATGCAACACAAACCTGGACTTTTACTCCATTTTATTCAAACTTTCAGTTTGAGTTAGGCTTCCGTCACCAATACCTCCCAAAATGCATCCCCTCCGGGGTGCGCCTGCCCCTGCCTCCCTCTGGTTGTTTTGTAACACTAGGCTTTCTTTCTGGGAATTTACTTGTCCTGTGTCCCATACCCTCAAGGCACCCCTCTTCTTTTATTGCTAAAGTGCCTGCCAGACCATATGACAAGGGTACAGGCTGTCCTTTCTACCCCAGGAGCCAAGTGCCAGCCTTGTCCCTGCTATTGTTCCAGCAAAGTGGGCATGACCCACCCTTCGCAGAGTGTAGCTCTACCTGGAGAGTGGATGATCCCTGAGGCCAGGAAGGCACCCACCTGTCAATGGGGTGGATAATGATGGGGATGGTCAACAGCCCAAGCGCAGTGGTGGTCCACTTGCGGACAGCCAGGGGCCAGCGGGTGGCAGTGCCCAGGACATAGAGAGAGGCGGCACACACGCGGTTGATGGTGAAGCCCGGAATGGCCACAGAGGCCAGAGCCTGCCATACAAAGGTGTCCACCACAGCCACGGTCACCCTGGCGCTGCGGCCTGCTTCGGGGCTCGGCACCTGGTGGGCGTAGAGACACTTAATCCAGCTAGGGCAGAGGCAGGAAATCCTGCAACAAGGGGCATGAGGCTAGACCTGGGGGGACAAGTGGCCAGTGGACTTGTCCACACCCAGGAGTGGGGTACAGTCTGCCACATCCAGGTCTGGGAGTGAGTGTGGGGGCGGGGGTACACTGTCCTACAAACAGGACTGTCTGTGGACTGCACTAGGCAAGGCTGTAGGGACCGGAGTGTCCCACAGGGACTTTATCACATGCAAGGCTGCGGACTGAACCACACAGGAAGAGAGCTGGGGTGGGGAGATGGAAAATAGGCTAACACTCACCTCTCCAGCCTTCTTGCCTTTGTCAATTGCATCCGCCAGCACGTAGGAGCTGGCCACGCCATAGCTCAGCCACACCACCGCCGCTGGCACAAGAGAGCGGAAAGCCTCGCCCACCTCATTGGCATAGCCTGGGGGAGGGAACATTTAATTCCTAGGTTCACGAACTGTTCCACAAGGGGGCGCTGGAGCAGGCTGGTTTTCATCCTAGCCAGCTAAGCAGTCCCTGGGTGACCTTAGGCAAATGACTTGACCTCTCTGAGCCTGCCTTTCCAAGATGTAAACTGGTGCCATGATGCCCACCTCAGACTCGGGCCACTGAGGGCGGGCTGAGCACAGAGTCATCATTACCATTGCTTATTGGTTAGATTTCCTAGTCTTGGTCCCAGGAGTAACTGCACTAATGAGGTGACAGGCACCCAGAGGGGCAGAGTGATCGAGGGCACCGCCACTGACTGGACGCTCACCAAGTGCCAGGCCTTTCTGAGCTTTATCCCATTCCACCCTCGCAACCACCCCCCAATGACAGAGGACCTCGTGTGCATCTGGTTTGTTTTGGGGTTTGTTTTTTGTTTTTTGCCGAGGAGGAAACTGAGGTTCAGACAGAGTCAGTGCGTGTGTCAGGACCGAAATGGGCGTGGAGATCTCAACTCCACAGCCAGCCAGAGCGCATGCCAGAGCTGGCAGCCCGCTCACCCCATGCGAGCTTCCGCCCTGGGCGGCCCACCAGGGTAGTGTGACCTTGGGCAAGTCCCTAGCCCTGTCTGAGCCCAGTCTCCGGCCCAAAAGCAGAATGAGAACTAAGAACCTCCCGCCTCCTCTAGTCCCCGGGCCGGCGTCCGGCGACCCCTGCTTCCCCAGTCCAGTGGTGGTGGGGTCGCCGCGCCAGTCGCCCCGCGCTCACCCAGGTATCGCACCCACGTGTCCCGGTAGAGATCGCGCTCTGCGCCCCGCGGCTGCGGCTCTGACATGACTCTCCCGCCACAGCCTAGGCCACTGCAGCCTGTACTGGCTCCACTGCAGTCTCCGCCGCTGGCACTCGGGTCCGCCCGGCCGGGACCCGCCGAAAGTCCCGCGCCGAAGGACTGGTCAGGAAATCTCCGCCAGCAGGGAGCGTCTGCAAATTCCCCCGCGCACCGAAGCCCCTCTCCCAGGCTAGGGTTTTACAGATTGGTTTTCGTCACGCTTTCTCTGAGCGGTTGGCGCTAACAGCCCCCAGGACTGAGTGTAGGTTTTGGAGCCAAAGAGACAGGAGATCAAACCGGGGGATGCTACACTGCAAAGCTGGTGACCTAGGGCAAGAGTCTGCTTCTCCAGACGCTCTTTATTCATTTGTAAAAACGAGGGAGGGACACAGACTGGGCCCGTTGGCTCACGTCTGTGATCCCAGCACTTTGGAAGGTCGGAGGCAGGAAGATCGCTTGAGTCCAAGGGTTCGAGAACAGCCTGGACAACATAGCGAGACCTCGTCTCTACTTAAAAAAAAAAAAAAGTCATAGATAAAATGGGGAACACAATAGTGTCCACTCCCTAGGATGCTTCCGAGTATTAATTATAAGTCACCATTTATTGAGTTTATTGCCAGTCTGGATGTTCGCTAAAGGGCTCTCCATGGCTTACACCTTAAACCCTCCCACTAGCCTGGGACTCCGTTTTACAGGTGAGAAAATGGAGGCACAGAGAAGGTGGGTCATTTTCCCAGAACACACAGCTGCCAAGTGCTGAAGTTGGGATTTGAATCCAAACAGTATGGATCCAGATCCCGTGCTCTTAATGCGAGCTCTAAATGAGGCTAGAGGAGTGAACGGTAAGCGCCTGGAAGGTGGGTGCCTGGACTCTGAAGTGCCTTCTCAGCAGGCGCCATGTATAACTAGGAAGCACTCGCATCTAACTGGATCAGTATGTCCCCAGACTGAGCCTCTTGGGGACAGGGTGTTGAACGAATGAATGAATCAGGCAAGGGAGACAGAGTGAGGAAGCCTTCCCCTGGTGGACCTCAGTTTACCCAGGTGAGCAATGTGTATACTTCACTAAGTCTCTGTGACTCCTTGGCGGGTATAATTGAGTGGCGTTGGAGACAATCCTGGGTTCAAATCCTAGCTGTGCCGCCTACTGGTTGTTAGCCTCCCTGAGCCCCAGTTCCCACGTCTGCAAAAAATAAGAGTAGCCAACATTGACGAGCACTTACTTATACCAAGCTCTTAAGCGCTTTGCACGGCTTACTTCCTTTAATCTTTGCAACAACCCAAAGTAAGCACAGGGTTACCGGGTATCGCGTGATACCCGGTAGGCCTCATTAAGAATTAGTTCTTATTTTCATCAAAGGTAGGGAAAATGAGTAACACTGGCTCCCTATTGAGGCCCCCCGCTTTCAGCCCTAGGCGCCTCTGTCTTGTAGGGCTGTATAGGACAGTCCCGTCAGCAGTTACCTCAAGCGGAACTGGGCTTGTAGGTTGGGGAGGGTAGTTCGTCGGAGAAAACTTGGTGGGGAACTCCTTGGTCCCCAGCCCCTTGAAACACTGGCGATGCTGGAGTGGAATTATTAGATAGTCCCTAAAACCACGTGATCGCTGCTCCTCCGCCGCCCTCTCACTCTCGGCCCACCGCTAGCTCCGCAGGCGCTCGCCCCGACTCACACTAGGCTCGCACGGGCTACGCGGCACGTACTGAGCAGCTGGCGGGGCGGGGCGGGGCGGGGCCTCCGTCCTCATTGTGAAGACGGTCAGGAACATCCTTAGTGCCCTGATCAAAGATGGCGGAAGACAACCCACCAACTGGACCAATCAAAAGGCAAGCTGGACGTGGCCCCTTGAGAAAGCTCACGCTAGAGAGCCGAAGAGAATTTCTGCGCATGCGTCCTACCTATTGGCGTGAAGCGGCTGCTGGGTCCCTGAGGCCGCCTAAGTTTGGGCTTCTTGAGTGAGAGGCAGCGAGGAGCCAAGCGGTGGGCATTGAATTTCACTCTCTGCACACTGAACGTTGTTTTATTCACTGGTTAATTTTCCTAACAGCGTTGTAAACCCAGGCCGGGATGTCCTGAGCGGTCTGGCAGAGGCCCGTGCAGCCTCGGCCCCTTCCGGTGCGCGCTAGCCCGGCCTTTGCCCGGAGCTCCCTCAGCTTCGCAAAATGAGCTTCCCAGGCGGGGCCGGGGCCTGGCTCTGAGGGAAAGGCGTTCCCGCCAGATCTGGGGCCGCCTTCCCATGTTCTGTGCAGCCCGGCACCTGTGCTTCGTTGGCGGGGCTCGTGGGATTAGGGTAAGGGCTGTGGTTTCGAGGCCGTCTGTGGCCGCCCCCAGCCCCTGGTCTGCGAGACGCTGGCCCCGCCTTTGGGCGGCCTCCTGCCTGGGGGGCCTCCAGGCCTGGTTATGCCGACCGGCATCTGAACTCCCTGTATGCGTGGTTTCCCTCCACAGAGGTGGGACTGCTAAAGACCTTGCTCAGGTCAGTCAGGAAGCGGGTTGGTGGGCACCCTCTCCGAGTGCAGCTCTCTTGATCCCACTTAGCATTTTTGTCTCGGGGTTGCTCACATGGAGGACTGCTTGGTGAGAGGCCGGTAGCACTGAAAAGGGCACTGGAAGATCTGCTTTTAGCATTCACTCCCACCCCTAACCTCCCTGGCCCTCCCTACAGCTGTGATCCCTGGGGGTCATTTCCCTTGTGCTTTGTTTGCATGGAGAACAGCGGGTGGGTACCCGAAGTCCCAGGAAGCTCTGAGTCACTGACAATCATTAGTAATCAAAGAGGCAGGCTGTGTGGCCCAGGAGTTGCTAAAGTCTCAAAGTGAGGGAGAGGCCAGCCTGTCTAGCCGTAAGTGGGAAGATCTGTGCTGACTCAGGCCACCTCCTGAGACCTGGGAAAAGCCAAAAGTCACCCAAGCCTCAGTGCTAAAAAGTTTGGAAGAGCTTCTGATCCCCACCGTAACTCTAGCAACCAGCTACCCTGCTACTTCTCATTGCGATCTAAACTTAGGTGTTCATTTAGGAGCAAGTTTCTCCCCGGCAGCTGACTTCCCTGAAGTGTTACGTCCCCATCTTTCCCCCTTTTCTAATTTTTTTCCCTGCTGACACCCTGTGGTACCCCCCGCCCCTTAGCTTCGCTGTCCCTGGACAGGTGAAGTTGGCACACTTTACAGGACAGACAGATCCTATCACAATGGCCAGCCCCTGGGGACTCCTTAGGTATTTGAGAGACAAGGAGACCCACTCCAGTCACTCTTCCTCTGCCTAACTGAAATGAAAGCTCCTGAGGTCTGTCCTCCAGCCCAGTTTCTTTAGGCTTTAGGGTTGTGCGAAAATGACTGCTACAAGGGGTAGAAATTGACAGGGAGACACTGAGGGGGCCAGGCCTGCTGCAGAAGAAGATGTTATTTTGGGGTGCCTGCCCCCAGCTGTTTCATCTTCTCTTCTGAGGCTTTGTCTGGAAGCAGGACCTCCACGGTGAAATTGACCTTCTTGGCATGAATGAAGCTGTAGGTGTTGTCAAATCGCAGGACATCTGAGGGGAGGCAGAAACCAGACAGACATTCAGGCAGTTCTGACAAAGGGCTTGGGGACAGCGATTTTTGTTGATGTTTATTGACTGAGCAAGGCAGTGTGGCAGGTCATGGGGATGAAGATAGCCTAGGCAATGATCCTTGACCTTCTGAATCTTAATTTAGCTGCGTTGACATGACATTCATGGAGAGAGAAAAATAGTCAGAACATGCCAAGTGCCAGATGAGTGACAGAGACCATCTC
>NW_012117910.1:839839-849358 GCF_000951035.1 Colobus angolensis palliatus | reverse complement strand
TAGCCTAGGCAATGATCCTTGACCTTCTGAATCTTAATTTAGCTGCGTTGACATGACATTCATGGAGAGAGAAAAATAGTCAGAACATGCCAAGTGCCAGATGAGTGACAGAGACCATCTCGTCTGTACCAGCTTGGAAGAAGAGGGCCTGGTAGACTGAAATCATGTGAAATGCTTTTTAGAGGAGTTAGAGCTTGAACTGGACTTTGAAAGGTGGGAGGAGAATTAGCAGCAGCAGTAGCAGTTGTAATAATAACAGTAATAGCTGTGTGTCGCAGCACTGGGTTGGTAATCTATATGTTATCTCACTCTTCCCCCCAACTCTGAGTTCAGCAGTAGTCCTGTTTTATATCTGATAAAAAGGAGGTGGTGTGACTCTTGTGCCACACAGTGAGGAAATGACAACTGGAGTTTCCGTCTGGTCCACATTGCTGCCTTTGTTCTGCCTGGCTTGGACCCTGGAAAACCTGGCCCTGTTCAATTTTTGACAAAAGGTAAAATGTGCAAACTTTCTGAACCAGGAATTTATCCTGCAAAAAGATAAATGAAGAAAGATGCTCGTTGCATCCTTATTTGTATTAATAAGAGACTGGGAAAACTCAAAAGTTCATCAAAGGAGAATTGCTTCAACAATTTTACATTGTAATCCATATGACAGAATACTGATTTTTTTTTAAAAAGAGGTTAGCTCCATAGAAGTGACAGGAAACTGTCCACAATGTGTCCTGAGGTCAAAAAAGCAAGTTGCAGAACAGTATGTAAGCAGTTTGTAACATTTTTGTAAATACATACGTAAAAATATTTTTGGCTTTACTGCTTGGTCTGTTTAGACTTCCAGATTCTCTGATGATACCACTTTGGTGCTTGTCCTAATGGGAAAGTTTCCTCAAATCCTGTGATGAGTTTGACAGTTTCAGAATTCCTTCATACATACAGTGAATGACAGACAATTCCTGTGAATATATGTGTGTTTATATGTCCTGTTTTCTGTGTATTTATTTAAGATAATCTGATTGTCATCCTCACGCAGTGGCCATACTAATCTCTGTATTGTTTCAATTTTGGTGTATGTGCTGACGAAGCGAGCACTGTATGCCCTGTTTATTATGGAAACGTAATGCTTCTAGATGGAAGATATTTGATAGGATAATAGACATTAGCAGAGGTTTCCTCTGGAAAGAGAAAATGGGCATGCACTTGGCAGAGAAAGCTGCCACACTTTGGCAGAGGAACAGGCTGCTTTTAATCTAACCCTGTTCCTTTGAGAAGTTGTTCCATTTCAGTCAAACACCCCTTCAGGAGAACTGAATGTGAAAACAAAAACACTAGCTCTGCTCCATCCCTACCCTGGTCTTCTCTCACTGTTCCCAGCAAGAAAAAAAATACTCTGTATTTAATCCTAAGACTTAACGTTTTCCTGACCCTGGACAAAATGCATAGTTTAGACAAAGGGTAGACAAACCACCCACTCTTTCCTCATGGTGTAAGGTGTTAGTCATCTATTTTTCCCCTGTACTAGAGGTCTTTCAGGGCCAATAGTCCCTCTGGCAAGAGTGAAGCTTCATCTCTGCCCTCGATGATAGAGCCTTAGCAACCAGAATCAACCATGCTGGAGGAGAGGTCCTTTGCATTGGTACTAGGTGGATAATGGCCCTGCCTAGCAAGATACTTGGCCTCAGAAACAAGAAAGGGGTTGATCAGAGAGCCACAGGCCCGAGGGAAGTGGAGTCACTGCAGCTCCAGAGTCTGCATGGTTCATTTTGACACTAATCATAGACTTACAGAGCCCCCAGACACCCTCCAGGATAAGGCTCCTTAACTTTAGTTGGATAACTGATCCCCTTGAGAATCTGATGAAAGCACACAATTTGGCCGGGCTCACGCCTGCAATCCCAACACTTTGGGAGGCTGAGGCGGGTGGATCACCTGAGGTCGGGAGTTCAAGACCAGCCTGACTAACATGGAGAAACCTCATCTCTACTAAAAATACAAAATTAGCCAGGCATGGTGGCCCATGCCTGTAATCCCAGCTACTTGGGAGGCTGAGGCAGGAGAATTGCTTGAGCCCGGGAGGCGGAGGTTACAGTGAGCCAAGATCGAGCCATTACACTCCAACCTGGGCAACCAGAATAAAACTCTGTCTTGAAAAAAAAAAAAAAATTTTAGATTTCCTGGAGCCCATCGTAGACCCTCTGGGGCCATGGTTCCCAGTGGGAAAGGTACAACCTTACCCTCTCATTTATGTATTGAAAAAATATATATTCTAAATTAGTTCCCTTTTATATCTCTTTTCTATTACCATAGGAGGTTATATTGATTTTTAAATTATGTGTGTAAGTAGGATGGGTTATATTATCAGGATATAATATTCAGAATTTCTGTATTTTGAATTTCACTTCAGAATAGTAAAGGGGACATTTTAGACACTATTTGCTGTAAAGAGGAAGTGTTTGGTCTTTAGGATTTAGAACCACTGTTCTGGGGACCCCAGATTAAAATCTGCTCTGGTCTACTCCTCTCTTTTTGTTGTTGTTCTTGTTGTTGTTGTTGTTTTGAAACAGAGTCTCTCTCTGTCACCCAGATTGGAGGGCAGTGGTGCAGTCTTGGCTCACTGCAGCCTCCGCCTCCCGGGTTCAAGCAATTCTTACGCCAAATAACTGGGATCACCAGCATGTGCCACCACACTCAGCTTATTTTTGTATTTTTTAGTAGAGATGGGGTTTTGCCATGTTGGCCAGACTGGTCTCGAACTCCTGGCCTCGATCCACCTGCCTTGACCTCCTAAAATGCTGGCATTACAGGCATGAGCCACCACGCCCGGCCATCACTTCTGTCATTTTAAGGAGAAGGAAAACCAAACCTAATAGAGACACTTGCTGAAAACACTGGGAGAGTTATTGGCAAAGCTGGACTCAGAAACCAGGCCTCCTGGTGCCTGGCTGGGCTGTTTTCACCACAGCACTGCTGGCCCTTTCTACAGTGTTTCCAGTCTTCTGACCACATTGTGCACTTCTAGTGGACAAAGTCCAGATCTTTCTTTGGGAATCTTTTTATTCCTAGTTGAGTATTCTATACTCAGTAGGCCCTTGGTAAATATTAGGTGAGAAAACAAAATGAAATCAATTCAAAATTTGGTTCTCCTCCTCGGTAATTTAGTGCACTGGGATAAGGACCAGAGAAGCCTGGGGAAGGTTAATGTGCTCTTGCCATTGGAGGCTGGCACAGTTTTAATTTCTCCACTGGATGACTGTTCTGCTTTCCACGGGTCTCCTGGTTCTCCAAGGGCATTGCCCTCCTGCAGATGAACTTGCAAGCTAATACTGGGTTCTCTCTGGGCTCACATCTAACCTTAGCTGTGGCACCGGGTAACAGCTGATTCCCACTTCATTGTCTTTATACCTGGGAAGGGGGAACAGATCCTGTGGCCTGCCTCTGCTCCCCTTGGGAATGGGCAAGGAGCAGATCCAACAAGGCCCTGCAGGCAGGTAAAAGTTCTGGTTGAGAATAAATCCAGAAAGAGCTAAAATAAATTTGGGGGTTTGCAAGCCCAACCTGATTATGTTAAAAGTTTCATGTTCCCTTCTTGGGCAGTGTCCTTCAGATACTAAAGAGAAGATACAGGGGTAATGGGCAGATGCTGGAAAATGGTTTGGGGCTCTCCTACTGGCTCTGTGACCTTGTGTCAGTTACTTCCCTGGTCTGGGATTCCACACTCTCTGTCACATCCAGGACAGTCAATGGCCAAGAGGTTCTGGATCAGGACTCTAGGATTCTCTGTGTCTTCTGTCTTGATGTCTACGCAAGCTACTTTATGGGAGAGATAACATCCCTTCTCTATGTCCCAGCTTCCCCATCCATTAAAAAAAGAATTCAAGGCTGGGCATGGTGGCTCATGCTGGTAATCTCAGCACTTTGGGAGCCCAGGAGTTCGAGACCAGCCTGGGCAACACAGTGATACCTAATCTCTACTAAAAACAAAGAAACAGACAAAAAAATTCAAGCTTTATGTATTAAGTGCTTTCTCCTCTGTGGGTGACATTGTCTGGTCTGGTGCTAAACCTTGTTCTTGCTGAAGCACACAGTATACGCCTTCTTTCCCAGGACCCGGCTGCTCACTAATACGAATATTCCCCCTCCCCCGGGAGCTATATGGTACCACAGAGCATCTGTGAGGAGGGGGCGGTGGAGATGAAGGATGCCTGGGATGTGAGGAAGGAGGCAAAATCTCAGGTTGGGTGACAGTGTGGACAAGCAGAGCAGCTGAGACATCTGTGAGGCTAGTTCAGATCTCCTGGTAGTGCTGGTATTGCCATAGAAATGGGGCACAGGGCTTCTCCCATCTCCCGGCATTGTCTCCAGGATGGCCCTTCTCCCACAGGCCTCGTCCTAACAATAATAGTGGTGACTACAGTGCATTGAGTGCTTGCTCTATGCCAGGCATCATGCTAAGTGCCTCACAGAACTTATCACATTGAATCATCAGGTATCCCTGTGAGATACCCCCAGTGTAGCAGTCAGGAAACCAAAGCTTAGGTTTTGTTACTTCCCTAAGGCCATGGAGCTAGCCTTTAGTCAAGTCCAGCTCAGCTCTGATGATAAAGTCTTTGCTCTCATTGATTTTCCATTGGCTCTGACAAAAAGAAACTGGAGATTTGATTGTGGGTGTTGAGGGGGGTGTAGGTATGGTTTTTCTGCTTATAAATGTAATGTTAATAGATAGTCATCATAAAATATATTTGCAGAAATACTGTAAAAATGAAAGCCCTCCATAAACATCCTATCACCCTAGAGATAACCACTGTTAGAGTTAGAATAAATTTCCCCAGAATTATTTTGTGTGTACACACTTCCTTAAACCAAAGTGAGTACATACCATACATGTTGTGTTCATGCTTATTTGTTTAATATGTCTCAGATACTTTACATGTCAGTTTATTCTCTTTAACATTGTACGGATGGATTGTAATTTACTTAACAGACCTTATTATGGTCATATTGTTTACTGCCAGTTTCCCAGGCTGCTGGGAATATCCTTGTTCCTATATCTTTGTGTATTTGTGTATTTCTGTAGGATAAATTTTCACAAGTAGAATTGCTGAGTCAAGGGGAATTTTAACGGTATTACAAAGTTAAGAGAGATTAAGCACCTTTTCTGATGTCTGTTTCTCATTCCTATATTCTTGTGTAAATTGCCTGCTCATTGTCTCTGTCTGTTCTTTGGTCAGCCGGGAGAGGAGTGAAACTCAGGGGTGAAGGCTGGACTTTTGAGCAGTCTGCTTACCTTGTGATCCCATGCCCACCCAGCCAGTTCTGCCTCTGTGACCTCTGGGAAGGAACATCCCCAAGAAATATCTGGCCAGTCACAGACCCAGTTAGACCTGGACCAGAAAGCAGACGTGTTGAACCCCTGTGATCACCTAGGACTGTGACTCACCCATAACTGAGAGTATGAGATCAAAGTCCCACCCTGCTGTTTACCAGCTGGGTCACCATAAACAAGTCTCCAAGCCTAGATTTCTTCATCTAGCAAGGAGAGGGTTGAACTGATGGCATTCCACTTCTAGTTCTAACACTCTGAGAGCCAAAAATCCATGGAGGAAGAAGAACCTCACAGGCAGAAAGCTGGACATGGGACTTCAAGGCATTGCCAAGTAAGAGATACTTACAGATGCCAGGATCACTGCAGGTGAGGGTCCCATCTTCAGGGACCAGGTGAGAGTTGTACCTCTGGTTGGGCAGCACCTCTGTCATCTCTCCTGCCCGCTGCCTCTCCCCCATCTTGGTCTTCAGGAAAATCCCAAAACCAACATCCGCTCCATCTGACATAAACTGCCACCTGCAGGGGACATCACCAGTTTATAACATAATTCTGTCTGTGTGTGCCCTCTCTGGGGTCCTGGCACCAGGGCTTGTCCTATCCCAGCCCACCTATCAGGACCTATAGATGAAAGCTCGGGTCTCCTGGAAGGGCCCGGGCCCCTACCTGAGGACACAGCCAGGGAAGAGGATCTCATACTCCACTTGGTGGGAGGAGCCACGGGAAATCTGCACGCTGTGTTCATACTGCTGTTTCACCTGGTCTCTCACATAATACTTCTTGGGGATGTCACCCCCATAGTTGATCTAGAAGCATGGCATGGAGTGAACTGGAATATGCATTTGAGCCAGGCATCCCTGTTCACCTCCAGCCTCTGGCGGCTCATACCTTGGATTTGCACTTGGGGTTTCCATCAGGGTCAGTCATGGTGCCCCCATACTCCACAGGCACCTGGTCAGGGCTGATATGTTTCAGTAAAACCTCCTTCCAATTTGCTGGCAGGAGAGGGAAGGAAGGATAGAGATGTATCTCAACACTAGGTAAGATTTCACCATAACCCTAGTGATGTACACTGAAGAGGCAGAAAAAAACCATTCATCGCACCCCCAACACCCCGCCTCAAATTCCTGCATTAGGAGCACACAGTGCATGCATAGTACTGCAGGGGGTTCAGTAGGAGCCAGAGGATGGCTCTGCCCCAGGCCAGAAATCGAGACCCTGGTTCCTGTCCTCATTGTGTCTGAACAGCTAAGTGACCTTATTCTTGCCCTGCCTGGTTATGGTGGAAGTGAAATGAACTAAGTACTTGAGAAGGCTTTTTTTTTTTTTTTGAGGCAGAGTCTCACCTGTTTCCTTAGGCTGGAATGCAGTAGCGCAATCCTGGCTCACTGCAACCTCTGCAACCTCCGCCTCCCGGGTTCAAGTGATTCTTCTGCCTCAGCCTCCTGAGTAGCTGGGACTACAGGCACCCGCCACCACACCCAGCTAATTTTTTCTATCTTTAGTAGAAACGGGGTTTCACCATGTTGGCCAGGCTGGTCTCAAACCGCTGACCTCAGATGATCCACCCACAAGGGCCTCCCAAAGTACTGGAATTACAGGCATGAGCCACTGCGCCTGGCCGAGAGGGCTTTTTAAACCATAAAGTGCCTTATACATGTAAGAGTATGTTATTACCCCAGGGAGGTGATACATTGAAGTACAGCAGGGTGGGGACAAAGAAAGGGGAGAAGGACATTCCATGCAGAGGGAACAGCACGTGTGGCGGGCAGGAAGGCCTGAATGCACATACTCTGCCCTGATTAGACTGAACATTGTGAGGGCAGATCTGTGTGTCTTTCCCCCACCTTCCCCTACAGCTAAGTCGTGACTTAATAAATAAATGCATTTCTGTAGAGTCACCCCTTAAATGGATTCCTTGGCTTTACCCCAGCCACCATTTCGCTTCTGCTCCTATTGTTTTCAGCTGTTGAGCCACCAGTAATTTGGCTTTTTTTTTTTTTTTAAATACCCAAGCTCTTTCCTGTCTAGGAGAGTTTGACTCTAGCACAGCCAGTGCTGAGAAGCACTTCTCCACCAATCCAAATTCATAAATACAAGCCAGGTACAATATTTTGATACTAAAACCTGCCCATGCCTACTGTATAGAGCATATATAGGCAGCAGCTCCAGGCCCTGGGGTACAAGCCAGTGTCATGCTGGCTGGAAACCCACAGAAACTGTCCAGAGTCTGCCAGCCCTCAGATTTTTAGGGAACAAAGACCATGCAACTCCTGAGAACACAGTGTCTGTGGTCTTGAGGTGATTTAATCTGCACTGCTAAGCTCCAGTGACCAGCCCGAGTGAATTTCCCCCCTCTGTTGAAGATCCTGTACCTTCCCAGCCTGAGGCAGGTTTGGTTGAAAGAGTTTTAGGTGTGGGTAGGGGAACAGACTGAACCTCCTACACAGCTCTGCTGCCAGGAAACCAAACCGTCTCATGCCCATGGTGGGTGGCAGCAGCAGAAAAAACGAAAATCATGAAAACCTCTTGCTCAGCTTTTATAGTTCTTCCCCGAGTCCAGCTGGAGAGTTGGGATAAGGCCAGGAGGATTCTTCCCATCTTACAGAGAGAATAACTGAGGCAACAAAAAGCAGAGAGCTGGCTGGGCGCAGTGGCTCATGCCTGTAATTCCAGTCCTTTGGGAGGCCGAGGCAGGAGGATTGCTTTATCCCAGGAGTTCAAGATCAACCTGGGCAACATAGTGAGATCCCATCTCTACCAAAAATAAAAATTTAGGTGGGTGTGCTGGCTATAGTCCCAACTGCTCAGGAGACTGAGATGGGACGATCATTTGAGCCCAGGAAGTTGAGGCTGCAGTGAGCCGTGATCACACCTCTGCACTCCAGCCTGAGCAACAGAGCAAGACTCCCTCAAAAAAGAAAGAAGAATGCTTTTGTGGGGACCTAAATTAAAAAAAAAAAACAGAGCTTGAGCTTGTTGCTGCCAGAGCTAAGTCTGGAACCCAGAAGTCCTACACTTCCCTGATGAGTTCACTTCACTCCCCAGGCCTCACTAGCACACATTTGGAAAATCTCCACTTCTGATGTGTCACCAAAAGATGAACATTGTGAAGCCTTCCGTATCCCTCTTACCTACCCTCCAAGTTCAATGCCATAGGTGGCATTCACCCTTTCATGAGCCTGTCCCAATATACCTTTTTGTTTTGTTTTTGAAACGGAGTCTCACTATGTTTCCCAGGCTGGTCTCAAACCCTTGTGCTCAAAATGGTCCTCCTGCCTCAGCCTCCTGAGTAGCTGGGATTACAGGTGTGAGCCACCACACCTGGATGCCCAGTCTACCTCTCTAGCCTTTTCTCCCTCCACTCCACTTCAGCAAAACTGAACTCCTGCCTGTCCCTGGCTGGGTTGATGCCCGTGTGTCCTCTTTGCTGGGTTTTGGGTCACACTTTGCCTTGTGTCCTGATGTTAACCCTGCTTCCCTGTATATCCATTCCCTGTTGACTTGCTTCTCTGCCAACCTCATTAATCACTTCTTCTCAGTCTTCCTGGTGGGTTCCTCTTTCTCTGCCTGCTCTTGAGCTTGGATATTCCTCAGGGTTCCACCTCTGTTCCTCTGTAGGCACTCTTACGTACTGACAAGGTTTTAGCTGCTGCTGTTATTTGATAACTCCCAAATCTCCAGACCAGAGTTTTCTCCTAAGCTTCAAACTCCGGTATTCCCAACATTTTTATATCTCAAGACTCCTCAGGCTCAACTTCAAGCTTTTTTGTTTTCCCCAGTTGAACTAATCATCACCATCTCTCGGTCACCTCTGCCAGATACTAGGAGCTCATTCTAGATTTCTTTCTCCCTTACTTCTTACATCTAGTCAATTGAGTTCTGCTGTTTTACTTCCTGAATAAGTAGTTGTTTTTTTTTTTTTTTTGAGATGGTTTCGCTCTGTTGCCCAGGTTGGAGTGCAGTGGCACCAAACACTTACAAAGTGTTTGGGATTATGGGCCTAAGCCACTGTGCCCGGCCCTAAATAATTATTATTTTATTTTATTTTTTTAATTCAGTCTCACTCTGTCGCCCAGGCCGGAGTGCAGTGGCATGATCATGATCTCCGCTCACTGCAAGCTCCACCTCCCAGGTTCATGCCATTCTCCTGCCTCAGCCTCCTAAGTAGCTGGGACTACAGGCGCCCGCCACCACGCCGG
>NW_012117910.1:828606-839345 GCF_000951035.1 Colobus angolensis palliatus | reverse complement strand
GATGGTCTCGATCTCCTGACCTCGTGATCCGCCCGTCTCGGCCTCCCAAAGTGCTGGGATTACAGGCTTGAGCCACCGTGCCCGGCCCCTAAATAATTCTTAAATCCATCCTCTCCTCTATATCCCTATTGCCACTTCCCCACTTCAGGCTTGCAATACCTCTTGCATAGACTGTGGCAACAGTGTGCAAACTGGCACCCTTTGCAATCTTGCTAGTACAGTGTCTCAGTTTAAAATCTGTAGTACTCCCGTGCTGAAAACTCCTCTGATTCCCAGTGGCCTGTAGAGTCATGTCCCACTTCTCAACCTAGTGCCCTGGATTCTCTGGGGCCTGACTCCTGGTTCCCTCTCCAGCCTCAGACCTTGCCGCACCCTGCCTTACATTCTAGAACAGCTGCCTCTGCCATACTATGTAAGGTCTTTGTTCAGTGCTCTTCTTTCTGCCAAGCAGCTTCCTGCCTTGCTCCATCTGGCAGACTCTTACTATTCCATAGCATGCAGCTTAGGTAGGCATCACCCCCTGCCTAGCTCAGGTGGAGTGAGTGCTCCTGCTGAGTGCTCCCACGCACTTTGTGGTTTCCCCTTCCATACATTTACCATAGCATGCTGACAGATTTGTTTGTGTCTGCCTTCCCAGAGAGGCCAAAAGACCTTCAAGGGACCCTTTTTTTTTTTTTGAGAGGGAGTCTCTGTTGCCTAGGCTGGAGTGCAGTGACACAATCTCAGCTCACTGCAACCCTCCACCTCCTGGGTTCAAGCGATTCTCCTGCCTCAGCCTCCCAAGTAGCTGGGATTACAGGTGCCCACCACGACGCTTGGCTAATTTTTCTATTTTTAGCAGAGACGAGGTTTCACCATGTTGGCCAGGCTGGTCTCGAACGCCTGAGCTCAAGCGATCCGCCTGCCTCGGCCTCCCAAAGTGCTGGGATTACAGGCATGAGTCACCGTGCCCGGCCAGGACTCTGTCTTATTCATCTTTGTAGTCTTGGCACTAGCTCGGGCCTGGCACATACTATGTGCTTGTCAAATGAAGCTGCTCCTAGTTTTCCACAACTGAAAGCAACCTTGCTCCTGCACCCTCTCTGTGACTATTCTACTGTCTTTTCTAGTTTATATCATAGCTTTCTCTCTCTAGGCCTTTTTTTTTAAAAACAGGGTCTTGCTCTGTTGCCCAGGCTGGAGTGCAGTGGCACAATCATAGCTCACTGCAACCTTGAACTCCTGGGCCCAAGGGATCCTCCTGCCTAAGCCTCCAAATAGCTAAGACTACAAGTGCACGCCACGATGCCCACCTATTTTTTATTTTTTAGTAAAGACAGGGTCTCGCTTTGTTGCCCAGGCTGGTCTTGAGCTCCTGGCCTCAAGTGATCCTTTCACCTCAGCCTTCCAGTGTTGGGATTACAGGCACGAGCCACTGCACCCAGCCTCTCTTTCTAAGGTCTTCTGTCTCCTGTTATACTGTAAGTTCCTTGAGGGCAAGAACTGGAGTTTCATTCATCTTTGAATGTACAATAGTGGGCCCAGTGCTTGCTTCTAGAGTGTCTGAGAGAAAGAGTTCTTAGGAAAACAGACGAAGGCACTAGCTCTGCCCCAGCTTGCTCCTGGGTCCCACTGCTCCCAAACTAGCAGGGGGAGCTTTCGCCATGGTGGCTACGGCCACACCCCTAAAGCTGGACCTGATTTAGGCTACAGACCATCCTTTGGAGTTGAGAACAGTCTGGACCACTTACCTCCCAGGACCATGATCTTCTTACGAGTGTCCTCACTCAGGAAGGGTTTGATGAGGTTATAGGCCACAGGAAACAGTTTGGGGGCTGGAACAGAGACCAGATAATGTGAGGCCGGGAGCAGTGCCCAGTCTGTCCCTGGCAGCATCCTCTGCAGCACCTCTTACCCTCCCAGCAGCCCATGCTGGGCCACATGTTCCCTAGGGCTGTGGAGCCCACGTAGGCAGCCCAGGGTGTGCAGCTCAGCATGGGCATCTTTGAGGTCCAGCCTTCCCATCTGTAGAGTGGATATAATCAGATGGTTTCTTCCTATCTCATCAGGCTGGGTGGCTCAAAGGAGGTCATAAATACTGAAAGCTCTGTGAGCTGTAAAGTAGTCTCCATATGTGAAGGGCAGTCTTCTTTTTATTTTATTTTTTTGAGACAGTCTTGCTCTGTCACCTAGGCTGGAGTGCAGTGTCACAATCTTAGCTCACTGCAGCCTTGAACTCCTGGGCTCAAGCAATGCCCTTGTCTCAGCCTCAGTGAGCTCTCGGCTCACTGCATCCTCCAGCTCCTGGGTTCAAGTGATTTTTGTGCTCCAGCCACCTGAGTAGCTGGGACTACAGGTGTGGGCCACCACACCTGGGTAATTTTCATATTTTTAGTAGAGATGGGGTTTTGCTGTGTTGGCCAGGCTGGTCTTGAACTCCTGACTTCAAGTGATCTGCCCACCTCAGACTCCCAAAGTGCTGGGATTACAGGAGTGAGCCACTGTGCCCAGCCCTATTTTTATTTTTCTGAGACGGAGACTTGCTCTGTCGCCCAGGCTGGAGTGCAGTGGCACAATCATAGCTCACTGCAGGCTTAAACTCCTGGGCTCAAGCAATGCTCTTGCCTCAGCTCTGAGAAACTGGAACTACAGGCATGCACCACCATACCCAGCTCATTTCCTTAACTGTTTTATAGAGATGAGGTCTTGCTATGTTACCCAGGCTGGTCTCAAACTCCTGGGCTCAAGAGAGCCTCCCGTCCCGGCCTCCCAAAGTGCTAGGGTTACAGGCGTGAGCCAGCACACTAGCAGGGGCAGCAGTCTTCTGAACATGTCCTTAGACTCCTCTTTTGGCTCACTGTTTGGCCCTCCATCTGCCCCAGTCATATTTTTGACCCCTCTTTTCCATCTGGCTTTATCACAAGAAATTCCCAACTTACCTTTAACAACAAAAAGACGCTTCAGTGTTTCGGGATAATTTTCCTCAAACATGCAGAGAAACTGTGGAAACAATCACTCTTGATTCCAGCAGGCTCAGAATCTGCCCCCATCGCCTCACCCATCCCACAGGACAGCCTAGCAGAGGGGCCCACTAGTCCTCCCCTTACCTCTGCCCCCTTCCTCCCCACCCCTGCCCCTCACCTCTCCATAGGCCTCCACAGCAGGCTTCCAGAGATGCTTGAGGCCAAGCCCCTCACAGTCATAAATTATGGTGATGGTCTCCACCTTCTTCCCCAACTGCAGGGAACAGAGAGCAGGAAGTCTTGTCAGGCTGTCCTACTTCAGAAGCCCACTCCAGTCCAGGGCAAATGATTGCACTGTGCACCCATAGAGCAACCAGAGCTAGTTAGGGCCGGACCTAGAGTTTTCCAAATTGAGATAATCACCCCAGGCCAGAATTGTGGCCTAGGCGAGTCATTCTTCCTGCTTAGGTCTCCGTGTTCTTATCCAGTACATGACTGAGTGGATCTAGATGACATCTGAGATGGCTTTGGTTCTGCAGTTTGGCCTGATGGCCTCCCCCTTCCTGAGTCACTGTGTGCTCTGTGCACGGTACCTGTAGAGCCACTTAAACGCCCAAGCACAGATGTTCTGTGCACCCTGAACCCTCGGGTGCATCCACGTCTAATGCCTCCTGCATCTCCAGCTCCGCAGGGTCTCTGCGCACAGTAGGCTCTCTGTGAACGTTTGCAGATGAATGTGGGAATGTTCCCGGACTTTATGGCATCATTTCACTGGATCTTTACAACTGCTGAGAGGAGGGCAGGAGGGAAGTGGCAGCTCCTGCTTGTTCTTCAGCCTTTTTCTCAGTAAGGGAATCAGCTATCCTTATCTTTTTTGATGCAGGGTTCTAGCCCTGTTGCCCAGGCTGGAGTGCAGTGGTGCGATCACGGCTCACTGCAGCCTTGACCTCCCAAGTTCAAGTGATCATCCCACCTCAGCCTCCCTAGTAGCTGGTATGTGCCACTATGCACAGTTATTTTTTTACTTTTTTTGTAGAGACAGGCTCTTGCCATGTTATCCAGGCTGGTCTTGAACTCCTGGGCTCAGTCTGCCCACCTCAACCTCCCAAAGTGCTGGGATTACAGGCATGAGCCACCACACCCAGCCATCCTTATCTTTTTTGAATACAGAATTAGAGAAGCAAGAATCTGAGATCATCTGCACCAGTGATACTCAAATACTTGCTCAAGGATGGGTTGGTCCACAATAAGATTTCACTGGGTCCCCAGATAAATGAGAAAAATAACAAAAACATAGTGAGTTTTTTATGAAGCTAAATTTATTCAATGTAAAGGACTGGTTTTTTTTTTTTTTGTTTTTTTTTTGAGATGGAGTCTCACTCTGTCACCCAGGCTGGAGTGCAGTGGCATGATCTTGGCTCACTGCAACCTCCTAAAAGACTCCTTTTTTATCTGAGATTATTGCCATTCTTATAGTTTTGGGTGTTAATGATGGCAACAATAGATGATCATTGTTTTAAAGTCCTTACATGGCAAAATAGACATTTGGGAATATTCTAAAACTTGGAAATGTCACTGGTCTAGGAAATCCCAAAGCCTGGCCCTCAGCCGGGTCCAGTGGCTCACACCTGTAATTCCAGCACTTTGGGAGTCCGAGGTGGGTGGATCACTTGAAGTCAGGAGTTCAAGACCAGCCTGGCCAACATGACAAAACCCCATCTCTACTAAAATAGTTTTAAAAACTAAAAAAAAAAAAAAAAAACTCTGGGCCTTGGCCCTGAAGCTGTGTTTATATTCCTGCGTGACATCCCAGCTTCTGCTGGAATGCCTGTGCTGTGGTCAACTCACCTTCGTGGTCTGGCGGGCACACTCCTGCAGAAGCAGCTCACACTCCCGCATCTTGGTCCTGAGCAGGTCCTGTTTGGAGGCTGAGAACAGCAGACCCTTGGCATCCAGAGGTCCAATTATGTCGTACCAGACTGGGCAGCCATCCATGTCATAGCCACACATACCCCCTGACAGATACTGTTGGATCACCTGGGCAAAGACACAGAGGAGCCGCCTGGTCAGCAGGCATCCATACCTTGCCTGGACCACAGGGCCTTACTCCAGGTTCATCAGTATCTTTCTCTATATCCCTCCCCTGGGTACCAACAGATGCCCATTCTGGAGACCATCAGGGCTCAGTGGGCATTGTCAGACCTTTCCTCTAAGGATCCAAATCCAGTGGACCCAGGACCCAGGTTGTGGGTCTGAAAGGCCTAGCATAGGGATGAGGTGGGATAATTTGTGCTCACCTCTGGAGGCTGCCAGCTAATGATGTTGTCAATGTCCTTTTGCTTTCGGAACTCCACGTGCTACAAAGACACAATGGGGAAATTTTTAAAAGGAGGGATGGACAGCCGGGCATGGTGGTTCACACCTGTAATCCTAGCACTTTGGCAGGCCACGGTGGATGGATCACTTGAGGCCAGGAGTTCGAGACCAGCCTGGACAACATGGCAAAATCCCGTCCCTACTAAAAATAGAAAAATTAGCCAGCCGTGGTGGCACACGCCTGTAATCCCGGCTACTCAGGTGGCTGAGGCATTAAATCTCTTGAACCCAGGAGGCGGAGGCTGCAGTGAGTCGATATCATGCCACTGCTGCACTCCAGCCTGGGTGACAGAGCGAGACTCTGTCTCCAAAAAGAAAAAAAGAAAAGAAAAGAGAAAGCAGGGACGGTGGGGGAGGTTTAATAGGCACGTAGCAATAAGCGACAGCGTGAATGGACCACCAGATTGTAAGTGGTCACCAGAAGGCATTAGGCAGGAATGGAAAAGAAGGCCCTGCCTGTGTTAGAGGTCCTAGCAGAACAGATTACCATTCTTGGCTGGCCCAGAGCTACGAAAGCCTGTGTTGCCAGGGAAGGGAATGCAGTTTGTCCCAGAGGGATAAGGCAGCAGTGGTCAGCTGATACTCAAAGCCAAAAGCTGTGATCGGGATGGGAGGTGCAGCAAAAGAAGTCCACGCAAGGAGTGATTCTGATGGGGAGGAACTGAGGCAACAGTGGGATTCAGAGTCAAACGTGTCTTACCTTCCGGAGCATGGCCTCCGACTTCTGCAGGTGGAAGCTTCTCGCTGTAACAGGGAAACAGTTCTGGTTAGGGTTAGGTTAGCAGGACTGGGTGTCCAAGGATGGGGAGATTCCCATATTCCCATCACAGGGCCAGTTCCTCTCAGTCATCTTTCCAGCTAACCCTCAGAGCATCCCACAAGCAGAAGCTAACATGAGAGCCTTTACTGAGAGCTTCTGGGGCACCAGAGGCCCCAGGTTTGCGAGGAGAGCAGTTCAAAGTTCAGGGCAGCTGGGGGCAGCCATTGTAACTTCAAGGTCAAAAGAGTTTTACTCCAGTGTTAAAATCAACTTAAAGGTCTTCCCTCCTCTCAGTGAAAATGAACCCTGGATCCTCTTATCATTTGGCCTTCCCCCTTACACAGACAAACTTTATCTCTTCCACAGTCTCACATCCAATCCTGAGACCTTGACACCACGGTTCAAAGATGAACATACCAGCCTGGGCAATACAGTGAGACCTTGTCTCTCCAAAAAAAAAAAAAAAAATTAGCCACAGGTAGTGGCATGTGCCTGTAGTCCCAGCTACTTGGGAGGCTGAGGTGGGAGGATTGCTGGAGCCTGGGAGGCAGAGGTTGCAGTGAGCTGAGAACTCACCACTATACTCCAGCCTGGGTGACAGAGCGAGATCCTGTCCCAAGAAAAACAAAAAACAAAGATGAATATAGCTGCCCCTGTAATCTGTGGCAGAGCTGGCAGAATAGCCCAGTGGGATAGAGGGGTTGATGAGCCTCCACCCAAACTTGTCCTGTCCTCAAAGGGCCCACACATTCCCTAAAGCCACACAAAGGGTCTGCCTCCCAGGGCTCCTGACAAGTTTCAGAATTCAGTTTCACCTGGGTCACCTCTTTATGCATGATGCCCCAAAAGTTGTCCTGCTCCAGCTTGAACACAAAGACCTCACTGACCCCCAAGGCCGCTTACTCCCAGGTAATCATAGCTGCAGTTTGCACTCAGCTGTCATGATACTGAGCTGAGATTCATTTCAGATATACTCAGAGATTAGGATCGCCTCCTTAGCCACATGACAACACTTCCAAGACTGGAAAATTCTGTGCTGTCACCCTGCATCTCCCCTACCATCATGCTGCCCATCCTTGGAGCCTTTACCAAGCCCCACAGCGTGGTCTCAAGTCCATGCAAATAACTTCCCTTTGAATGTTTTCCAGTTTTCCAGGGCCCCCTCAGAGTGTGCTCTTAAGAGCCACACAGAGCCCCAGGTGTTGTCTAAGAACTTTCTTTTTCTTTTCTTTTTTCTTTTTCTTTTTTTTTTGAGACAGAGTTTCACTCTTGTCTCCCAGGCTGGAGTGCAATGGTGCGATCTCAGCTCACTGCAACCTCTGCCTCCCAGGTTCAAACGATTCTCCTGCCTCAGCCTCCTGAGTAGCTGGGATTACAGGCACGTGCCACCACATCTGGCTGATTTTTGTATTTTTAGTAGAGATGGGGTTTCACCACGTTGGCCAGGCTGGTCTCAAACTCTTGACCTCAGGTGATTCACCCGCCTGGGCCTCCCAGAGTGCTGGGATTGCATGAGCCACCGGCCTAAGAACTTTCTTGGCAACAGGCACACCCTTAACTCAGGTGGAGCTTATGGGCACTGAACCCCCCCCCCAAATCCTTTTCACCTGTGCCACTGCTAAGCCTCCATTGCATACGTGGAGAAGAGAGACCTTAGATCCTTCCCTATCAAATTTCCTCTTGTTACAGTCAACTTCAGTCCATCCTTTAAACAGTTTTGAGATCCACATTCTGATCAGTTTTGCCATCTGACCTATGAACTGTCCCTCCCAGTTGTATGTCCTCTGTGGATTTGGCATCTAGATCTGCTGACAGCCCTGGAACCTGGGCCAGACAGGCTGCCCTCTGGACTGTCACTGGTCCCTTAACCATCGCTCTCTGGGAGTGTCGAGCACATTCCCTGACTCTGCTGTTACGAAAATCAGTCCCTTCTCCCGGGCCCATAGGCTCCCTCAAGAGATTTGACCAACGCCACACCCGTCACAGGTGCCGGACACATCCTGGCAGCACTGAATCCCATCCTTCTTCGTGTGCTGCCACGATAGCATGGGACAGCTTTTAGAGGAATATCTTCTGGGTTTGCTTCCCAGCTCTTCATTTTTCTGCTTAACCTTGGACAAGATCCTGTACACCTCTGACCAAATCATCTGATAAGCTAGAAACACTTGGAAGATGCAAGGCACTGTCCTCTCAGGATGGGGGAGTTGGACCATGAAAATGAGAATCTTCCATAGGAAGGACACTGCTACTGTGAGAAGAACCCTTATCTTCCTAGGGAATAGGAGTGGTGGCGAACTGTGAGCCCCTTATCTTGGGGAGGCTCTCCAGTTAACCCTTATCTGCCAACGCCCAACATCCAGCATCTTCTGTGAGGGCTCGCCCAGAGTTGCTACCTGCTCCTGGCAGTACCACACCTGGGGCCTCCCCATGCCTGATTGAGGCTTCTCCAGGCTCCTGCTGACCTGGTCAGAGGCAACTCAAAGCATGACTTGGGGCACTGCAAGAACCCAGCTCCGGAACAGCCGTCTGGGTGGTGGTGGTTCATTCATTCCCTAGACCTGTAAAATGCAGAGACTCAGACTCCCTCCCAGGGCCTCCACCACATCCTTGTTTTATCCTGCTGTCTGATCCTTCTTGCTGGGGTGCCCAGAGCTCAGCCTCAGTCAGGGGGAAGCAGAGGAGACTTGCGGACCTGCTCTCCGTGCCTGGAAGCCAGCAGAAAACTGAAGCCCTCAGTGGAGAAAGGGAGGAAGAGCAGCCCCAAGCCCATACCTAGGTTAGGGACAGACATTCTGCTGGTGTGTGGCTTTTTTGAAAGGTCTCTGTCAGATTGAAGGAGAGAAAGAGAAAAGGCTGTTTTCTTTGAGACAGAATCTTGCTCTGTCGCCCAGGTTGGAATGCAGTTGTGCGATTATAGCTCACTATAGTCTCAAACTACTGGATTAAGCGACTTCCCACCTCAGCTTCCTGAGTAGCTGGGACTACAGGTGCACACCACCACACCCAGCTAATTTTTCTTTTTCTTTTTTAAGTAGAGGCAAGGTCTTGCTCTATTGCCCAGGCTAGTCTTGAATTCCTGAGCTTAGGTGATCCTCCCACCTTGGCCTCCCAAAGTGCTGGGATTACAGGCATGAGCCACCATGCCAGGCCTTGGTTTTTTGTTGTTATTTTTTGGGTTTTGTTTTTTTTTTTTTTTTAAGGACAAAACAAGCAAACAAACAAAAAAACCAATTGAGATTCATATTAGGTTCTGACCAGGCCTGAGCTCCTGCTCGGGAAATGTGAGACACAAATGAAATGCAGAGGAGAGAGACACTTCCTCTGTTGTAAGAGGCTGAGCTTGGCTTTAAGGAGCAGGGGTGGCTTCCTGGAAAGGATACTGGCCTGGAGGCTGGAGCCCTAGGTTTCTGCCCTGATTCTGCTTCACATTAACTGTGTAACTTCAGGTAAGTCCCTTCCCCAATCTGAGCCTGTTTTCTCATCTGGCAAATGAGAATGATAACACTCTTTGAATGACCGCCACTGTGAGGGGGTAGGTTGTGCCTGAAGTATGAGGCTCCCCAGGAATCGACAGACCAGCTGCCAGGACCCCTCGCTGGCCCCTGCCTCAGTAAGAGAGCTGTTGTTGTTGTTCAGTGGCTCTCAGAAACCATGCTTCTCCCCGGAACAGCAGCTCCCTAGTCTGCTGGATCGTTTTGCAACTGGCCCTTTAAGAAGGCTACTATCTTCCCACTCTATCCACCCACCTGCTTCTAGCTGCAGCCCTTCAGCAAATGCTGGGCCAAAATTTCCTCCAGCCTGGACTGATTCCATTGCCGCCCCCACACTGCCCCT
Source organism: Colobus angolensis palliatus (assembly GCF_000951035.1). Classification (NCBI taxonomy): domain Eukaryota; kingdom Metazoa; phylum Chordata; class Mammalia; order Primates; family Cercopithecidae; genus Colobus; species Colobus angolensis. The sequence goes on along the minus strand of NW_012117910.1, from coordinate 829,433 downwards.
CCACCCTCTCTGGGCGGTAGACTGGGGTAGGGGGATGGGATGGAAGCTTTTTTGGGGAAAGGGGCAAGTGACACTTCCAGAGGCTCCTGGATGCATCTGCCCTCAGATGTTTACAGGCAACCTCTCAGGAGCATGCCAGCTCCATGAAATTTCTGGAAAGAAAAGGAAAATACATTTCTTCACCTGCCCCCAGACTCCTAGGGTGTGCATGTGCATGTCTTTATGTGTCCATAAAGAAATAATAGGGCCAGTCACAGTGGTGTGTACCTGTAATCCAAGCTACTCAGGAGGCTGAGTGGGAGGATCACTTGAGCCCACGAGTTTGAGGCCAGCAAGACCCTGTTTCAAAAATAAAAATAGGCCAAGGCGGGCGTATCATGAGGTCAGGAATTCGAGACCAGGATGGCCAAAATGGTGAAACCCTGTCTCTATTAAAGATACAAAAAAAAAATTAGCTGGGCATGGTGTCATGTGCCTGTAATCCCAGCTACTTGGGAGACTGAGGCAGGAGAATCGCTGGAACCTGGGAGGCGGAGGTTACAGTAAGCTGAGATTGCACCATTGCAGTCCAGCCTGGGTGGCAGAATGAGACTCCGTTTCAAAAAAAATAAAAAATAATAAAAAAATAAAAATAATGGCCAAGTGCGGTGGCTCACGCCTGTAATCCTAGCACTTTGGGAGGCGGAGGTGGGCAGATCACCTGAGGTCAGAAATTCGAGACCAGCCTGGCCAACATGGTGAAACCCTGTCTCTACTAAAAATACAAAAATTAGCCAGTGTGGTGGTGGGAGCCTATAATCCCAGCTACTCAGGAGGCTGAGGCAGGA
>NW_012117910.1:824108-827337 GCF_000951035.1 Colobus angolensis palliatus | reverse complement strand
CAGGCTGGAGTGCAGTGGCATAATCTCAGCTCACTGCAACCTCCGCCTCCCGGGTTCAAGTGACCCTCCCATCTCAGCCTCCTGAGTAGCTGGGATTACAGATGCCTGCCGCCACGCCCAGCTAATTTTTGTATTTTTCAGTGGTGATAAGAGTTTCACCATGTCGGCCAGGCTGGTCTCAAAGTCCTGGCCTCAAGTGATCTGCCCGCCTAGTCTCCTAAACTGCTGGGATTACAGGCGTGAGCCACCGTACCTGGCCATAGTGAAGTTTTGTTTATTATTTCTATGTCTGTTAATGAAATTTCTATATAGAGGGGGAAAAAAATGTGTCAGAAGAATCAGGGAGGGTGGCACATGACCTGAATCACAGGAGAGGAGAGGAGGGGAAAGAATGGAAACATCTCAGGGATTGGGGAACCGGGCTGAATTTGACCCTCATGCCGGTAGAAATGTGTGCATTTCAGCACCACATGCAGAGCTCTGTCATGCCATGTCTGGCAGCAGGCAGGTTTTGTCCTGCTCTTCCAGAAGAGGATCCTAGGGAACTGTTTACTCTGAACCAGGCACCACAGCCAGGCCAGGGAAGAGTTGGAACCAAGACCTGGGCTCTAGAGCCTGGTGGTGGTTTGAGGAGACTCTTGTCACCCTAGGTCAGGCTGTGCCCGTCAGGTTCCCCATGCACTCTGTCCCTCCCTCAAGTTGCCTAAACTGTGGTCTGTAGGGATCTGTCATCACACCAGGGCATAGCAGGGGCCAGGACTCTGGTTCTACACTCGGCTCTGCCTCCAACCACCCACATGGCTGGGGCCTTTCTCACTTTTTCTTCAGCCCATTTACCCCAACTCCCTCACAGAGCAGATTTCTCGAGTAGATGGAAAAGGCTGTGGGCCAAGGGCCAGCCGACCTGGACTCTACCCTTTTCTCTGCTTGCAACTCGCTCACTGTATGGCTTGGAGCAAGTCACTTCCCCTCTCTGAGCCTCAGTGTCTTTATCCACTGGGAGGGTTGAGCTTATGTCATTGTCAAGGGCCCTGTGGCGCTAAAGGTTGGACACTCCGGATGCCCCAATTGCCAGGGGCAGGGTTTTCAGAGGGTGCCATTCTGTTGCCCAGAACAAGCCCCTGCCCCAGCCTCCCGCAGCCCCTCTTCCCTCACCTCGGAGCCAACGCAGGAGAAAATAGTCATCTGGATTTGGCAGGGCCGGCAGCACATCCTGGACATTCTCCCGAAACTGTAGGGAGAGGCATCAGGGTGAGTGGTAGGGCCCACCCTGACTGCCCTCTGCCCAGGACTCTCCACTGAGGTCTTTGCTGGACCCCTCTTTAACATGGTTCAACTCTGCAGACACTACCTGGGCACTCATCCTGCCTGGAGTACTCTCTTGTCAGGGGGTGCCAGGTAGCAGGGCAGAAGGTGGGAAAGGAATGAGACACTGCCCCTGTCCCACAACAAGGGCTCCCACACACCAGTCTGGGGGCAGGCAGATGTGTTCCCAGCTAATCGTGATAGTAGGCACTCTGGTACGGACTACAGTAAAGACCAAGCATTCCGTTACCCAGCGCTGATCCTGGCACCGTAGCTTATATACTCCTCACTCACAACCTGTAGAAGTATTGTCCCCATTCTACAGATGAAGGAATTAAAGCTCAGAGAGGCCAAGTAACATGCTCAAGGTCAAACAGCTAGTCATTAGCAGAGCTGGGATGCAAACCCAGGTCTGTCTGAGTCCAGAGCACATGCTCTTTCCACCATGGTCTTCTGCCCCATGGAATGGTGAGGAGTTTGCTGGGGAGCAGAGGGAAGAAAGAGGTGGTCTCACATGGCTTCCTATAAAACTTGGCATTTGTGCTGGGCTTGACGGACTTCAAAGGCATTGGGGAGGGAGGCGGGCAACTCAGGTGGAGGGAACGGTTCCAGTAGGGGAAGCCAGGAAATGGGAAAATGCAGGCAGTGCCAAACAAAGGAGGTGGACACTGACCTCAAGGGACAGCCACATCTACCTCCAACCTCTCATTCCCTGGTAGGTGAGCGGGCCCCCATATGCCCTCCCTGAGCCTCCTGCTCCCAGCCATTCACCTTTCCCTGGCCACTGACCTACAGGGCAGTCCTAGAAGAGACTAACGAGGACTGGCCACCTCTGCCCCTTGCCTAGGTCGGCCAGGGACTCAGACCACCCCACCCCACAAAGCAGCTCCCAATGCTCCAGGGAAACTGCTCCTCCAAACTGCAGGCATGAAGCTACCCCTCTCTAAGGACCCTAACCAGCCCCTGGTCTCCAGTTTAATCACCACCTAATCCCTTCTCTGTCTGACCTCTCCTGCGAGTCAGCAGTAAAATCTGAAGCCTCCCTGTCCAGACTTCCTGGGATGGGGGAGGCCCAGCCTGGGATAAAGCCTTCATGGAGCTGGTGCCTCCCCACTGCTGTCAGTGGCAGGAGACATCTGCCCCCCGCCCCACCTTTCCCAGCCATGGAAAATTCCCCAGCTGTGGAGCCTCCAAATCTTGGGGCCAGACCCAATCAGCTCTTGCCCAGAGAACAGCCGACCTGCTCACTCCCCAGGGGTGACAGAGAAGAGATTTAGTTGGTGAAGAGGAAGGTCCAGCCCTCAAACTGTTGCCCCCTGCTTGTCACAGGTGCCAAGGCAAAGCCAGGCTCATCTTCTTGCCTTCTGAGGAGCATAAACCTTAAGTCCTGAGCCAGGCAGGGGTCTGGGATGCAAGACGGGACGGCTGGTCTCAGTTCAAACTAACCCCAACCCAGTGCGTCATGGGGGGAGCCTGGAATTCACACATGGAGGTGTTCCCTTCAACATCATCTGGTCCAACCTCCTCATTCCATGGCATCAAGGAGCAAAGAGAAGGGCAGGGTTTTGCCCAAGGTCGCACAGCGGCTTGGTGCCGGGGGCAGGAGCTATCCAAGTCTCCCAAGGAGCTGTCCAGAGCCCTTTCCATCGTGCCACTGCCCCTGCAAAAAGAAAGCCTCCCGGAAATGGGAGAAAACTTGGGCCCCTGCGCCTGCCCCTGCCCCAGGGCCCGGCTGCCAATCCCAAGGATGAATGTTGCCTTTGTGCTTTCAGCGGCCTCCGGGGACTCACAAGCAACCACTTCTTCCCAGGTGGCACCGCCACGGCTGCTTGGAGCTTGGGCGGGGGGTGGCCAAACTTCCTGGGACCTTGAGGGTGGCAGAGGGAGGAAGGAGCCATCCGCGGGCGCGGGCCAGGCTGGGGCA
>NW_012117910.1:814842-823991 GCF_000951035.1 Colobus angolensis palliatus | reverse complement strand
GCGAGGGCCACAGCCCGGGGCGGGAGCCCGGGCCAGGGCTAGGGCTCACCTTGGCCAATGCCTCCTTCTGCTTGGGGCTCAGATCCCCGACTCTGCCGCTCATCGTGGCTCAACCGCGGGGATGGGGTTTGGGGGCGGGAGGCGGCGGGTGCGGCAGCTGATGGAGCACAGACTCGTCCTCGCCGCCACCCGGAGTAAAGTCCCAGCCTTTTGCCCGGGCCGCGGAGCTGGCAGCCAAGCCCCGCCTCTTAAAGGATCCCGAGGGGCGGGGTAGGGAGCGCTGCACTGGGGCGCGAGAGGCTCTGACATGGGCCGCCTCCGCCCTCCTGAAGTCAGAAACCCAGGCAGGAGGCGAGCAAGTGCGCCCACCGGGACTGAGGCCAGTGGGCATCAGAAGGGCAGGGAGTCTCAGTTTTAGTTCCAAATTTACTCTTAGCTCATAGGGTGAGCTTGGGCGAGACACCTGAGCTCTCTGGGCCTCAGAACAAGGAGGGATTGAAAGGTGCTATCTAATGAGCTCTTCTAACCAGGCTCCCATAGTGCAGGACTGCACAGCATCCTGCACACAGGGATTGTTCTGTTTTTGTTTTTTGTTTTTTTGAAACGGAAACTCGCTCTGTCACCCAGGCTGGAGTGCAGTGGCACAACCTCGGCGCACTGCAACCTCCGCCTTCCGGTTTCAAGCTATTCTCCTGCCTCGGCCTCCCAAGTTGGGATTACAGGTGCACGCCACCATGCCAGGCTAATTTTTGTATTTTTAGTAGAGACGGGGTTTCACCGTGTTGGCCAGGCTGGTCTCGAACTCCTGACCTCAAGTGATCCTCCTGCCTCGGCCTCTCAAAGTGCTGGGATTACAAGTGTGAGCCACCGTGCCCGGCCTACAGGGATTATTAATAAATGTTTCCTGAATGAATGAATGAATGAATGAATGAATGTAAGAAATGCTCCAATAGAGCCACAGATCCCGGTGCTGGCAGAACCCTGGGAGGGAGAGAGAAACAGATCATTCAGGGATCATGCAACTTACCTCATTTAACAGCTTGGGAAACTGAGGCCCAGACAAGGCATGGCTTATCCAAAGTTGTTAGTGGCATGACAGATGTGGAGTGCCCATTGCCTGGCACATGGAAAGTGCTTAGCTGTGCCCTCCCCTTATGGCCTGGAATTAATGCAGAGCTAGGCCCAGGAGTCTGTGGGCATCTCATCTCCCAGAGCCATGCCTCAGCTCCCTCAACACTCAAGTCTCTGGGAGAGAGAAAGCAGAATGTCCCCAGTCTGTCTCCTCACCCAGAGGCAAAGGCACCAGGCCTGTTAAAGACATTTAAGGACTTTGCTCTGCCCTTGGTGTGGCCCCCACCATAGAGGTCTGCTGCAGGGTGCAGAGTGAGGGTTGAGGCCCCCAATGCCCACCTCTGCAGAGTTTTCAGGCAGTTCTGCCCTAGTTAGTCTCACTGGCTTCTGGCCTGGGGCAGGACAGGGCTGCCTTCCTTACTGGATATATGGCTAAGATCTTTATATAAGACCCTTCCAGGGCCAGGCTGTTCTTTCCAGGGTAGAGCCTACTCAAAGGAAACTATTATAGAAGAACACCATCTTGGTCAGGAGCGGTGGCTCATGCCTATAATCCCAGTACTTTGGGAGGCCAAGGCAGGCAGATCACCTGAGGTCAGGAGTTCGAGACTAGCCTGGCCACCATGGTGAAACCCCATCTCTATTAAAAATACAACAATTAGCCAGGTGTGGTGGTGTGCATCTGTAGTCCCAGCTCCTCAGGAGGCTGAGGTGGGAGAATCGCTTGAACCCGGGAGGCAGAGGATGCAGTGAGCCGAGATCATGCCATTGCACTCCAGTCTCGGGCGACAGAGCAAGACTCCCTCTAAAAAAAAAAGAAAAGAAAAGAAACACAGCCTTTTATTTTGGTTCAGCAACTTACAGTTCACAAGGTACCTCAGATCTAGCTTGTCATTTAAGCATGGGACAATTCTGTAAGGTAGGCAGGTCAGGTGACTTATTGAGGAGCCTGAGGGAGAGGTGGTCATAGGTGGACACGTGCAGAGTTGGGACTTAAACCCAAGTTTGTGGTTTCTAGGCCGAATGCTCCCAGGCCAAGGTGTGGACAGGCCTGGGAACTGCCTGCAGAAGTTACCCAGGAAAGTACACGATCACCTTCACCCAACAGGATACAGCCCTCCCCACATCTGAAGTTACCCAAATAAAAGCCTCATAAAGAACCCTTCCCCAGGCCTGTGCCTCCCAGGTTCAACAGCTGCCTCTTTCTTCTTCCTCCATTGAGACTTAACCTACCTCTGGCCCACCGTAAAACAGCTAGTTAATGTGATCATATAAATCCTAAATAGGCCCAGGCTGGGTGGCTCACGCCTGTAATCACAGCACTTTGGGAGGCCGAGGTGGGCGGATCACCTGAGGTCTGGAGTTCAAGACTAGTCTGGCCAACATGGTGAACCCTGTATCTACTAAACATACCAAAAAAAAAAAAAAACAATTAGCCAGGCATGGTGGTGCACACCTGTAGTCCCAGCTACTTGGGAGGCTGAGGCAGGAGAATCGCTTGAACCCAAGAAGTGGAGGCTGCAGTGACCCAAGATTGCACCATTGCATTCCAGCCTAGGCGACAAAGCAAGACTCTGTCTCAAAAAAACAAAACCAAACCAACTAACCGGGCTCAGTGGCTCATACCTGCAATCCCAGAACTTTGGGAGGCCGAGGCAGGTGGATTACCTGAGTTCAGGAGCTTGAGACCAGCCTGGCCAACATGGTGAAATGCCGTCTCTACTAAAAATACAAAAATTAACCGGGCCTGATGGCGGGCACCTGTAATCCCAGCTACTTGGGATGTTGAGGCAGGAGAATTGTTTGAACCCAGGAGGCAGAGGCTGCAGTGAGCCGAGATTGCGCCACTGAAGTCCAGTCTGGGCAACAAGAGTGAAACTCTGTCTCAAAAAACAAAACAAAACAAAAAACCTAAATAAATAATCTGGTGAAGTCCTTGGAGCTGGCTACCGAGAGAGAGTCCCTCCCTCCCATCCCCACTTTTTCTCCATCCCCTAATCCCTGCCCTACAGTTCTTCCTCCCTGCTAGGTATGTTGCACTCCTGCTCAAGAATCTTCAATGGCTCCCTGGTTCCTTCCTGAGTCAACTCAATCCCACTGATCTGCATCTGAAGCCTACCCTCACCCTATCCCAGCGTTCCCTGTGGCACCAAGGGCCACTTGCCCCCTCCACACACTTTATTTCAGTCTGAGAAGTTTCCCACTGTCCTTTAGACACACCTCTGCACTCCTGCTTCTGTGAGAGTTGCTGCTGTGTCCTGTATCCTCCTGCCAGGTCTTCCCCAGCCCTCAAGACTCTGATCAAATACTGTTTCCAGGAGCTTCTCCCTGAGCTATCCTCTGCCAACCAGATGTCCCCTTTCCTGGCCTTGGTGTGGACTATTTTGCATTGTAGTGGCAATTATCAGGGAACAGCGTGGCCCAACAGGAAGAACCAGGCCTCCCAGATCAGGCAGGCTGGAGGGGACAGCCTTTTGTGATGGATGTATCTTGCTGGGGACTTTGGTTAGGGGAACACAGAGTGTGAACAACTGAAAGAGGGCTGGTGGCACGCAGAGATCTAGGAGAAGCGTTGGGGTGGCAGTCCTAGTGCTGACAGAGCCCTGTGCTTCAGATTCTTCTGGGGGGCAGCTCTGGGCACAGAAAGGAGCACTGGACTGGGAGTCTGGTGTGTGAACTGGAGACCGTGTTCTTGCTTAATGTGCTGCCGTGATTATTCCGCAAGGCGCACATTTGGGGGTCTCCTCAGGGCTGCTGGCCCGTGCCTTCTAGACCTTGGTTGTTTCCACACTAAAATGAGGGCACTGGCCTCGAGATCAGAGGCCTCCTGCGTGCCCTGGCCTCAGAATCTGTGGTGCCAGGGGGAAGGGAGTGGCAAAGGGATTGGCTCTGCGATTTGAGAGTTGGAAAGAACAGTCTTTTAAACCCTTCAACAAATATTTGTGGAACACTCTACTTCCACGGGGCCAGGGCAGCACGAACTCTCTGGAAAGCCTTTGTGCCTGCGGGTAGCCATGCAGAAAAGCCCTGGCCCCAGCCTCCTCCCCTCCTCCCAGCCCAGCCCTGTGGGGCTTGCAGCCGCCTCAAGTCACCTGCCTCCTCTGGGTGCCTGTGATCTGGTGAGAGAACTAATCCCATCGCTGTGAAAATTGCAAGTGAAGTAATGGCTGGGGAAGTGGTGGGCACACACAGGTGAGGGATTATTATTACTATTGTGTTGCTTCTGAAGGCACATCAGAGAGTCAGAAACTAAGCCTGTCTGGCTCCTCCCCTGAGCCCCACTTCCTCCTCACTTCCTCAGTCCAGCCTGGCTTTGCAAAGAAACAAAATCCTCTCCCCACCCTACTTCCCACACTTGAACCCCTGATTAAGTCCCTTACCTTCCTGGGTATCACTGTCTAATCCCTAAGCCCTTTCTCACCAGTCTCCAGTTGTCTCCAAGAGCCAAATCCCTTTAGAATGATGTGGCCCAGATAGCTGTGAGCACAGAGGCTGGGGGCAGGGAGCTGGGACCTCAGGACTCCCCCAGAGGGGAGGGGAGGGCTGGAGGGGTGCTGGGGGCCCCTGCCATGGCTTTGGCGCTAGCTGGCAGGGGCCTGGAGACTTCCCTTGGGAAGGATGGGTTCCCATTTCCACCCCAAATAGAGCTAAAATAGAGTCCAGATTCCACAGGCAAGCTTGTTCCCACGCCAGTGACGTCTCAGAGCAGAATGGCATAGGGGTGGGCCCACCAACTCTGGAACCAGACTACCTGGATTTGGGTCCTGGTTCTATAACTTAGCAAAGTTACTTGACCTCTGCCTCAATTTCCCATCTGTAAAGTGGCAGTGATAATCTTACTACCTCATATGATTGGAATGAGATTAAATGAGCTAATTCATGAAAAGAATGTTGAAGAGTACCTGGAACACAGTGAAGCTATTGGTTTTTTTTTATTTTTTATTTTTTGTGGGTTTTTTTTAAGAGATGGGGGGGTCTCACTATGTTGCCTAGGCTGGTCTTGAACTCTTGGCCTCAAGTGATCCTCCCACCTTGGCCTCCCAAAGTGCTGGGATTACAGGTGTGACCCACTGTAGCCAGCTGGTATCAGCTGTTTTGACTTGCACTCTCTGTTCCTTCTCTTGGATATTCTTGCCATTCAGGTGCCAGCCCACACACCGGCTCTTAGAGGGGTCTCCCTTCCCTGGTAATGAGGCTGAAGTGGCCTCTGGCCACCAGCCCCTCTCTGATGCTATTTCATCTCGTTCCTGTGGCACCTACCGTGGCCTGAAATGATCTTGCTTGTGTATGTGATTATGGTTTTCTATCTGTTCTCAAGGGCAGAAACCATTGCTGGTTACGGTCACTGCTCCATGCCCAGTGCCTAGCACCGAGAATACCTTTGATATCCATTTGTGGGCACGACACTCACCCTGTCCCTGAGAGCTGGGCCCAAGGAAGGAGCAGGACCCCTCCACTTTGTAGTCCATGCCACAGTTACTCTGCGGCTACTTTGCATCTGCCCTGTGTGATCTTGAGTGAGTCGTCGACCCTCTGAGCATCTGGGTGAGTGGAGGGAGGTGGCAGATGGAACTAAGCAATCAAGGGACACTTTAAGATCTTTGAAGACAACTTATTTTATGTGCTGGAGCTCATGTCCATAAGGTAAAGGGATCTTAGGGACCTCCATGTTCTAAAAATACCACCACCTCAGGCCTGGCCGTCCCTGTTGCCACTGGGCTGAAGCCCCCACTGATGGTGACACATTCCGGTGAGTTAGGCATTGTCTTCTTCAAGGCCCTTTTTGTACAAAATGAAGCCACTGGGCCCCATGTGGCCACATTCCCCAGGGACCAGCCTGCCACCTGGTGGCAGCTTGATTACCTTGGCCTCTTCCTCATTGGTGGGGCCCAGGTTCATGCTCACTGGAACAGACACATATTTTAGATGTGGATTTGCCTTCCCTGCCCTTCATCCTTCTGCCAGCATCACCATCTGTGTACTCATGGAATGCCTCATCCATTTGTATGGCATTTGCACAGCCTGGTGTATGACCAAATAACTCATTTCACAGCAAAGGAAGAGAAGCAGAGGGCTCAGGTTCACAGAACTCACTGGCCTTATCATACACCCCATTCCTGGTACCAATTTTAAAACATTTCATCCTCATCACCACCCGCTTCCACCGCTGAGCTAACATAATCCATGCCTCACACTTTCATTAATACCTTTATTTCTTCCTAGGTCCCCAGCAACTTTACAGAGCACGGAGAGACAGAGGAATTGGGGCCTTCTCCATGCAGGTCTCTGCCCAGCCCAGGGCCAGGAAACCTCGTATCCCAAGAAACAAGCTACTTGGAATCACAGCACGTCTGATGAAAGGCCCTCCCAAGTCATTTAGTCCAGGCTCCCATTTTATAACTGAGGACGAAGGCCAAGAAAATGGAAGTGGGTCTCCAGGCACGGTGGCTCACGCCTGTAATCCCAGCACTTTTGGGAGGCCGAGGCGGGCGGATCATGAGGTCAGGAGATTGAGACCATCCCATCCCGGCTCACACAGTGAAACCCTGTCTCTACTAAAAATACAAAAAACTAGCCAGGCGTGATGGCGGGCGCCTGTAGTCCCAGCTACTCAGGAGGCTGAGGCAGGAGAATGGTGTGAACCCGGGAGGTAGAGCTTGCAGTGAACCGAGATCACGCCGCTGCACCAGCCTGGGCGACAGAGCGAGACTCCATCTCAAAAAAAAAAAAAAAAAAAAATGGAAGTGGCTTGCCCAGAGGCCCATAGCGAGAGAGTGACAGCCCTGTCCGCTCTAGCTCCCCACCCTCTCTTGGGAGCTTGGATCTGCAGGTTGGGCTACTCCAGAGAGAGCCCACAGGGCTGAGCATCCTGTCGTCCGTCCTTGGGAGCAGGGCAGCCTGCTTGTCTCTTAGCTGGCATCCCTTCCCTCCCTTCTGGGGTCCTCCAGTCCCCTCCTCCTCAGACACTCCACTCCTAGGCAGGGCCTCAAGGTCACTCATCTCCTTGCAGTCAATCTCCCATCCTTGGCTGCCTCACTTCCTGGGTTTACACTGCACCCTGCCCCCCGCAAGCACTGGCTCCAATCTTCACTGTTTCTTTACCCACCCCCTAACCCTCCTCACCCCAAAAGCAGCAGAAGGCCCCTGGCTGGGCTGAGCTACACCCACCCACGTTGCGATGACATCCTCCAGCTCTTGTCCCTTCTGGGATAACCAGGGGTTACGCCATGGAAGAACACACCACAGGGAACTGGTTACCCACCAAGTTTGCAAGGGGGCTCCAGCTCCCACTGATGGAAAGCTAGGATGTGGATATTAGTGGGGAAGCAGAACTGTGTTCTAGGTGGAGGACAAGCGTGAACAAGGACCTGCATCTGGTTGGAGTGTGTATGTTGAGGGGTGACTAGGTCCGTGGGGTGAGGGGTAGGGAGAAAGTGGGGATGGGGCAGGCAGAACATGGAGCCAAAGACCTGGCTGATTACAGGGTGCATCCTTGCAACCCTGTTGTTGGGGCTGACAGATGGGCTGGAACAGTCACAGAATTGGAGAAGCAAGCCTTTCCACAGGCACCACAGGGGTTCCACAGTGCATTTTGTAGCTTATGAAGAGTGATTTCATACATATGAAAGAACATTAGTAGCCGAGTGCGGTGGCTCACGCCTGTAATCCCAGCACTTTGGGAGGCCGAGGCGGGTGGATCACGAGGTCAAGAGATCGAGACCATCCTGGTCAACATGATGAAACCCTGTCTCTATTAAAAATATAAAAATTAGCTGGGTGTGGTGGTGGGCGCCTGTAGTCCCAGCTACTTGGGAGGCTGAGGCAGGAGAATTGCTTGAACCTGTGAGGCGGAGGTTGCATTGAGCCGAGATCATGCCATGGCACTCTAGCCTGGGCAACAGAGCGAGACGCCATCTCAAAAAACAAAAAACAAAAAAAGTTAGTAACGTATCCAAGTAGTGATCCCTTATCCTTGGGCGATACGTTCCAAGATCCTCATGGATGCCCGAAACCTCAGGTAGTGCTGAACACATACTGTGTTTCTTCAGTCTGATAACTCTGAGGCCTATAAGTGACTAACAGGTGGTAACATTTACAGCGTGGGGAAGATTCACATCCAGAGTGGGATGGAGAGGAAGGGCAAGAGATTTCATCACGCCATTCAGAACGGCAGGCAATGTAAAACTTATGAATTGTTTATTTCTGGAATTTTCCATGTAATATTTTTTTGGACCTTGGTTGGCTGAAGGTAACTAAAACCTCTGGTAAGAGGAGACTACTATAGACCGATGGAACAGAACAGAGAATCTAGCTACATGCAGTGGCTAATGCCTATAATCCCAGCACTTTGGGAGGCTGAGGCAGGCAGATCCCTTGAGTCCAGGAGTTCGAGACCAGCCTGGGCAACATGGTGAAACCCTGTCTCTACAAAAAAAAAAAAAAAAAAAAAATTAGCTGGGTATGGTGGCACACCCCTGTGGTCTCAGCTACTTTGGCGGCTGAGGAGGGAGAATCCCTTGACCCTGGGAGGTGGAGGCTGCAATGAGCTGAGATGGCACCATTGCACTCCAGCCTGGACGACAGAGAGAGACCCTGTATCAAAAATAAACAAATACATAAATAATTTTTCGATGCTTAAACTTTTACTTTTCTTATTTATGTCTTTAATCTACATGGAATTAATATTTTGTATATGATGTGTATGTAATAGGGGTCTAATTTCATTTCTTTTCCTAATGGCTAATTGAATTTCTTAGCACAATTTACCAAACAGTCCATGATACTGCCTCCTTCTGTCTCCACAAACACAGTACTTCCTCTGACGTACACCATCTTTAGATGTGTGGGTCAGTTTCTGGCCTATTTCATGTTCCATTTGTCTGTCTTTAGGCTGATATCGGGGGCTGTCTTATATTCCCATCTCACACTTCTTCAGGAGCAACTTGTTCATCCCATATCAGTGTTCATACAGGTGTTCACTGTAAAATTATTTCAATTTTTCTGGAGAAAAAAGAGGTTGTGGCTCATCTGACCCTTGCCCTTGTATCACCATACAATTTTTTTTTTTTTTTTTTTTT
>NW_012117910.1:811757-813167 GCF_000951035.1 Colobus angolensis palliatus | reverse complement strand
TGCGAGTGGACGTGAGACTGCCGCGCCAGGACGCTCTGGTCCTGGAGGGCGTCAGGATCGGCTCCGAAGCCGACCCGGCGCCCCTGCTGGGCGGTCGCCTGCTGCTGGTGAGCGCTGCTGAGCCATCTGGCCGCTTCACTAAACCCCTCTCCCAACCCTCCCTAGAGACCCCGCACCCAGAAGCGATGTTCATCCTCCACTAAACCCTGACAGTCCAGCGCCCCTCCCCAGGCTCCCCAGGCACCCAGCATTCAGGCTTCCCAAACCTGAGAGCCAGATGCTCTCCGAACTCTGGCCTTGCATCCACTGTGATGACCCCGGCTCCCTCCTCCCCAACACCCTGCCTCCCTCTGCTCATGGCCCCTTGCCACACAGATGGACATCGTCGATGCCGAGCAGGAGGCGCCGGTGGAAGGCTGGATTGCAGTGGCATACGTGGGCAGGGAGCAGGCGGCCCAGCTCCACCAGGAGAATAAGGGCAGTGGCCCGCAGGCCTATCCCAAGGCCCTGGTCCAGCAGGTGCAGGAGATGTCTAGGGGGGAGGGGCTGGAGGAAGGGATTCCAAGGCATCTGCTAGAGCCAGGCCCTCCTTAGATGGGCCCTTAAGAGCTTGCAGAGAAGCCCTAGGCCTGGGTGGGTCAGAGCACCCCAGTTTGAAGAATGGAGTCAGTACGGCTTCGAAGCAGGGAGGTGAGAAGAGGCCAGAGAGAGGTTGGGAAGCTTGACCAGGCTCTGAGAGTATGGGATGGGGGGAGCTGCTGCTAGCAGCCACTGTGGGGACTGCCCTGCTAGGACCGGGGAAGGCACAGCGCATCTGGAAGGGAGGCAGGAGGAAGGAAGCAGTTTCCACCTTTGACTTCAAGGAGCTTATGGCTAGTCTGTCCAGAGTTTTGTTCACTGCAGGGCCAAGAACTAAGAGCTGCTGGGGCTGCAGGTGGTGAGACAGGTGTGCAGGCAGGGTATATGTTAGCCTCTTGCCTTCTATCCCTCTGCAGATGCGGCGGGCCCTCTTCCTGGGAGCCTCTGCCCTGCTTCTCCTCATCCTGAACCACAACGTGGTCCGAGAGGTAAATCAGACCAGGCCGTGAGGGTAAGCAAGCTGGGGAAAGGGAGACCCAGGCCTGCTGACTTCCTTGTCTCCCTGCAGCTGGACATATCCCAGCTTCTGCTTAGGCCAGTGATCGTCCTCCATTATTCCTCCAATGTCACCAAGCTGTTGGATGCACTGCTGCAGTGAGTTGGCATTTAGACTTCAAAAGACTGACCCTGGGTACAGAGAGCCCCTGGCTCTCCCATGGGCTGAGGGGGCTTGGGACCAGGGTCTTACCTGTTAGCCTTTTTTTTTTGAGGTGGAGTATCATTCTTGTTGCTCAGGCTGGAGTGCAGTGGTGCAATCTCGGCTCACTGGAA
>NW_012117910.1:802012-811027 GCF_000951035.1 Colobus angolensis palliatus | reverse complement strand
CTGCAAGCTCCGCCTCCTGGGTTCACGCCATTCTCCTGCCTCAGCCTCCCAAGTAGCTGGGACTACAGGTGCCCACCATGACGCCTGGCTAATTTTTTTGTATTTTTAGTAGAGACAGGGTTTCACGGTGTTAGCCAGGATGGTCTCAATCTGCTGACCTCGTGATCCGCCTGTCTCGGCCTCCCAAAGTGCTGGGATTACAGGTGTGAGCCACCATGCCTGGCCAACTGTTAGCTTTGAGACTGCCCTTTCGGCTGGGAATGGTGTCTTATGCTTGTAATCCCAGCACTTTGGTAAGCCGAGGAAGGAGTATTACTTGAGTCCAGGAGTTTGAGACCAGCCGGGGCAACATAGCAAGACTCAGTCTCTACAAAAAAAATACAAAAATTAGCTGAGTGTGGTGGCACATGCCTGTAGTCCTAGCTAATCACGAGGCTGAAGTGGGAGGATCACTTGAGCCCTGGGGGTAGAGGCTGCAGTGAAATGTGACTGTGCCACTGCACTCCAGCCTGGGTGACAAAGGGAGACCCTGTCTCAAAAACAAAAAGACAAACAAAAAAGGCTGCCTTTTCCCAGGCTGAAAACTGGGTGAGGGGATGGGAAGGAGGTGCCAGAGCCTGGAGCTTGGAGCAAGGAGGTGGCTCTGTGGGCAGAGGGGACTGGCCCCAGCAAGGAGGAAGGTGGACTCCCTGGGCTTGCAGGCTTCCCTGGCCTGGCTGGTGTGAAAACTGGAAAAACCAATAGAGGGAAAAGGCCTGGGGTAAAGTGGAAGGCCAACGGGCGACAGTCATAGGTACCCTTTTCCTGCAGAACTGGGATTGGGTGGGTCTGGGCCTCTCTTTCCAAGAGTCCTTCCATCTGGCCCTCCCAGGAGGACCCAGGCCACGGCTGAGATCACCAGCGGAGAGTCCCTGTCTGCCAATATTGAGTGGAAGCTGACCTTATGGACCACCTGTGGCCTCTCCAAGGATGGCTATGGAGGATGGCAGGACTTGGTCTGCCTGGGAGGCAGTCGTGCCCAGGAGCAGGTGGGTGCTAGCAGATTACACGGGGCCTAGGGAAAGGAGGCTCATGGGGCCACATACATGGCCTTGTCTTGCAAATCCTGTGGCTTCTCCCCACCTTGGTGGCAAGGACGGCCTCTCCCACCCCACAGGAGTGCTGTGAGTGTTCAGAGACATGGTGCAGGTGGGTGCTCAGTGGGGTGCCTGGGCCAGGTCACGTGCAGTCAGTGTTAGCTGCTGTCCTCACGTTCTGCAGGCATCGGGAAGCCTTATTTTACTGTCTGTAGAATCAAATTCAGACCCCTTCGCGGGGCTTTCACAGCTCTCTGCGTCACTCACTCACTCTGTTTTTCTAGTCCTTTTTCCTATGCTCTGGCCACCCTGTATCAATGACTACACATGCCCTGGCCTTCTGCCACTGGGCCTTGTCTACGCCTGGCTGTAGACGTGGACACCTTTTCTCTCTGTGTCCGCACGTCCTAGTCTAGCTAGAACCTTCACAACTCATCCTGCCACCATTCTTTGGAAAGCCTCCCTCACAGCCCAGCTTGAAGTCCTCTCTCTCCCTCTTGTAGCACAGCAAGGCATGGTCAGGCTGTTCCTGGGCTTCTTGGGACAGCCTATCCCGCATGTGATGGGGGTGCGTCACTTTGTCTCCTGACAGCCAGGACTGTGTTTTATCGTCTCTGGTTTCCAGCGCTTGGCATCGGGGCATTCAAGGGTATTCTGTTCACAAGCATTTCTTGAGTCCCTGGACTGCTGGTATACTCCCGGTCTCCTAGTGTACAGCCTCCAGCAGGTGTTGGCCACCGTGGGCTGTGCAGGGCAACTTCCAGTGGGGCAATCTTGGGATCAAATCCTGGTTCGGAAACATTAGCTGACTGATCTGAGGCTGAGAGTGTCTCCTCTCCGGCCTCGTGTTCCTCATTTGTGAACAGGGATGGTATTCTGTGTATCCCTGTCATGGGTATCCCCACACAGGCGTCTGGACAGGTCAGGCATTGGTGAGAGGCCTGGGGTGGAGCTGTGCGCAGTCTGCAGGTCGGTCTGGCTACTCCAGAGGGCAGAGCTGAGCAGCCTTGGCCAGGCTGCAGGCCGAGGTCAAGGTGGTCCCAACCCAATTATTGGGTGGCCATGGCCACTGAGATGTCTGACGGGTGGCTGGAGTAGGCATCTCAGTGGCTGGCCTAATGGGCATTGGGCTCTCAGTCCTGACCCCAGGGCCCAGTCACCATCCCTCCAGCCTCTGGGAGTCCAGAGCAGCAACACCCATGCATCAGGAAGGTCTGATGAACAGCAGTGACACGATCTTGGCTCACTGCAGCCTCGACCTCCTGGGCTCAAGTGACCCTCCCACCTCAGCCCCCCAAGTAGCTGGAACTACAGGCACATGCCACCATGTCTAGCTAATTTTTGTATTTTTTGTAGAGATGGGGTTTTGCTGTGTCGCCCAGGCTGGTCTCAAACTCCTGAGCTTAGGCAATCTGCCCACCTTGGCCTCCCAAAGTACTGAGATTACAGGCGTGAGCCACCATCCCTGGCTAATGAACTGTTCTTACTGCTCTTCCTGCCCTCCATCGTCACCTGGGGCTCTACAAGGTACATTCCCCAAGATGCACTGAACCTGGGGCACATAGGGCTCCCCAGCACGCAGTGAGCCTGGGGAGGCTGGGTCTCTGGCCTATAGCGGAGCTTCAGGCTGGCCATACCTTCAGCCCAGCCAGCTGGCTGCTCTGAGCCATAGAGCTCTAGAGCAGGCTCTGCCCTGGAGAACTTACGCCATAATGGCCACTCAGTCCTGGCATGGGGCTCAGGAGTGTCACTTTGTCTCCTGACAGCCAGGGCTGTATTTTATTGTCCCTGGATTTCCAACACTTGGCATCAAGGGCATTCAAGAGTATTCTGTCTACAAGCTTTTTTTTTTTTGAGACAGCGTTTCACTCTTGCTGCCCAGGCTGGAGTGCAATGGTGCGATCTTGGCTCACTGCAACCTCCGCCTCCTGGGTTCAAGCGACTCCCCTACCTCAGCCTCCCAAGTAGCTGGGACTACAGGCCTGTGCCACCACACACCAGCTAATTTTTTGTATTTCTAGTAGAGACGGGGTTTCTCCATGTTGGTCAGGCTGGTCTTGAACTCTCGACCTCAGGTGATCTGCCTGCTTCGGCCTCTCACAGTGCTGGGATTACAGGCCTGTGAGCCACCGCGGCTGGCCCACAAGCATTTCTTGAGTTACTTCTCTGCCACGCAATGATGCCCCAGTCTCCTGGTATACAGCCCCCAGCAGGTGTTGGCCAACTGGGCTGCTCCAGCCCTGGGATCATGGGGGCCCAGTCTAGAGAGGAGATAGGCCAGAGACATGCTGTCACTGCTGGGGTGAGCACAGAGCTGGTGGGACCCTCTAGGGCATGGTAAAGGCACTCAGCCTGGGGCTTGGGGACAGCTTCCTAGAACAGGTGGCACTGCCCAGCTGCAGCTGGAGGAGAGAAAAGGGCAGGATGGAGAGGGGAGTTGGGGCTCACAGACACTTCCCAGTGAGGGCCCCCAGAGCACCTCCACTCTGAGCAGAGCAATGGCTTGTGGCACTAGCAGCACCCAGGCTTGTCTAGAGCTGTGACCTCTTCACATCAGGTCATTTCTCAGCCCCTCTTCCCCGCTGACGGTAGATGAACTTCAGCGTCGGTCAGGGAAGAACACGATGGCGGAGCAGCACTCAGCTGCAGAGAGCTTTGAAGTGAATGTGTGTATTAGTCCTAAGACATCCACAGACCCTGTGCAGAGGCGCACCTGAGGGAGCGTGCTGTGTTTTGCTTACTCCGCTGCACCATCTCCTGAGCCAGCTGTTGAGTAGTCAGAGCCCAGCAGCCACACCACATCTGGGGCGAGTTGAGTCAAGATCCTTGTGGTTCCCTCAGTCACTCTGAGGCTGCCCAGAGGCCTGGGGCCCCTAGGCTTTAAAGTGTTCTCTCAGTCATGTTTCCTTTCCAGATTCACTCAAGCCACAAAGATGATGGGAGGTACTGGGTTACAGTGGTGGCCACATCAGCTATGGTTACCTTCCACGGATGGGAGCACACAGAGCCCCAAGGGCAGCTGCAAGAGAATGCTGGGTAGAGCAGGTGTGAGGAGGGCGGGGCAGCGGGAGGTCAGGGGGGCACATTCACCCGGCCATAAGAGGTCAGGGAGCTTCTAGAGCAAGATGCGGTAGAGGCAGTAGCTGAGAAAAGGGATAAGGTGGAAGAGGGTTCCCAAGACAGGGAACAGTATGGAGAGGCACAGACACGGGAGGAAGCCAGGAGCACAGGACACTGAGAGGAGGCAAGTGGCACTACAGGGAAGGAGCTCAGGCAGGGGAGTTGCGGGGCCTGGTGTGCAGGGGAGAACCCTCTGGCTGTGGGTGGGAAATGGGTGGCAAGGAGGGCATGAGAGACCACCCCCCAACCCAGGAGAACAAAGCAACAGGCCTTGGGGGCTGGCTCCCTCCCGTACTGGGGGGTGTGAACGTTCAGGCTGGATGGGTGAGTGGGTGATGGCAGGGCCTGAGAAAGCCGACCAGAAGGAAGTGCAGGAGGATGGGGGTGGGAGAGTGAGCAGGTCCCAGGGTGGGTGCTGGGTTGCTGGGTGCTGGTTTGGGGAATCTCTGAGGCTACCAGATAGAAGCTTCTGTGTGTGCAAAACATCAGGTTTGTTGCCCAGAGAGCCCTGGGCTGGGAATGGATGTGGCTCTTCTTGAAGCTGGATGGGAAAACGTGTAGGGCAGAGTGAGTGATCCTGAGAAGCACACAGAGGGAGGGACGGAGCCTTCGGAAGAGGAAGCTGGGGACTGCAGGGACACAGAGGCCATCAGCACACCTCACCTGCCTGCTCCCTGGCGTTCCTGGGGGTAGATGTTCCTAAGGGAGGCGTGTGGGGGCGGCCCCGTGTCCCTGATGACTGCTTCCCTCCCCAGAAGCCCCTGCAACAGCTGTGGAATGCCATCCTACTGGTGGCCATGCTCCTGTGCACAGGACTCGTGGTCCAGGCCCAGCGGCAGGCGTCGCGGCAGAGCCAGCGGGAGCTTGGAGGCCAGGTGAGAGCCAGCCACAGGGAGCCCCAGAGCCCTCAGCCCTTGGGCCTGCAAGACTGTGCCTGTCCTCTCCCCACAGGTGGACCTGTTTAAGCGCCGCGTGGTGCGGAGACTGGCATCCCTCAAGACACGGCGCTGCCGGCTGAGTAGGGCGGCACAGGGCCTCCCGGAGCCAGGTGTTGAGACCTGTGCTGTGTGCCTGGACTACTTCTGCAACAAGCAGGCTAGTGCCCCGGGTAGAGACCAGCCATCAGCTCACCTGTGATGCCTCCCACCTTACTCCCAGGACCTTGGAACCACCCCCACTAGGCCCTTCTTCAGTCCCCGGGGCTACAGAGCAGAATTTCAGTGGGGTGGGGGAAGCGGTGAGGTTTCAGTTCCCCAGCTGAGGCGAGGGGCATGGGACCAGGCACCCCCACATGGAGTCCTGCTTCGGTGGCCTGAGACCTTCCTCTCCCGCCCCTGTAGTGGCTCCGGGTGCTGCCCTGTAAGCACGAGTTTCACCGAGACTGTGTGGACCCCTGGCTGATGCTCCAGCAGACCTGCCCACTGTGCAAATTCAACGTCCTGGGTGAGCACCAGCGGCAGGGGCCCTTGGCCTTGGCCTACTCCGCCTGCTCCTCACCTGATGCCTCCCTCCCTGTTCTTCTTCCTCTCCCTTGCAGGGAACCGCTACTCTGATGATTAGCTGCCCAGCTGGACTCTGCACGTGGGGATGAACCCTTCCTGCCTGCTCCCCGGTCCTCAGCCTGGGCTCCCAGGACAGGACAGGATGGGACAGCAGGATAGACAGGACAGCAAGTCCAGTGGGTGGGAGGAAGGATGAGGGGCCCACTGTGTCCATACTGGGAAGGGGGGCTCCACAGCTACAGGCTGAGGATCTAGGGCCGGGACCCGTCAGTCAAGGAAGAGGTCACTTTGGGACCTTCTCTGCAATCCTGTGACGTGAGTCTGCCCTCCTCACAGGCAGCTCCCAGGTCAACAGGGAAGGAGAATATGGGGCCAGTGTAGCTGTTCCCGGGGTTCTGGGAGCTCCCTGTGGCCTGTCTGGGAATCCCTGGAGGCTGAGACTACAGTGGCCAGGTTTGTGCTTATTTATTGGGGGGTGGGTTGAGGGAGGAGCTCTCTGGCCTTGGGGTACCCTGGCCTGACCGTCTTTCAAGATACGTCTTGGTCAAGGCTGTCTGCCTGTTGCCCTTGGTCCTTGGGCACTGGGAGCCATGGGTCCCACTGCCTGTCCAGCCTGGCTCCCTTCCTGGGCCCGGCTAGGACCAGAGGCCTTAGAAACCATCCTGTTCTGGACTCCTTGGCTGCGGCTTTGTGTTGCCGACCGGGATACTCGAAGCCACAGGATCAATGTAGTGCCTCATCCAGGGGCATCCATTTTTTTTTTTTTTTTAAGAGTTGGGGTAGGGAAGGTTTAATAGTAAAATAAACGTGGCTATATTTTAACATAAGATGTAAAATGTGTATGGGTGTTTTAAGATTTTAAAACGTTATCTTAGGTTCTACTGCCTGTGGTAGAGGGAATTCTGAGATGGCCCCCAAGATGTCCCACTGCCACGCGCCATGAACATGCCTTGCATTAATATAATCTCTGGAACTGTGACTCAAAGGGATTTTATTTATTTTTATTTTTTGAGATGGAGTTTCGCTCTTGTTGCCGAGGCTAGAGTGCAATGACACGATCTCGGCTCACTGCAACCTCCACCTCCCGGGTTCAAGCGATTCTCCTGCCTCAGCCTCCCAAGTAGCTGGGATTACAGGCATGTGCCACCATGCCCAGCTAATTTTGTATTTTTAGTAGAGATGGGGTTTCTCCATGTTGGTCAGGCTGGTCTCGAACTCCCGACCTCAGGTGATCCACCTGCCTCGGCCTCCGAAAGTGCCGGGATTACAGACATGAGCCACCGCACCCGGCTTCTTGGAGGGATTTTACGCCCATGGTAGGGTTGTCTTATGGCAGGCTGACCTGAAGATATGGAAAGTATTTGAGTGAGCCTTGCCCTAACCACATGAGCCTATTCAAAGTAGTTTTCTGCTGGTAGAAGAGGAGGAAGGCAGGGATTTGAAGCATGTGGGGGATTCAGTGCATGAGAAATCCTCTGTTGCTGACTTGAAGATGGAGGGAGCCGCATGATAAGGAAAGTGGGCAGCCTCTAGGAGCTGAGAGAGGACCTGGCTTACAGCCAGCCAGCGAGGACACGGGGACCTCAGTCCCATGGCTGCAAGGATCAGAATTCTGCCAAGTGGAGCTTGGAAGCCAGTTCTTCCCCAGAACCAGCAGAAAGGAATTCAGCCTGGTAGATGCCTCAATTTCAGCCCTCTGGGACCCCGAGCAAAAAAACCCAGCCATACAGAACCTGGACTTGTGACCTCTAGAACTGGGAGCTAATGAATACATGGCTGCGGAGTTGGTGAGGTCCTGCCCCTGGACTTGGGCACAGGCCTCCTGGCTCAGGGTGCTGAGGGTTGGTACTCCCCTGAGAGGGGGGTGCCTGGGGCACCCCAGCCTCCCTCAGGATCTCCCGGGCCCCTCAGAAGCAGGAAGTTGGGTTGGCCAAGGCTGTGGTAGCTCAGCTATATACATGGCCCCTCTCGACCCTTCTCTCCGAACTGAAGCGCTCTGAGGGCCTCTTCACCAAGGGAAAATGCTTCAGGCATCTGGGAGCGTGTACCCTGAGGCCTCAGCAAGTTTTTGGAGACTCCTTCACAGGTGAAGTGGCTCAGGGCAGGCTGGTGGCTTCGTGAGGAAAACCCCAGAGTCTTGGCCGCATGGCATTCTGGGCTGAAGAGACCCCCGAGGGACAGGGATGGGAAGCCAGGGCTGGCCGGGTGTCCTCCACTTGGGGGAGGCCTTGCCCTGCCTTCAGTGGCCTCCTGGGGCTGTGACCTCCAGGATTTAGAGAAACCTTCATGACGGTCACCGTTTTCCTAAAGGCAAGGAGTTCCGCAGTGAAAGGAGGCCTGACCTCTTGGGTCCTTAATGTGCCCAGCACAGGTCCAGAACCAGGGTGAGGCTGAAGGTGTTGCTGCCTGCTGCCTGCTTCAGATGTCCTCACCGGCCCTTCCTCTGTCCACTCCCACCTGACCCCCTTCTGAGTCAGTGCAGGCCACTGGGCCCAGGTTCACCCCTCGTCCCTTGCTCTGGAGAAAGACGGCCCTTCACCTAGCCCAGGTCCCAGGAGCTTCCTCTGCCCTGGGTGTGCTCTCCTATCCCACAGCCTCTGTCGGGAGGGAAGCAGGAAGGCCCCTTTTACTGAGGGCCCATAGTGCCAGGACTCTGCTGACTGACTGAACTGCATGGCTGGGGACTCAGTGGCCCCTGCCCAGGACAGGGAAGGAAGGGCTCTTTCCTTGGCTCAGTCATACTGTGAGGCCAAGACTGCTGTGGGCCAATGGCTGGGGCTTTATTATGGCGGGTGGGCTGCCAGCCACCTGCCATCCAGCCTCAGCGCTGCCACAGGCTACATGGGCCGCTCCTGGGGCTGGTGTGCAGAGCTGGCCTGTCCCCGGCCAGGTGACAGTCTCTTCCTCAGCCTGACCAAGACCTTGATGGGGTTCTGGGTGCAGGTGTCCAAGTGGGTCACACCCTCCAGCAAGGACTTGCTGGGCTGGCTGCAGGGCTGCCGAGGTGGGGATGCGCAGGGCTGGCCCAGCAGGGTCCTGCCCGTCCTGCTGCCAGGAAGGTGCTGTCTGCCCAAGGGCCTGAAGGAAAACCAGATCCAAGATCCTCTGTGAGTGCGGGGGACGCTCCACCCACCTGCCCCAGCTCCGGGAAAGCCTCGCTCACCCTGGGGATGTGCTCTGAGCCGGGACTGGCTGTGTTGCTCCCTGGGTTCCCTTGCTAGAAGGGGACCAGAGCCGGTCCTGTGGGATCAGCTACAAAAAAAAAAAAAAGCTAGTCTTAGAAGGGTTCAGGAGTCCCCTCCCCACTGTACAGAGAG
>NW_012117910.1:785165-800750 GCF_000951035.1 Colobus angolensis palliatus | reverse complement strand
GCAAATAAGCAGGAGAGGAGAGTGAATCTCTCTGACAAGGCCCCCTGTTTTGGACAGGCTAGAGCCAAAGTGAGCTGTCCAAGGTCACCCAGCCAGCTCAAGCGTGGGAATGGCAAGACTGCTCTTCCCCTGCTTTTGTGATGGATGCTTCCTTCTGGCTCCATGAGCCTGGGGGAGTTGCTGCCCCTTATGGTTCAGTTTCTTGCTTTGTAAAAAGGGGCTATGACCTGCCTCACAGGGTGGTTGAGAAGGGAACAGAAGGGCCTGGATGATGTCTCACGAGCAGCTAACTGCAGATCTTCCTGCCAGCTCTGCAAATGGATTTGCCCTAGCGCTTTAGGGGTCTGGAGAGGCTGGGAAAATCCAGGTCACCTGATATCCAATCCTGTGCCAAGATGGGTACCTAGCACTCCTGTGCCAAGGGGTCCAGGATAGTGGGACTAGTCCCCTGGTGTGGTTTGGGGACCCATTCCAAGAACCAAGAAGGGGGACACAAGAGAAGTCAAGCAAGAATTAGCATGTGATGTGGTAAAGAGCATGGGCTGTGGGGACAACCAGACCTGTGTCTGGGTTTGGCTGTTGTGACTAGAGGCAGTCACATCACTGTTGGGCTTTCACGTCCCTCTCTATGCAGAGTGGATGACGCGTGGAGCGCTTGTGTGCTGTGGGGGGTCCACAGGGGCTGCATTGCTGGCCGCCTGGCTTTAACACCCTTGCTGCACGCTGGGGAACTGCAGTCCCCAGCGTCCTGCCCATGAGCCCTCAACTGCCGGCCCTGAGCCCCAGCATACCCTTGGCACCATCCCCAGTCCCCTACCATGGATCTGGATCTGGGTCTTGGTGGGCTGGTGCAGGTCTGGGAAGGCCACCAGCAGCCGCTCCCGCTCCCTCAGCTCCACCAGCTCCCGTTCTAGCTCCAGGATGGTTAGCCGCAGGTCCGTAGTCGCCTGTTCCAGGCCTTGCTTCTCCCTCTGCAGGCTCTGCAGCAGCTCCTGGGGCAGGGGGAGGCTCAGGCCTGGCTCCTGAGTGAGCCACATGGCACTAAGCGCCCCTGGGGCACCATCCTTACCCCAAGACAAGACACGGGACAGGCCTGCAGGCACTCAGTTGGCCAGAGACTTCTCCAGCAAAAAGGAAGACCCCCACCCTCACCTGCTGGGCCCTGAGCTGGCATTGCCCCTGCTCCCGCTCGCTCTGCAGCTGCTCCTCCACGTGGACCCGCTGGGCCTCAGCCTCATCCAGGCTGCCCCGCAGCTCCTCACGTTCCTGGTCCAGGCTGTCCAGCTGCTTTAGCAGGGCTCGCTGCTTGGCCTGCAGAGACTGAGCAGGAACAGACAAGCAGGGAGGCTGTGAGACCTACAGGGCTAGGCCCAGCCATGTGGAACTAAGGAGGCTACAGCATCTGCTACCCCCCGCTGCTACCCCCCTGGGGCGTGTGTCTGTGTCTAGGGAACATTGGTCACACACATGGAACGGCAGGGGTTGGAGGAAGCTGGCAGCAGGCAGATGCACACCAGACCTGGTCAAGGGTAGGACCCCGGCTTGAAGACCCTGGCCCTTGGAACTCAGTTGGCTGACTCTGGGGGTCTCACCCCCACTTCCTTCCAGTCACACGCAGACCCCACTTGGAGAGGAATTCTGGGAACTAAGTTTTTCTTCTCCTCGGGTCTCCAGTGTCACATCATCCCATGTCACTGAAGCCCACATTTCCTAACACCCACCGAATGGAAAGCAGGAAGAACTAACGCTGGACTGCTCGGAGTCCTGGCTCCATCTCTCACTAGCTATGTGGCCTTGGGCAACTTCCTTAACCTCAATAAGGCTCAGTTTCCTCATTCGTAAAATGGGGGTGACAAGAGTATCTACCTCCTGTTGCTGTAGCGAGGAGTAAGCATCAGAGTCTGTGGCTCCTGAAGCCTGGGTCACAGCAGACACCTGATGCATGGTGGCTGTGACAGTTTACAAGGCAGAGAACAGCATCCACTTGGGGTGGAAAGGCTTCTCCTACCCTGGGCCCATGTCTGACCCTGGGAACTCTCAACTGAACTCCTGGCTCCTTGCTGAGCTTTTGAGGGTGGACCCAGCCAGGATAGCCCCCAGACCCGCCCCTTTCACTGGGCAACAGATCACCTACTCCCTCGACCACATTTCTGAGGACGCCTGTGAGGCCCCATTGCCCAGAGCACAGCTGTGGGCCCTGGCTCACCCTCTGCCCACCCTATCCTTCCCCTGGCTGATGGGCTAATTGCCTGTCACGGGCATCCAGCTCAAAGGCCACCTCCTCCTAGAAGCCATTCAGGATTCCCATGGCAGATGTGGCCATCCCTCCCCGCACCCCTTAGCCATCTGGCAGGAGAGTGTGGCACACCTGTTCATCTTTGCTTGTAGGGCACCCCTCCAGAGTGAGGCCTCACTGGGCAGTATCTGTCCCTGGATCACTGTTCCCCCAGTGCCTGCCTCAGGGCAGACTCTCTGTAAAGGTGAGTCAACCCCCACACCTGGAGGTATCTCAGGGAGCAGGTGCCCAATACAGATGAGCCCCAATTCCCTGACAGTGGAGCCCTCTCTCCCTGCAGCCTACATTGCAGGTGCCCAGGCTGGCAAGGGCCCCGGCCTCACCTCCTGGTGGCGGACCATGCTGTCGACACGGGCCTTCTCCTTATCCAGCTCCGTGCTGGCCCAGCAGATCTGCTGGCCAGCGCCCTCCAGCCGACCCACCAGCAGCTGCACCTGCTCCTCCAGCTGCTGCACCTGTCTCTCCGCTGCCGCCCTGCGCTCGCCTTCCTCCTGCAGCTGCTGGGCCTTTGCCTCTGCAGCATTGAGTGGACGTGGGATGGTAGGGCAGGGGGGCGCTGTACTACCTCAGACCCAGGATGGGAGCTCACATCCCATCTCCGGGCCTCAGGAGTCCTCAGGAACAAAATGGGGCTCTAGACCCTGCCTGAGGTGGGTTTGGAAAATAGAAGGTGCTTTCTGGGTAGGAGGCGGCACCCCAGTTTGGTCATTGCCCAACAGTGTGGTTGGTCAGGCCCACCCTCCTGTGGCTGGTACCCTTCGTCTTCGCTCTGGATGCTCAGGGAACAGAGATGGAAGATGCTCGTCCAGCCACACCCCTGGCTTGAGATGTGGCATCGGGGCCTATGACGGGGTTCCTTACCCATAGCCTGCGTGAACTCCTGCTGCTGTTGCAGTTCTCTCTCCAGGGTGGCCATCTTTGTCTTTAGGTCGCTTGTTTCTATGGCAGCCAAGAGAGAGGCCCTTCAGAGGGTCCCATGGAGCTGGCCAGCGGCCTTCATGCCCAGTGTGCCTCATGGAGTGGAGGCAGCCTATCGCCTGCAGAGAGGCCGCCTGCAGTCATGGGAGGAGCTCTGGGGAGGTTGGTGGAGGCAGCTGGGCCCTTGTCCACCCTGCTTCTCATGTGCTGGCTGCCATGTGTCTGCGCCTCTCTGGGCCTTGATGTCATCCATGGAGGCAACTGTGAGGCTCAGAAAGGGCAAATCCCTCTCAGGCCTCCCGTCAGTGAGCACTGGCCAACTTCTGGTGCCAGGAACTGCGTCTCTAATGGCTTTTGCCAAAACCAGAGAGGCTGCTCTGCTTGGCTGGAAGTGCCAGGGGAATAACTCTCTGGAAGTAGCCCTCAATGACTGACAGTATAAGTGGATACATACCTCAGCTCCCTCCCTGACTGAGGGATGAGTCTGGGCAAGTGTCCTAGCCCAGCTCCCAGCCCCAGAGGGACTGAGATCACAGTGTCACCACCGGATGAACACACCCTTCCTTGCTGCCCTCCCTTCCCTGCCTCTTGTCTGTGTCCCAGCCTAGGTTCTTCCACACAAACCACTTGCCCTGGAAGTCCTGTCTCACAAACATCCATGCAAAGGCTGTGGCAGAGACCTTGGCACCAGGCGTCTGGCCTCCGGGACACAGACCTGTGAGCAGCTGCTGTTTGTCGCGCTCCCACTCGGACAGGCACTGCTCATCCTCCTCTGCCTGTCGCTGCCGCGCCCCCTGCTCCTGTTTCAGCGCCTGCTCCAGCTTGCCCGCCTGCTTCCTTAGGTCATCCTTCTGCCCCTCGGCCTCCTCCAGCTGGGCCCTGAGGGCCTCCACATGCTTACTGAAGCGCTTCAGGTCTTTCCTCTGCTCTGCTGCCCAGCGGCCCACTGTGGCAGCCGGCAGTGGCCTGAGCCCCATGCTGTCCTGTACCAGTTGCTGGAACTGGCCTAAGGATGAGGGCAAGTTCTGGCTCTGACACAGGCTGATGACCGCCTTGCCCACCTTCTGCAGGCTTCCCTGGACGCTGGCGCATGCGTCACAGGGCACCAGGGCCGTCTCAATGGTCTGGGAGTAGACACTCCTGGTGTTCTTGGAGGTCGTGGCTGGGAACTGCAGGGAGGCTCTGACAGGGATGCTCTCTGGCTCTTGGCAGGTCTGGGGCAAGCCTGGCACTGGGGAGGAGGGCTTGATGAACTTGGCAGGCAGACATTCAGGGCTCCTGGCTGGCTCGCCCTTGGTGGGCTTGGAGGTGGGAGTCTCTCTTTGGTTTGCCCCTTTCTGTGTTCAGAAAAAGACAAGGGAAAGCAGGTGAGGGAGAAAGTAGAGAGGGAGGTGACTGGTTCTCTGGGGATGTTCTGTGACAGTGTGACAGCCTTGCCTGACAACGCAGACCCTCAGATGTTCTCTGACACTGACGTGAATAAGAGAGAACTTTCTCCCTCTTTTACTCTGACTCAAGTTACCACACCCAGGTCTCCTCTCTATGGCCCACACCCCGAGCTCCAGGCTTGATGTGATTGTACGCATGGTGTTGGGTGATGGTGACATCACAGCTGCTGGTTACTGGGCTCTTGATTAGTGGACGTGCCTGCTCTTATGTCACCATAACCACTCTCAGTTTTAGTTTCCTCCCCATCACGGTGACAGTGGTCCTTCCCCAGCGGGTGGTTGTGTGGATTATGGGATAGCCCATAACAAACGGGGCTCATGTGATCTCCATTGTACAGATGAAGAAAATGAGGTTCAGAGTAGGCAAGATTTTTCCAAAGTCCCACAGGGGTGTCAGAGCCAGGGAGCAAGGCATGACCCCCAAGGCCTGTGTTCTTAACCGCCACACTGTGTGGGGCTTGACTGGGAGGGCGGTGGGAGCCAGTGAAGGCTGTGGTGCACACAGTGGTAGGCTAGGAAGCCAGAGCTGGGGCGAGCTGTGAAGGCCACCACAGTGGGGAGACAGAGGCTGGGACCCACCTGGGGGAGTGGCTGCTGGTGGAGCATGCCTAGCTTCAGCAGACTATCCCAGAAGCGCCGCACCGTGAGCCCCACGGACATGCAGGGCCCCGTAGCCCGTGCGGGGGGCATCATCTGCTCGGAGCCAAGGTTCTCCAAGTAGCTCATGCAGCTTTGAAGCAGCAGCAGGAGCCTGCGGGCAGAGATGCCAGGTTGCCGGGGCTCAGGCTGGTGCCAACACACCCTCAGACCATACAACTGCAGCTCTGGCTCTGGGGAACTGGCCCAGACATCAGGGGCTTGGAGAGTCTCAGAATATGCTCTGCTGGGCCAGCTTCAAACCTAACCCAGGGGCTACTTCCCCCAGGAAGCCCTCCCTGGCCACAACCTCAGCTTGGGAGCCTCTTCTGCATCTCCTGGGTGGCACTTCTGCCTGGCTCTTCTCCACTGGACCAGGGAGCTCTGTGAAGCCAGGCCTGGCCTGCCTCAGTTGTATCCTGAGTCCTTGAAAAGTTCTGGGTGAACAGCTGCCTTACATTCAGTGGCCCAGAGCCTCCACCTGACAGATGACAGAGCTGAGACCCAGAAAGGGGAAGAGCCTGCCCACAGCCACAGGTTGATGTGCCGGGCGTAGCAGTGGGTACCTGTAATCCCAGCTACTTGGGAGGCTGAAGCAGGAGAATCTCTTGAACCCAGGAGGTAGAGGTTGCAGTGAGCTGAGATCACACCACTGCACTCCAAGAAGAGCAAAACTCCGGGAAAAAAAAAAAAAAAGGCATGCACCAACACACCCAGCTAATTTTAAAAATATTTTTGTACAGATGGGGTCTCCTTATGTTGCCTAGGCTGGTCTTGAACTCTCAAATGACTCTCCCATTAATCTCCCAAAATGCTGGGATTACAAGTGTCGGCCACTGTGCCCGGCACACCATGTTAACTTTATTTTTATTTTCACTTTTTTTTTTTTTTTTGAGAAACAGTCTTACTCCTTTACCAAGGCTGGAGTGCATTGGCGTGATCTTGGCTCACTGCAACCTCTGCCTCCCAGATTTAAGTGATTCTCATGCCTCAGCCTCCTGAGTAGCTGGAAATACAGGAGCGCACCACCACACCCAGCTAATTTTTGTATTTTTAGTAGAGACACGGTTTCACTATGTCGGCTAGGCTGGTCTTGAACTCCTGACCTCAAGTAATGCATCCGCCGTGGCCTCCCAAAGTGCTGATTACAGGCATGAGCCATCGTGCCCGGTCAACCATGTTAACTTTAATGATAGCTTAGAAGTGACGGGGCTGCAGGAGAATCCACGAGGCTCTTCCCAGTGGGTCAGGATTTGGAAAAACACATCCCGTGTCTGGCCTTGGGATATGCAGAGGGAACAGCACGACCCACAGGACAACAGGAAAGAGAGGCTGGGATGGAAACTCTCAGAAGCAACTATGGGGTCCCCGACACAGAAATCCTGAGGAGGCAGCTGGGAGCGGCTGAGAGACCGTGGTCACAGATGTGGTGCCACAGAGACCGATGGAGTGGAAATCAACTGCCTGAGGTGGACAGGCTAGGAGAGCCTAACACAGGATAGCACAGCACACAACACAAGACAAACGATAAAAGGTAAGACCACTTTGAAAGTCCTGAGCTGATGTGGCCCCGACAGGTACTCAATGGTGACTGTTGTTCCAACATCACCCCCGCCTCTGGAGGGGCTTCTGTAGCTGCCACTGGTTTCAGGGGCAGGTGCCGGCATCCTGAGATGACCAGGCTTGGTCAAGGCCCTCACCTGTCAATGACCAGCTCCAGTAGCACAGCATGGGACAGCTGCGTGAACTCGGGGTCACCCGGAACATGGTCATAGTGCTCCAGCAGGGCCACCATGTCGAGGTCACAGGCCATGCGGTCAGGGAACTTCCAGGAGGGGAAGTGCACAGGCCCGGCGCGGGAGAAGACGTCTACGATGGCACCCTGCAGGTCGGTGAGGTCTGTGCGCAGGCTGTCCATGCAGGCCTGGCTGCCCAGCAGGTGCGCCATCCTCACAGCTCCTGGGGTGAGCACAGAAGAGCCCTGTCAGCCAGAGTCACGTGGCTGCTGCTGGAGGAAACTCCCTGAAACCCTCATCTGCCCAGGGGCTACTAGGCCAGAAGTTCACCCCAGACCCTGGGGAGAAGTCTGTTTCCCAGCCCCAGGTGACAAGGCCTTTTGGACCTGGTTCTGGGTGGCCTCACCAGCCTCTCAGTCCCGCTACCCTGAGCACATACTGCAGGGTCCATCACTCCACAAGTCCTTCCTAAGGACTTACATATGTCGGGTCCCCTGCTCAAGGCTGGGTGGATACAGCTATGAACAAGAACATGCCTCTCATCGTTTCCTCCCAGAGTGAACCCTTGAACAGGGCACACACAACTGAGAGTTACAGCTACAGCGTGATGGGAAGCGTGATGGGAAGTGTTGGGCCCACCAGGCCACTGTCATATCCTGCCTAGACCACTGCAGCAGGTTCTAGCTGGGTCACAGGGCAGGCCTCCAGAGATTTCAGTTCCAGAGATTTGGACCAAACTCTACTGGACCATGTCATGCTGGCCACAATGCCTTGGTGCTCCCTGTGGCCTATGGAAGAAAAGCCACCTCTGGACACATCCCTCACCTCGCCTCTCTCTAGTCCCCTCCCCTCTACCTCAACGTCTTCCCTCCTAGCACCATGAGCTACCAGTAGCAGCTCATGCACACGAGGCACTTGTTTCTAAATCCTCGCCCATCTGTCCTGTCAGAATCATGCTTCCCTGTCCAATTCCCATCCCATGGCTAACTCCTCTCATCCTTCAGGGTTCCTGGATATCACCTCCTCCGAGAAGGCTTCCCTAAGCACCCTCCATGCTGGCTTAGATACTCCCTCTGGGCTTCCCCCATCTCAGCTCTGACTGCTGTCTGCTGGAACGGCCTTCTCTCCAAGCCATCTTAGCCCCTGTGGTGTCCCCAGTGTGGCCAGCTGGGGACCTGGCCCATTGTAGATGCTCACTGGCAAATAATGACTGAGTGATTGAATAGGGAAAAGACAAAGAATCGCAAAGAAAATTTAAAATGCACTTGACTTCTAAAGTGCAAGAGAGGAAAATGTGAAAACTTGCACTGAGACCTATTGTCGTTACTCTGGTGACAGGGAACCCATTATATATATGTATGTTTTTGGTTTTTTTTTTTTTTTTTTGAGACGGCGTCTAGCACTGTCACCCAGGCTGGAGTACAGTGGCGTGATCTGAGCTCACTGCAGTCTCTGCCTCCTGGGTTCAAGTGATTATCCTGCCCCAACCTCCCGAGTAGCTGGGATTACACGTGCCTGCCACCATGCCTGGCTAATTTTTGTAGTTTGAGTAGAGACAGGGTTTCTCCATGTTGGCCAGGATGGTCTTCTGACCTCAAGTGATTCACCCACCTTGGCCTCCAAAAGTGCTGGGATTACAGGCGTGAGCCAGCACACTCAATCCCATTATATATATATTTAAAACAATTTTTGTTTTTACTGATGCATAATAGATGTCCATAGTTTCAAGGTACATAGTTTCAGGATTATTTAATACATATATAAATTGTAAAGATCAAATCAGTGTACTTTGAATATCCATCACCTTAAATTTGTCTTTTCTTTTTTCCTTTTGTTTTGTTTTTTGAGGCATGGCCTCTGTCACCCAGGCTGGAGTGCAGTGGCGCCCTCACAGCTCACTGTAGTTTCAACCTCCTGGACTTAAGTGATTCTCCTGCCTCAGCCTTCCAAGTAGCTGGGACTACGGGTATGTGCCACGATACCTAGCTAATTATTTATTATTTTTGTGGGGTAACATCTTGAGCTGGCAATTTTAAAAATTTTTTGTAAAGACGGGATCTCACTGTGTTGCCCAGGCTGGTCTCAAACTCCTGGGTTCAAGTAGTCCTCTCTGAAAGGCTTGGCCTCTCAAAGTGCTGGGGTTATAGGTGAGAACCACCACACCCAGCCTGTCTTTTTTTTATGCTAAGAAACATTTGAGGCCAGGCACAATGGCTCACATCTGTAATCCCAGCACTTTGGGAGGCCGAGGCGGATCACCTGAAGTCAGGAGTTCAAGCCTGGCCAACATGGTGAAACACCATCTCTACAAAAATATAAAAATTAGCCAGGCATGATGGCGGGTACCTGTAATCCCAGATACTTGGGAGGATGAGACAGGAGAACTGCTTGAACCCAGAGGTGGAGGCTGCAGTGAGCTGAGATCGCACCATTGCCCTCCTGCCTGGGTGACAGGGCGAGACTCTGTCTTACAAAAAAAAAAAAGAGAGAGAAGCATTCTATTTATTTTCTTTTAGCTATTTTGAAATGTACAATAGATCAGTATAAACTAATCACCCTACTGATCTATTGAACACTAGGACTGCTATTACGTTTTTATGCAGAGAATCCCAGTCCTGCCCCTTCCTGGCCTCAGGGAAGTCACTGAGGCCCAGTTATAAGACGGGGACATTGTCTCCAAGCAGGCCAGGTTGTTGTGAAGGCGTTAAAGGGATCATGAGTAAGGTGCTTGGTCCAATGCAAGGCACCAGTAAAAGTTCTCAACCAATATTAACTATTATTATTATGAATAATATTATTAGCAGTAACCACAGCGAAGCCCATCCTTGTCTTGTGTGGGTGCCTGGCTCCCGTTCTTCCCCAGTTCCCCTGCGGCCCACACAGAATGCTTCTGGTCCATCTTCTGCCACCTGTGGACATCTGAGGTGGTGATCTGAACATTCTGTGACCCTTGACTCAGAAAGTGGAGAAGCAAGACACTGCCCTGGTCCCTCCTGTGGCTTGTCACCCTCCAGCAGGGCTGGGGTGTGAGTTGGCAGCTTGTTTCAGATCCAGCATTCTGCTGGGAGTCAGGCAGCTATGCGGATGCTCAGCTCCAGCTCCTCTCTACCTGCCAGCAGGGGCCCCTTGTCCTTGGTGAATTTCTCAGTAGCAGGAAGTACCTCCTCGCACTAACACCTCCCTGAAGCAGGGGCTGCTTGGGCAGCATTTAGGCCATGGCCCCTTCTGCCTCCAGCAAGTCCAGGCCTGGCTGAAAAATTGTTCTCCCAAACCTAACCTCCCCACCAACCTCCCTCATCTCAGAAAACGACACCCCATTGAGTGTACCTGGCTTGGTCCTAGCCTAGGCATTTCCTGAGTTCCCTCTTTTCTCTACCTCCATTGTCCCAGGACCCAGTGCTGCTGATCCTACATCCAGACCACACTGGAAACCCAGCATTTCTCTCCATTGACACTGCTCCTACCCCATCATCTCCCGAGACACTGCCAGAGCTTCCCTGAGGGATCAGCCACTTCCCTTCTGCCCTGTACCACCTGGTCCCTCTTGGTTGTACATGGCAACCAGAGTGATTGTTTAATAAGGCAACCTACCCCTGCTTGGAGCCTTTTCCTCTCTTTCTACAGCACCAAGACTGGAATGCTTCCTGGGGCTCCTGCCCTGTGTGGCCTGTCCCAGCTTCAGTGTCTCCCCACTCAGAATGCGCCCCTCCCCGAACTTCTTCTAGATAAGACACCTCCCTCAGGCCCCCCCGCCAAACGTCCTTTCCTCAGGAAAACTCCCCAGGGCCCCAGGTCGGGGGAGGTTCCCTGTCACACATTCTCAGAGCATCCTGTTCTTTTTCTTCCCAGCACACACCACCGCCAGAATGGAATCATTATTTGCGAAGTTATTTGTGGTTGGCAGCCTGTCTCCCTGTGAGCGTGTGGTATGACCTGGTCACCGGGGCTGAGAGGACTAAGGGCCAGCCTGTGCCCACAGGTGCTGGGAAGCTCAGAGGCACTCAGGGGAAGGGTGTTGGACTCTTCAACCTCCCAGAGGACGGGGCCCTCTCCTTACCTCTGTGCAGGTGCCTGCCCGTGGAGCTGGAGTGACTGAGTGTCTAGTTCTCAGATGAGCCTGTGGGCTCCAGGGCTCTGGGTCAGAGGCTCATCCAGGTGCCCGGCTTCCTGTCTCCAGTGCAGGGTTGGCCCTGAGTAGCTCTTCAGACCCTGGGAAGGGATGACAGTGACAGTGAGTGAAAGCACAGTCAGGCAGGGCTTCCTGGGAGCAGGGTGGAAGGCTATCTAGGAAGGAGAAGGGGTTCCAGGCTGGAGGAAGGAGGTGAGAGAAGGGGCAGGTGGGCTGCCTGCCTCCAGCCTGAGCAGAGGGTACTCTTCAGTAGTGCTGGTTTGACTGAAGAACTACTGTGTGCCACTTCCCTGAATCTGCCTCATTTCTACAGAGGAGGAAACCGAGGCTCTGAAAAGTTAGGGAGCTTGCCCGAGGTCTCTCAGGGAGCTGAGATTCTGAGTCCACCATCTCTGCTCTGTCCTCAGGCCATGCTACTTCTAGAGCAGCAGTGTTTAAAAGAAATATAATACAAGCCACACATGGGATTTTAGGTTTTTCTACTAGCCACTGACGGGGTACAGGAAATGCTACCCCAAGATATGGCACCTCAGAAATGCAAAACACTGCAGAAGCAGGAAGGCCACTCTCATCTTCCCCTCATCCTTCTTCTCTGAAGCAGGCCGCCAGGAAGGTCAGTCTGTGACCTCTCCCCTCCTTCTCCCCTGAAGACCCTCATGTGAGAGGTGTCCTGCCCTATACCCAGATGGGGAGGAATGTCACACAGGAACACCAAGAAGAATCTGAGCAAACAGGCCTTGCTAAATCCACGCCCTCCCTCATTTATTACTATTAGATCATACATTTTCTTTTTCTTTTTGAGATGGAGTCTTGCTCTGTCACCCAGGCTGGAGTGCAGTGGCGCAATCTCAGCTCACCACAACCTCCGCCTCTTGGGTTCAAGCAATTCTTCTGTCTCAGCCTCCTGAATAACTGGGACTACAGGTGCACACCACTATGCCCGGCTAATTTTGTACTATTATTATTATTTTGACACAGAGTCTCACTCTGTCGGCCACGCTGGAGTGCAGTGGCATGATCTCGGCTCACTGCAACCTCTGCCTCCTGGGCTCAAGCAGTTCTCCTGCCTCAGCCTTCCAAGTAGCTGAGATTACAGGGGTGTGCCACCACACCTGGCTAAATTTTGTATTTCTAGTAGAGATGGGGTTTCACCCTGTTGGCCAGGTTGGTCTTGAACTTCTGACCTCGTAATCCACCCACCTTGGCCTCCTAAAGTGCTGGGATTAGGCATGAGCCACGTGCCCAGCCTTTTATTATTTTTTTTATTTTTAATTTTATTATTTTTTTGAAACAGAGTCTCGCTCTGTTGCCCAGGCTGGAGTGCAGTGGCGTGATCTTGGCTCACCACAACCTCCACCTCCTGGGTTCAAGGGATTCTCCTGCCTCAGCCTCCTGAGTAGCTGGGACTACAGGCACGTGCCACCACAGCTGGCGAATTTTTGTATTTTTAGTAGAAATGGGGTTTCACTACGTTGGCCAGGCTAGTCTCAAACTCCTGACCTCGTGATCCGCCTGCCTCGGCCTCCCAAAATGCTGGGATTATAGGTGTGAGCCACCGCACGCGGCCACTTTTTGTATTTTTAGTAGAGATGGTGTTTCACCATATTGGTCAGGCTGGTCTCCAACTCCTGACCTCAGGTGATCCACCCTCCTTGGCTTCCCAAAGTGCTGTGTTTACAGGTGTGAGCTACCGTGCCCCTCCAGAGGAGATCATACCTTTTGGTCCACCAATCATAATTCTGCACACTGTCCATAAAAACACAGATCTCCTTGTTTCTTTGGGTTTTCATTTCTGAAGGTTTCCATGTCAGGGAAAACTTTTATAAAATACATTTGTATGCTTTTCTCTTGTTAATTTGTTTTTAAAATTTTATTTCATTTATTTATTTTTTAGAGACAGGGTCTCACTCTGTCGCTCAAGTTGGAGTACAGTGGTGCTATCATAGCTCACTGTAACCTCGAACTCCTGGGCTCAAGTGATCCTCCCACCTCAGCCTCCTGAGTAGGTAGGACTACAGGTGACAGAGACTTGCTATGTTGCCCAGGCTGGTCCTGGCCTCTTGGCCTCAAGTGATCCTCTGGCCTTGTCCTCTCAAAATGCTGGGATTATAGGCGTGAGCCACTTTAATCTGTCTTTTATTAAACTTCCAATGAGTGAGGAAAAGATACTACTTTTTCTCCCCTACACATTAAAAAGAGTAAAAAAAAAAAGTCAATTAATTTTAATAGCATATTTTATTTCACCCAATATACCCAAAACATTACCATTTCAACATACCAATATAAAATTATTAAGGAGATTTTTTACATTTTTATGGTATTAAGTCTCAAAATCTAATGCCTGTTTGACAACACATGGCCATTTGAACCAGAAACCATTTCAAATGTTCAAAAGCCATATTGGCTGGTAGGTACTGTACTGGATGGTGCAGAGGGTCGGATGCTGTGTGTGCATTCAGTAAATGAGGACTGAGTATCTGCTCCATGTCAGGCACTACGACAAGACCAGGAACACAGCAGGGCACAAGGAGCCCTGTCCTCCAGGAACTACCAACGATATCTGAGGGTCTCTGCAAGGGGTAAGCTTGTGTGTGCCCGTTTCACCCACGGGATATCACCCAAGTGATACGTGTCTCCCCCTTGACATTCACAATACACATGCCCACATCCCACACTCCTGTTGTCTTGGCAACTGCCCCTCATGAACTACTGCTGCCCAAGAGATTTTATGTCTCCAAGGAGGGAGGCAGAAACAAAGGCAAAATAACACATGGAAGTATTCTGGGTTTCCTTCCTGAAAAGAGCATGAAGGAAATAAAGCAATCAAGAAGCCCCAACCTGGGAGGAAGCGTATTCAGGTGGCAAAGCACCTGGAATTCATAAGCGTGCTTGCGAAGGCACCAGGAAACACTGATCTGTTCACCTTCAAATAGCTACAGCTGCCCTATGGGGCAATTTTGGATATCAACTCCCACTAGATCCTGGTTCAGATAAGCAGCAGCAAATGCCCAAGTTTCAGGAAAATCCAAGATGACCTTATGTTGCTTCTTCTGAAAATTGTGGTCATGCAGATACAAGCATGGTTTAAGAAGTACTTACGTGCAGCCGGGCGTGGTGGCTCACGCCTGTAATCCCAGCACTCTGGGAGGCTGAGAGGGGTGGATCATGAGGTCAGGAGATCGAGACCATCCTGGCTAACACAGTGAAACCCCATCTCTACTAAAAAATACAAAAAATTAGCTGGGCGTAGTGGCAGGCGCCTGTAGTCCCAGCTACTCGGGAGGCTGAGGCAGGAGAATGGCGTGAACCCAGGAGGCGGAGCTTGCAGTGAGCTGAGATTGTGCCACTGCACTCCAGCACTCCAGCCTGGGCGACAGAGCAAGACTCCGTTTCAAAAAAAAAAAAAAGTACTTACGTGCATATCAACTGAAAAAGCACTTGACATGAGCTCTCTCTGTAATTCCTCGGTCTTGAGTGGAACCCTCAGTCTGAGGCTGCCAGCCCTGCACTGTACCCAGGAACACATAGGTGACTGCACTAATTGAGCCCTTAGGAAGGAGCAGCAGCTATCTCTGCCTCTCCTCAATTTCCTGGGGCTCAAGGCAGACTTTTGACTCCCAGAGAAGAGCAGGAGCCTTTCCTACACTTCCGTTCAACATTCCAGCGCCTTCTCGGAGAACCAGTACCCTAACCTATTGGTAAAAATGATGCCTACTTCCCAGCCACGGTGACTGCTGAGATTCAAAGTCACCACCATGAAAACATGGGAAACTCTAAAACCAGCTATGTGGCAGATGTCAGTCTCAAACATGAGATTGTTAATTGCCTGGATCCCTGGGGACGTTGAAGGGACTGAGGACAAAAGAATAACTAACTGCACTAGTAGAGGAATAAGACTGGCTTGAGCTTGCATTCCCACTCTACCACCTCCAAACTTCACTGTCCTCATTTGTAAATAGGGTGCTATAAGGAATAAATGACGGAATACATGAAGTGTTGGGCACAGGATCCGGCTCACAGGAAATGACCAATACATCCTAGCTATCATTATTCTACATTAATAACAACCATGACACACAGCTACGATGTGTGCGGGGGAGGGAGAAGACTTGAGAGAGCAACCTTTCCTATCACTCCCTCATTTCACAGGTGAGGAAACTGAAGTCCAGGCACAGGTTCCCAGCCAGCTCTGGGCTTTCCAGAGTTGAGGAGGGGAGGAAGGAGAGAGGGGGTGAATCTCAGGAGAGGGAGAGAAAGCCGGCAGGATTCGAGGTAGGCCTCTGGGGAGCGAGCTGCATAGCTTGCAGGGGCGCACCTGTGAGAGTGAGGGGTGAAGCCTAAAGCAGCAGCCCTGCGTGATGGCTCATGCGTGTAATCCCAGCACTTTTTTTTTTTTTTTTTTTTTTGAGGCGGAGTCTCGCT
>NW_012117910.1:779563-780565 GCF_000951035.1 Colobus angolensis palliatus | reverse complement strand
CCGGGCGCGGTGGCTCACGCCTGTGACCCTAACACTTTGGGAAGCCGAGGCGGGAGGATCATTTGAGGTCAGGAGTTCGAGACCGGCCTGGCCAACATGGTGAAACTCCGTCTCTACAAAACACACACACACACACAAATAGCCGGATGTGGTGGGCGCCTGTAGTCCCAGCCACTCGGGAGGCTGAGGTAGGACAATTACTTAAACTCAGCGATTGAACTCGGGAGGCGGAGGTTCCAGTGAGCCAAGATCGCGCCACTGCACTCCAGCCTGGGTGACAGAACAAGACCTTGTCTCAGAAAAAAAAAAAAAAGAAAGAAAAAGCAGCAGCCTTGATTTGAGAGGGAGGCCCCAGTGGGGCTTGAGATCGGGACTACGGAAGGCAGGGGGTGGAGGCAAGAAAAGGCAGGCCTATGGGAAAAGGGAATTAAGGGCGTAGGATTTGGAAGAGCGGCTTGGAGGATGTGGGCCTGAAATGAAAGGGGGGACTAAGGGACTACGGAAGCGGGGCTCTGAGGCGGCGAGCCTGAGGGCACAGGGGCTCTCCGAAATCAGAGGCCAATGGGAGGGAGCTGGGCTCTTGGAAGGCGGTGTCGAAGGGAGCGAGGCACTGGCCTGTGGAATAGAGGCGCGAGCTGAGTGTGGCGGGGGTCCGGCGGGTGACGTAGAACATCTCACCTCTCTTCGGCGTCTCAGTTTCAGCCTCCGCATCTGATCGGCTCCGGGAACTGCCCCTGGCGCGCCTGCGGCTCCCGGGATCCCCGGAAACCCCTAGCCCGGCGATCAAGCCGCTGCCTTGACAACGGCGACGTACGCCGCGGTGCCCGAGGGCGGGTGACGTAGAACATCTCACCTCTCTTCGGCGTCTCAGTTTCAGCCTCCGCATCTGATCGGCTCCGGGAACCGCCCCCGGCGCGCCCGCGGCTCCCGGGATCCCCGGAAACCCCTAGGCCGGCGATCAAGCCGCTGCCTTGACAACGGCGACGTACGCCGCGGTGCCCG
>NW_012117910.1:771668-773968 GCF_000951035.1 Colobus angolensis palliatus | reverse complement strand
GAAACCCCTAGGCCGGCGATCAAGCCGCTGCCTTGACAACGGCGACGTACGCCGCGGTGCCCGAGGGGAGGAGCAGGAAGCGCGCCACGGCGAGGGGGCGGTCCCGGAAGTGCGTCAGTCTTACCTTCGCGGCCACAACTCGCTCGGCCGCCGCCATTTTGCGAGCTCGTCGTACTGTTCGAGAGGGGAGGCTGTCTTGAGGCGGCACCCCTCACCGACACCGAGGCGGACTGGCAGCCCTCAGCGTCGCAGTCATGCCGGCCGGACCCGTGCAGGCGGTGCCCCCGCCGCCACCCGTGGCCACCGAGCCCAAACAGGTACCTCTCACCCGCCCCTCAACCTGCAGCCGGAGTGTGGGCCTGGGCGCTCCTTACTTGAGCGGGAATAAGCGGCCGCTATGAAGGGCTTGGAGGGACTGCAAGTCCCAGGAGGCTGCGCGCTTCCCGCGCTATGGTGGTGGTTCTGGTAAAGAAACCAGCCGCCCTGAATGGGGTTCTCAAAGTGGTCCGCGGAGCAGCCGCGTCGGCACGAGCCGGGAGCTTAGAAATGTGGAGTCTCCGCCCTAGACCTTTTAAATAGGGATCTTACATTTGGACAAAATCCTAAGGTGATTGATTTGTAAGTGTGAGAGGCGCTGATCCAGTCCATCCTGTGATCTATGGCAGTTGGGGCCACCGGCCCCAGTCTTTCCCCGGTAATGCCCAATTTCCCAGCCTGGGCGGTACATCTTTGGATGTGAATTCTCAGCATCTATTTCGGTGTCTGCCCCAAGCCAGACACCGTACTACGCTCCCACGTTACCGGAATGAATGGGGCACGGGGAGCTCACAGGCTAATGAGAAGACAGATGTACGAGAATGCTCACCAAATGTTTATTGTTCCGATGGCCGTCAATGATACAGTGTCAGCCCGCCCTTAATAAACCTCTCGAATCTCAAATGTGTATAAACCATTGTAGTACGGTGTGATATGCCCTGTGGTAGAAGTTTCAGGTACAAATCTAATCAACATTGCTTGCTGGAGTAGAAGGGATAAGGTAGGGAAGCCCACGGGAGTGAGAGGTAAATTTCTTTTAGAAGAAGGAATAGGAGTTTGCCAGGTAGGTGACTAGGGAAGGGAAATAACATCGTCTATTCATCCAGCAAATATTTATTGAGCATATATGCTGATCATTGCTTTGGGTTCGGAATAAGGGCGACATGACTGAAGAAGCCATGCCTTTTCCACAGATATTTAAGTACCTGTGTGTCCCTGGCATTTTCCCAGTCGTTGGGAGAAAATAAGGTAATGGCCAGATAATATGCACAAAGACACTGAGGTAAGAATCAAACGGTGTCTCTGATCAAGAGTAAATGAACAACTGTTGAAGCATAGACTTAGGAGCGTGGTGGCAGGAGAGGCGATTCTTACTTAGGATTTGAACTTTTCCTTGTAGACAGTGGGAAGAAAAGGGAGGGTTTTAAGCCAAATAGTGACATTTGTGTTTCAGAAATTCAGGTAGGCAGGCATGTGGAGAGTCACTAGGAGGAGGGGAGGCCAGTCACGCTATTCCAAGGGGCTGAAGGCCTGGCCTAGATTAGGGCAGAGGGGTGGGCAGGCGCCAGAGTGGTGCGTTAGCGTTCTGGTTCTGCCAGTTGGACATTAAGCTCTCCATCTTTCAGTTTTGTCATCTGTAATGTGGAGATATTAAGAGTACTTGGCTGGCCCAGTGGCTCACGCCTGTAATTCCAGCACTTTGGGAGGCCGAGGCAGACAGATCACTTGAGGTCAGGAGTTTGAGACCAGCCTGGCCAACATGGCAAAACCCTGTCTCTACTAAAAGTAAAAAATTAGCCAGCTGTGGTGGTGCATGTTTGTAATCCCCACTATTCGGGAGAGAATTGCTTGAACCTGGGAAGCGGAGGTTGCAGTGAGCCAAGATCATGCCACTGCACTCCAGCCTGGGTGACAGCAAGAGACAGTCTCAAAAAAAAAAAAAAAAAAGAGTAGTTAATATATTTAAAGTGCTTGGGAAAAATACCTGGAATCTACTCAGTGCTTGATAAAAGTTTTTTTTTTTAAGAGACCGGGTGTTCTGTCACCCAGGCTGGAATGCAGTGGTGCAGTCATAGCTTACTGAAGCCTTGAATTCCTGGGCTCAAGCAGTCCTCCTACCTCAGCCTCCTGACTCACCGGGATTATAGGTGCAAGCCATTGTGCCCAACTCGATAAATGTTATTATCGGCCGGGCACGGTGGCTCAAGCCTGTAATCCCAGCACTTTGGGAGGCCGAGGCGGGCAGATCACGAGGTCAGGAGATC
>NW_012117910.1:759195-770913 GCF_000951035.1 Colobus angolensis palliatus | reverse complement strand
GAGAGAGGAGCCCCAACTTTGTGGCGTAGATGACTGAGTAGCTATTCCTGAGGAAAGAGGTTAGAGATGAAAGTGCCCAGTAGTTAGCTGGACCCAAAGCTGTTCAGTACACAAGAGTGTTCTGGGACATCAGTTTCGGCCAGATTGTATAGAGGCAGGAGGGGAAGTGGAGGACACTGTCAAAACTGAGAAGAGAACCAAGGACAGAATTGGGCGGCGGGAGCGGGGATCTCCAACTTCACAGAGCAGGAAGTGAAATAGGCCAGGAAGGAAACTTGGATGGAATGGTGATCAAGATGGGAAGACAGATAAGAATGGGGTCTAGGAGTTGAGAGTTTTCGTGGAGGAGTGATCATCATTCATGACCAGATAATGGCTGCGGGCAGTGGTTTTTGACTTTGTCGAGGTGGCGGGCGCCTAAAAATGAATGGGGACCAAATGGGAGGCAGGGAAGTGGGATCAGCAAACTGAAGAGAACTCAGGATGTTTAGCTGCCAGAGGATGGGGTGGGAGAAGGCAGTGGCAGAAAGGAACATGGAGGCAGAGGAGAAACTTCATTTTTCTAAGACAAGAGACTTGACCCTATGTTTACTAAAGGGAAGAAGCTGCTGGAGAAAAAACATTGGTACTTATGGCATAGTTAATGCTGAGCATTCCAGTGGAATTTCACAAAACACTTGAGCATCGAGTGTTGGTTGACAGTGGAGTAGAGGCGAAGAGAGAGGGCATTCAGGGCAGAAGAATTTGTCCGCAAATAGTTTCCCATTTCTTTGTTCAGCAAACAGTCATTAAAAATTACATGCCAAGCCCATCGCTGGGTGCGTGGAGTCCAGACATGGCCTGGATTCTGGAACATGGTTTCTCAGAATGTAGTCGGAGTCCCTGCATCTGAATCACCTGGGCATTTGGTAAAAATGCAGATTCCTGGTGTCACTGAGACAGTCCAACTAGAGAGGAGCCAGGGAAGCTGCTGTTTTCCCTGGGTCCCCAGGAGCAGCCCCCACAGGTGCAGTGAACTTAAGAGAACTGCTTTTCTGAAGCAGAGGGTTCTAACCTGAGCGAAGTCTGTGAGTGAAAGTCTACTCTGAATGATATCCTAGAGGAGTGTGATAGTGGAGAACCTGCTCTGAACCAGGAACTTTAAAACCTTATTTCTTTTCCTGTTTTCACAGCCCACAGAAGAAGAAGCATCTTCAAAGGAGGATTCTGCACCTTCTAAGCCAGTTGTGGGGATTATTTACCCTCCTCCAGAGGTCAGAAATATTGTTGACAAGACTGCCAGCTTTGTGGCCAGGTAACAGAGCTA
Organism: Colobus angolensis palliatus; assembly: GCF_000951035.1. Lineage (NCBI taxonomy): Eukaryota > Metazoa > Chordata > Mammalia > Primates > Cercopithecidae > Colobus > Colobus angolensis. Next base: position 769,607 of record NW_012117910.1, on the reverse strand, counting down.
CCTGGGTGGGTCAGAGGTGGGTTTCAGCATGAAGAGATTTCAGCACTGAATGAGCACAAAGGTTTTTAAAGAGATATTGTTGGCTTGGGCCTTTTAGTTCATAAAAAACCACAGCATGGCACTGGGGTAGGCAATAGGTAGCACTGGTGTCCCTGACACAGCATAGCAATAGCCAAAGTGAGAATCACACTTCGCCCCGTAGTCACCAGGAGCCTCTGCTTCCAAAACTGGCCTGAGGAAATGCCCAGAAAGCTGCTTCGTGACAGATGGTGTGTGTCTGTACCTGAGCTGCTGGCCTGAGGAAAATCAAAAGGGGAGTTTATTATTCTCATTGTACAAACACCACATTCCAAGAGCCTCAAATGACTCATCTGCAAAATGGAACAAAATGCCATCTCAGAGTTGTGAGGGAGGAGCGAGGTCATGTGGCTGCATGCAGTTCAGTTCCACGCAGGTGCTAGCTGTCTCTTCAGATGGAATGGGAATTGCTCCAGGTTCCTCCTATGTCTCCCCATAGTTCCGTGCAAGTGCTAGCCATCTCCTCAGATGGAATGGGAATTGCTCAGAGTTCCTCCTGTCTCTCCCCGCTATACTTACCCTCACATCCTTAGATGGAATTTTTTTGATGGCCCCTTGACTCCAAAAGTCAATACATCCTCTAGGGTATTTAAGGTATTCCTTTGGCAGCCCTCAGGCCATGTCCAGCCTACAGATGTTTTGTTTGTCCTCACAGTAAGTTTTTCAAAACTCAATTTGTTGCTAGTATTTAAAAATGAGGAGGCCAGGTGCTGTGGCTCTTGCCTGTAATCCTAGCACTTTGGGAGCCCAAAGTGGGACGATAACTTGAGCTCAGGAGTTTGAGACCAGCCTGGGCAACATAGCGAGACCCCGTCTACAAAAAATAAAAAGTTATCTGGCTGTGGTGGTGTGGGCCTGTGGTCCCAGCTACTCAGGAGGCTGAGGCAAGAGGATCAATTGGGCCCAGAAGGTTGAGACTATAGTGAGCTATGCACTCCATCCTGGGTGACAGTGAGACCCTGTCTCAAACCAAAACAAGTAAAAATGAGATTTCACAATCAGTCTGCATTTCTGGACAGCTCCCTCGTGTGTGGAAGCATGCTCCAGGGATCACGTCACTCCCCTGAGGCAGTGTCTCAGTCAGTATACATCATTTAACGGATGTTCCTTCCTTTCCCAACCTAATAAAATTAAAGATTACTTCGGTTAGACTGTTTGTTTTTTTTTTTTTTTAAATGACACGGAGTCTCGCTCTGTTTGCCAGGCTGGAGTGCGGTGGTGCAATCTCAACTCACTGCAACCTCCGCCTCTTGGGTTCAAGTGATTCTCCTGCCTCAGCCTCCCGAGTAGTTGGGACAACAGACGTGCACCACCATGCCCGGGTAATTTTTGTATTTTTGGTAGAGACGTGGTTTCACCATGTTGGCCAGGCTGGTCTCAATCTCTTGACTACATGATCCCCCGACCTGGGCCCCCCAAAGTGCTGGGATTACAGGCATGAGCCATGGCGCCAGCCTACTTTTGTTAGATTTTCATTGCGTCAGCTCTGCAGATTCATCTCATTACATTTCAAGGGCTTTGATTACCCTGAGTATTAGGTTGAAAGCTGCTCTGTGCTTGATGAACATTATGATGATGATTGGGTCATGTCAGATTTAGACAGTGTTTGTTGTGTTTAAGATAAATGTTTAATGACTCTTAGCCGTGTTCATGCTTCCCCTTTTCCCCTGATATTTTAAAAACAGAATATACGAAAAAGGGGAGTTGGGTGAAGAATCACCATATTCTCATTACCAGAATAGTGTCTACCAGCTGTTTTCACTTTTTTCTGTTTCCTTCTGTCTTTGGCATCCTTTTTGATCCTTGTAATATTAGCAAAGATACTTTCACATTCAACTCTGTGTTGTAAGCATTTTTCCATTGTGCTCCATGGTCTTCGTAATGCCCTGTGGCCCTTTATTAAGAGGATGCATCATGTAGAGGTGAAATACTTCCCTTGACTTGGCCACCATTTCTGTATTTTCCTTAGAGGAGGAGGTTTCCAACATTGCTTTTTTAGAGACAGAGTCTCGATCTGACATGCAGGCTGGAGTGCAGTGGCACGATTTTAGCTCACTGCGACCTCGAACTCCTGGGCTCAAGTTATCCTCCCACCTCAGCTTCCTGAGTAGCTAGGACTACAGGTGCCTGCTACCACACCTAGCTAATTTTTTTTTTTTTTTTTTAGTTTTTTTGTAAAGATGGGGGTCTTTCTGTGTGGCTCAGGTTGGTCGTGAACGCCTGGCCTCAAGTGATCCTCATGTTTCACCCACCCAGAGTGTTGGGATTATAGGCATGACCACTGCACCTGGCCTGTTCCCAACATTTCATTTTGGCAAAGTAAGCTGTGGGGAAATCTCTGAGCATTTTCTTTCCCTTTTAGATTGTTTCCTTAGAAGAAAATTCTGTGTGGCTCATTATTGGCTAAAAGAGCATCCTTGAAAGATTTCTTAAACATTTTGCCAAGTAGTTTCCGATAATTTTGTGCCATCTTTTGCTGCTAAAGAAATAAGAGTGCGTCCAAAGTCCCTTTAAACATATATGACCAGGTTAGGTGGCTCACGCCTGTAATCCCAGCACTTTGGGAGGCCAGGGTGGGAGGATCGCATGAACCCAGAATTTGGAGACCAGCCTAGGCAACGTAGTGAGACCCCTGTCTCTATTAAAAAATTAGCTGGGCGTGGTGGCGCATATCTGTAGTTCTAGCCCCTTGGGAGGATCACATGAGCCTGAGAGGTCAAGGCTATGGTCATGGCAGTGTACTCCAGCCTGGGGCGACAGAGCAAGACCCTATCTCAAAAAAAGAAAAAAATCCAAAACCATGCACATCCCTAGATTGATTTTTAGCTATGATGATTGCTTTTGTAGGCGTTTCTAAAATCTGTGAGCCAGTGTGGTGGCTTACACCTGTAATCCCAGCACTTTGAGAAACTGAGGCAGGCAATCACCTGAGGTCAGGAGTTCGAGACCAGCCTGGCCAACATAGTGAAACCTCGTCTCTACTAAAAATACAAAAAATTAGCTGGGTGTGGTGGCGGGCACCTGTAGTCTCAGCTACTTGGAAGGCTGAGGCAGGAGAATTGCTTCAACCCGGGAGGCAGAGGTTACAATGAGCCAAGATGGTGCCACTACACTCCAGCCTGGGTGACAGAATGAGACTCCGCCTCAAAAGTAAATAAACAGCTGGGCGCGGTGGCTCAAGCCTGTAATCCCAGCACTTTGGGAGGCCAAGACGGGTGGATCACGAGGTCAGGAGATCGAGACCATCCTAGCTAACACGGTGAAACCCCGTCTCTACTAAAAAATACAAAAAAAAACTAGCCGGGCGACGTGGCGGGCGCCTGTAGTCCCAGCTACTCGGGAGGCTGAGGCAGGAGAATGGTGTGAACCCAGGAGGCGGAGCTTGCAGTGAGCTGAGATCCGGCCACTGCACTCCAGCCTGGGCGGCAGAGCGAGACTCCGTCTCAAAAAAAAAAAAAAAAAGTAAATAAACAAAATCTGTGAACTTATGGTTTACATTGCAACAAAGAGACAGACCAATATCCTAGTTAAAGCAGACGTGCAGAACTCTGTGCTTCACTTCTCCTAGGTTCATGTGTATTTATGGAGCAAGCAGTAGAAATCCACAACTGAGCAGTTTTCCAAAAGTTTTTTCACTAGGTTAGGCCTTTCGTTTCCTGCATGTTCCTGCAAGAAACTGAAGTGGAAATTACCCTTAAAAAGTCTCAGCAGCTGGGTTGAGTCAGAATCATGTTTTTTTCTGTTGAAATCTATTCCTTCTGGTGGAGAGTATGATTCTAAAATTAATGTTAAGCTAATTTAAAGCAACAGAATAGTTTGGAATGAACATGCCAAGCCTTCTCATTGTTTTATCTTTCAGATTGTTCCCAGATGGGGTAAAGTTATGGCCTAGGCAGTGGTACAGGAGACAACCAGGGCCCCCTTTTCCAGGAGCCCTTTGTCTGCCCGAGGCATTTGCTGGGTATAGTGGCCTAGTTGAGCAGGATTTAAGTGTGCATTCACCTTCATTCTTATGTGTGGTTTGCATTATTTAAGGAGTAGGGAGAATTTTTTTTCCAAAGCATGAGGTTCCAGTTAGACTAATGTACTGTCAAATTGAGACCTCATGATGTTAGTCATATGGCAGGGTATGACCAGGACTTGCTGAGGAGCCAGCCTGGGTGTTGATCACTAGTGTGGCACACATTGCTGTACTGCTTGATCTGGGGTACAGTACTGCGTCTCTCTTAAAATTAAAAAAAACTTTTTTTTTAAGAGATGAAATTTCATTTTGTTGTCCAGGCTTGGATATGATCTTCTGGACTCAAGTGATCCTCTCACCTCAGCCTCCTGAGTAGCTGGGACTACAAGTGTGCACCACTGTGCCAGGCTCCCACCCCCTCTTAAACTCACAGGCCAGGGATATGAAAGTCAGAAGAGAGTGGAGCCGGCTGGCTGGCACCAGATAGATGCTGGGGCCATGCCTTGATGTGTTTGGGGCAGTTCTAAGTACAAGGTTCTCACCAGAGGAGCAATGGAAGGCCCCATAGACGATGTTTATGGAACAACCCCTCCTAGCCCCTTTCATTTGCAGGCCACTGTACGATTTGAAAAGACTTTAAGGGCTGGGTTCAGTGGCTCACACCTGTAATTTTGTCACTTTGGGAGACCAAGGTGGGTGTATCACTTGAGTGCAGGAATTCGAGACCAGCCTGAGCAACATGGTGAAATGCCATCTCTACAAAATATAAAACAGATTAGCTGGGCATGGTGGTGCATGCCTGTAGTCCCAGCTGCTCAGGAGGGTGAGGTGGGAGGATCCCTTGAGCCCAGGAGGTGGAGGTTGCAGTGAGCTGAGATTGTACTACTGCACTCCAACCTGGGTAACAGAGTGAGACCCTGTCTCTAAAACAAAAAGAAGACTTTGGCATCTCCTCAATAATGTTTCAAGGTAGAAAGGGAAACTGGTGTTAGCTGCTTTTTACACGTGGGGAAATGGAATCAAAGAGTAGTTTGGTAACTTGCTCTGGGTCAGAGTGAGTCGGTAGTGAGCCTGCAACTTGAATGTGTTCATATCTTGTGTCTTTAAGGTCCGTGGATTTTCTGACTGACACAGATGTTGTATGTAGGTGTGGCACTTTGAAGTATTACTGTTCGGACATTTTAAAAATCAGGGTTCCCTAAATATCATTACAGGGACATTTTTTCATTATCCTGAGGTTTTGAAGGCTTGCTGGGGACATGGGGCATATCTGGGGAACCATCCCAAGTACAGACAGTGGTTGGAGACCTCCCTGCTGATCTTACCACACCCCTGTCATCTGAAGGTGCCTTATACAGCTGGACGAGGCTGAGTCCTTGCTGAGCATGTTTCCTGTGTGGGCCTCACTATTATAATTGGGGTGGTTTTAGGCAGTACTTGGACAAGGCATTAAACCAATTAATTTGGGTTTTTTTGTTTTTGTTTCTTAAAACAAAAACAAAAGACAGGATCTCACTCTGTTTTCCAGGCTGGAGTACAGTGATACGATTCTAGCTCACTGCAGCCTCAGACTCCTGGGCACAAGTGATCCTCCCACCTCAGCCTCCTGAGTAGCTGGGACTAGAGGCACAAGCCACCATGCCCAGCTAATTTATTTTTAAAATTGTTTGTAGAGTTAGGGTCTTTTCTTGTTGCCCAGGCTCAAATCAACTAAATTTTCATGTCTTTCAGTCTTTCTCGTTACTCAGAGGACAAAGTCTAGGTTTGGTGCTCATGTACCTTTTACACCTCTCCAGCACTTGCTACCCCTTTGAACTAAGAGAACTAGTCTCAGCAAACTTCCAGCTAAACTTTGACAGTATTACTTTGTTTTCATCATATTCACTTTTGGCTACCTTTTGTTGGTAAAGGCATACTGATTTTTTAAAATTTGAAGTAGTAATGTGTATTGTCCATTTTAAATAGATTTTTTTTAAAGTAAATTTTATTAAAAGAAATGAGCGACAACCTAGGTGATTTTGGAAATGGCAGAACTGGAAAAGGAGCTAAGGAATGACTGGGTTCAGGGAGACCCCATGGTAGAGGCGGCCTGGTTCGAGCTGAGTGAGGCACATGGCACTGATCGCCAATGCCAGGAGGCTGGAGGAGGACATCTGCTGTGCTGAGGGCTGGACTGGTTTGAGCAGTGGGTGGTGGCAAAAAGGACGTTCCAATGGGCAGTGTTCTAGATCTCAGCAGGCACAAGGGATGTGGCGTTTATTCTTGCTGTTTTTTCTCCCTCTAGAAATGGGCCTGAATTTGAAGCTAGGATCCGGCAGAACGAGATCAACAACCCCAAGTTCAACTTTCTGAACCCCAATGACCCTTACCATGCCTATTACCGCCACAAGGTCAGCGAGTTCAAGGAGGGGAAGGCTCAGGAGCCGTCAGCCGCCATCCCCAAGGTCATGCAGCAGCAGCAGCAGGCCACCCAGCAGCAGCTGCCCCAGAAGGTTTGGAGCCCAGTGCCCCCTTCACTTACGCAGGGCTTGAGAGGGAAGCAGGGATATGGATTGGGGGTACACAATTAACTCCAAACTTCACAACCACCCAGGGAGAGAAGTGAGGTTGTTATCCCCATCTCTCAGAGGCAGACTGAGACCCAGACAGCAAAGTACTGATGTTAGTTGGCATTTCCCAAGCACTCCTTGTCAAACTCTGCGCTTAAAACTTCAGGAGTCTTGTCTCATTGACCCCTCACAGAGGCTGTATGAGGAATCTGACAGTCGGGGGAAGTGTGATTTATTCAAGGCCTTGCTCAGAGTGTGAGGGCAGTGCCATGATGGGTGAAGGACTTCCTAGTTGGCTGTGCTGAAGGATGTAATGTGGCCTGTGGGCTCCTCCTTATTCTATCCCTTCCCTTCTGTCTCTTCTTCCCAGGACCCCTCTATCTGGCCTCCCCTAATACCACTTCCTTGTACTGAGGCCCAGCACTAGGGACTATTAGGGTTATGAATGAAGAGAGAGGCTGACATGTTATTCCTCCAGTCCAGACCTGCCTTCTGTACTCCTGAACCATGGTGGAAAAGGCAGCTCCTCGTTTTGCAGTGTGATATAAAGGTTGAGGTCAGATTCTAAGACCTTACATTGCAGTGTACTACTCCTAGACCCTCAGGCTACCTCAGTTGTTTCATCTATAAAGAAGATTCACAGTACCTGTTCTACCTCACGATTCATGCGGAGGTCATGGAAACATTTTGTACAGTGGGGTTTTCTGCACACACGTAGGCCTTCTGCACTTCCGTCACTCTTGGATGGGATTTAATAAACCATATTCCTGTTGGATCTTCTGTCACCCAGTTTTGGCCCTCAATTTCAAGTCAGGAATAGAGGTACAGAGGGGAATGGTTCTCACTCAGAGTCATTCAGGGAGTTGAGACCATAGTTGGCTGGGAAATCAATGCTCTTGTGATTTTTAGAATTCTCTCACACCAATTGCTAGTGGTGTGTGCATAATTAACAGAAGTCTAGAGGTTCACAGCATCTTGTTGAGGGGTGTATACCAATGTCCCCTCCCCTCCCCTGGAGCCTATTCACTCCTGTGCCTCTTGCCTCATACTCCCTTTGCATCTTAGGTCCAAGCCCAAGTAATCCAAGAGACCATCGTGCCCAAAGAGCCTCCTCCTGAGTTTGAGTTTATTGCTGATCCCCCCTCCATCTCAGCCTTCGACCTGGATGTGGTGAAACTGACGGCTCAGTTTGTGGCCAGGAATGGGCGCCAGTTTCTGACCCAGCTGATGCAGAAAGAGCAGCGCAACTACCAGTTTGACTTTCTCCGCCCACAGCACAGCCTCTTCAACTACTTCACGAAGCTAGTGGAGCAGTACACCAAGGTGCCTGGGTAGGATGGGGCTGGGGTCCTGGGCCCAGGAAAGGAAAACATCTTACCCTTGGAAGAACTGTGTCCACTCACTGTCTACAAGGACATCGCTTCTCCATGGGGCCTTTGAGCAAATGTTTTGAATCCCAGTTTAATGTAAAACCTTGATTTCTATTCAGTTATTTATTTCAGTGCAACACAGACTGCTTGTTTCTAAAGAGAAGGGAAGTACATGCTTGCTAACTACCATTAGGCGATTGCCTGCTATGTGACAAGGCCAAGTGGTGCTTGCTGCTTTTAAGTACATTTCCATTTTCAGTTGCCTAGTAAGGCCCTGAGAAGAAGTCAGCCTTTAACAGTTGCCTCCTTTTACCTAATTTAGTCCTCACAAGAAGCCATGAGGTGTTTTCCCCCCGTCTTTCAGAAGCAGAAATGGGCTCAGAAAGGTGAAGTCACGTACTCAAGGTCTATCAGCTAGTAAGTAGCTATGCTGAGATTTAAACCACATTTGACCGTAAAACTTTGGTTCTTCAGCTTATAAAGTGCCTTAATTTGGAAATAGCATTTAAATAGGCATTGAGAGATGCTTTGATGTGATATAAGTCAGTATAACTAACATCACTAAGAAATTATGTGTGCAGCATCTTCTCATTTAATCTCCAGTAGCCTATAAGGTAGCCACTCTTACTATGTTCACTTTACAGAAGAGAAAACAGGTGCAGTGAAGTTAACATGGCCAGGGTCACATAGCTAGGAGGTGGCAGGGCTGGGGCTTGAGCTCTGGCATTTTTACTCCAGACCCTAAGAGCTCAGTTATCATGTGACAGAGCTGCAATCAAGAATCTAGACAAGTCAGTTCTGGCATTTAAAAAATAATTAGATTATTAATGTATTGCAAAGTGTGCTGGTATAGCTTTACCTGTGGCACATTTTTCTTGCTACACATATCATGGAGGTTGTTTTCCTTCCGTTTTCAGTGGGATACATCTGTTCTTCATATCCAGAAACAACACCTCAAAGATCTGACTTGAAAGGACTTGAGAATTTCCTAACTTTACTCACTTTTAAATATATAATTAGAAATAATTGTAAAAATGTGTGTGTTTAAAAAATGACCAAATCCAGAAGCTAGTATGGTAGCTTAAATAACAATCATTGAAGGCCCAAGGCCAAGAGTTACTATAAATATGCAATATCAATTTTAAAGGAGCCCTGGATTAATTTCTCCCAGTGGACTGCTTCCAGGGTTAAAGGTCCCAGATCACTTTTTATTCTATTACTTTCCTGTTTTTTCTTCTTCAGAACTTGGGTATTGGCATTTACCACTGTAACTTGAGGGTACTGGTGTCTGTTTCTAGCCATGGAAGACTGAGCAGATAGATTCTTGGGCTAAACATATAAGGAGGGACTGGGATAGGGCTGAGCCACTTTGCCAGTGGCAGTAGAAGCTTTTTGGGCCCTTTAGAACAAAGGCAACATTTGTTCTCTCAGTAAATATTCATTGTCAGACATTAGTCAGGGGACTGGAGATGTAATCGTGAACAAAAAAAAATCCCTGTCTTGATGGAGTTTCTAGTCTAGTGAGGAGGAGTCAGGTGCATTGTTAGTGTCTGTCACATGGTGCTAAATACTATGGAGAGAGAGAAAGCAGGGGGCAGAAATAGAGGGAGGTGGGGCAGGTAGACTGCGGTTCTGAATAGGATAGTCAGGGGAGACCTGTGTAGTGTTTTCGAAAGGATAAGAGCAGGTCAGTCTCATGAAAGCAGCCATCTCGTACTGACCATGTTCTGGGTAATCTGCTAGTGCTTTGCATGCTTTCCTGCTAATCCTTGAAGCAGCCTTTTTAAGTTCATGGTGCCAACTTTGAGTGGTGGTGCCATTATTTTGGAGAAGGAAATCAAGTTACTGAGGTTAAGTAACTTGCCCAAAGTCCCACAGCCAAGTGGAGCCGGGATTGGGACACAGAATCCCATGCTTCCTCGTTTCCTGTGCTTTATCACAGGCCCAGGAAGGCTGCCTCTTTGTACCGCACTGTAAAGCACTGACAGTTGCTTTAACTCTTCTGTATTTCAGATCTTGATTCCACCCAAAGGTTTATTTTCAAAGCTCAAGAAAGAGGCTGAAAACCCCCGAGAAGTTTTAGATCAGGTAAACTGAATAGGATTTCTTGCAATCAGTTACTGATGTTGGGTTCTGTTTTATGTTTGAAAACAGTCTCTGAGGCAGGACCTTGTTATGTTGCAGTCACAGGAATGGTGTGAGAAAAGGCTTTGTTAGATACAAAGGCCAAAGAAACCTGGAGTCCAGATGCTTCCCAACATACCACAACTTTCTGCTTTGCTCTCAGCCTCAATATGTCTCCCTCTTTTCCACTCTAGCTAGAAGGCAGAAGGCCAGCTGCCAAGCAGATCAGAGGGTGGAGGTTTCATTCTGTCCGAACTCTGCGCCTGGGTGGAACCCGGGGCAAATGCCATGTTTCTTTTTTTTTTTTTTTTTTGAGCGGGGTCTCGCTCT
>NW_012117910.1:747430-758804 GCF_000951035.1 Colobus angolensis palliatus | reverse complement strand
GAGACGGTGTTTCACCATGTTAGCCAGGATGGTCTCGATCTCCTGACCTCGTGATCCGCCCGTCTCGGCCTCCCAAAGTGCTGGGATTAAAGGCTTGAGCCACCGTGCCTGGCCTCCATTCGGTTTTGAAGGAGGCGCTGGCTTTGATGAAAGCCCTGGAGGTGGTAGCCTCATCAGGAGCAGACCCTGCTTCAGCTTAGCACCGAGCTGTTTCCCATCTCTAGGTGTGTTACCGAGTGGAATGGGCCAAATTCCAGGAACGTGAGAGGAAGAAGGAAGAAGAGGAGAAGGAGAAGGAGCGGGTGGCCTATGCCCAGATTGACTGGCATGATTTTGTGGTTGTGGAAACAGTGGACTTCCAACCCAATGAGCAAGGTAGGTCTGCGAGGGGTGACTCCACATGGGAAGCCACGAACTCTGAGACTTCCCAGGAGGCCTTATGCAAGTGTTCCTAGAGAGCAGCAGAATCTCTCAGAGGGCTTTATCAGTGTCTGTTTCTTCCCTGCTCCCAGAAGACTTTGGTTCTACCACTTTGCCCAAGTTAGATTCAGTAGCTACTTGCCAGACCCTAGATGGGCCTCTGAAGATAGCTGGAGAGAAAACAGACATAGCCTCAGCCCTTGGGAAGCTCAGACAGGCAAATAGATGGGTCTTTGATAAGGAATACCTTTGTCTCTGGCTCACCCTCTAGGGAACTTCCCTCCCCCCACCACGCCGGAGGAGCTGGGGGCCCGAATCCTCATTCAGGAGCGCTATGAGAAGTTTGGGGAGAGTGAGGAAGTTGAGATGGAGGTCGAGTCTGATGAGGAGGATGACAAACAGGAGAAGGCAGAGGAGCCTCCTTCCCAGCTGGACCAGGACACCCAAGTACAAGACATGGATGAGGTAAGCTGCTGGGCGGGCCTGTGGGATGACCTTTTCTCCTGAAGCCCCAGGAGATCGAAGTGCTCTCCACCAGTCAGATCCAGCTCCCTGGTGAGCCTTGAAAGGAGGCGTGGGTCCTGAAAAAGGCCATACAGCTGCCCAAGCCCAGGCAGTACAGAGCCTCTTTCCAGCTCCGGCAACAAAGATGCATTCATAGGCAAGGATCTAAAAGCTGTGCTGACCTGTTTTGTGGCCTTCTCCCTGGCCCAGACACCCTGCTCTCACTGCCTCATGCCAGCCCTCAGTTAGGGAAATCACTGCATTACCCTATTCTGTTTTGAGCTCTCAGCTGGGCTCCAAGCTCCCAGAGCTTTTCTAAATGTAGCCCACACTTCCTTTCAGGCATCCCTACCCCCTTCAAGCCAGGCCCTTCAAGCAGGCATGGAGTCTCCAGAACCAGACTGTTCTCCCCCTCTCGGAAAGAATTTGTGCACAACCTGAGAAGAAAGGGCCCCTGTCTGTGGGAAATGACTTTTTCTCTCCCTCCCAGCATTGCTGTGTGAGCGGCTACCATTGATTGCCCACTTGCCCCCCCTGCCACTCCCCCGGCACTGCCCCCCCAGCATGTTAAGTGCCCTTGGCCTCTTGGGACTGCCTGGTGCCAGCTGCTGGAAATGCCTGGGAGGAGTGCTAGGAGCATGGCCCCAGCGCTCCCATTCATGCTGTGAGGAAGCAGGTTGGCCTGCTGCCGGCTGGCCTCAGCTGCCCTGGGAGGCTTAGCACATGGATGCCGGCTGGCAGAGGCCAAGGCTCCTTGCCACCCAGAGAGCTGTCAGGCTCAGCTACAGGGATGTGGCCTCAGCCCCTCTTTGAGTCCTGCCATTGCTTTGCTTTTCAGGGTTCAGATGATGAAGAAGAAGGGCAGAAAGTACCCCCACCCCCAGAGACGCCCATGCCTCCACCTCTGCCCCCAACTCCAGACCAAGTCATTGTCCGCAAGGACTATGATCCCAAAGGTAGGGCCTGATTCCCAACCCTCGGACTGCCCAGGAAGGTCCTGTGTGCCCTTGTGTGTTCCTCACACCCGTCTTTCTAGGAGGGCTTGAGGTGCAGCTTATTGTAAAAGCATTGCAAGCCCATCTGTTACAGGTTTCATGGTGGGGAACAGGGCCCAGTCATCTCTGGTGCCCTAGTGCCTTTCACAGTGCCAGGTACAAGAGTGGCACTGAATAGATGCCTTGATGAATGATGCATGAATGAAATACCACCCTCTTAACTCAGGTGGCTGCCCACCAGTGTTCTTACTGAAACATCTGTTTCCTTTTAGCCTCCAAGCCCTTGCCTCCAGCCCCTGCTCCAGATGAGTATCTTGTGTCTCCCATTACTGGTGAGAAGATCCCTGCCAGCAAAATGCAAGAACACATGCGCATTGGACTTCTTGACCCTCGCTGGCTGGAGCAGCGGGATCGCTCCATCCGTGAGAAGCAGAGTGATGACGAGGTGTACGCACCAGGTGAGGTGGGGGTTCCAGGAGAGCCCATGATGATCTCCAAATTACAGTCAACTTCTTCTGAGCAAACATAGAAAGCAACAATTGAGGTCAACAGAAGCTTTTGAGGAGAGTTGCACCCTGTGATATTGCAAGAGAACTTCCCACTTTCCAGAGGACTCCCCGTAGAAATTCCCCAAAGGCAGACACTGAAGGAGAGGACATGTGCCTGTTAACATCCCAGAGAAAGCTCTGGCTTTAGCTGGGAGGGCTTCCTGTGGCTGTTTAGAAGGAGAGCACTGATGGCTAGAGTACCCCAAGCTGCTTGGAATGGGGCAGGGACTGTGCCAGAGGTGGGAGACTGCACTTCTAGTTTTGACTCTGCCACTTACACCATGTGGCCCTTTCCACACAGTTGCCCTCTCTGACTCACCATCTTATTTAATTAATTAATTAATTAATTAAATTTATGAATGATGGAGTTTTACTCTGTCTCCCAGGCTGAAGTGCAGTGGCACCATGTTGGCTACTACAACCTCTGCTTCCAACGTTCAAGCAGTTCTCCTGCCTCAGCTTCCCAAGTAGCTGGGATTACAGGCACGCACCACCACGCCCAGATAATTTTTGTATTTTCAGTAGAGATGGGGTTTCACCACGTTGGCCGTGCTGGTCTCGAATTCCTGACCTCAGGTGTGATTCTCCTGCCTTGGCCTCCTAAAGTGCTGGGATTACAAGCATGAGCCACCTTGCCCGGCCTACTGTTTTGTTCTAAGTCAGAGGGGTTGCACAAGCACTGGGTTTGTAGGCTTAGTACTGATTGGATAGCTTTCCCTGAGCCCAGAGGACAAGAGTGCTGTGTTGGGACCCTGAGTCACCCTCATTCCATGGAACCGGCCTCCTCCCTGCACATCAGAAAAGCTGCTCGCTTGTCAGGACACCTGGTTTATTTTCTCTTTCTATCCTCTGCCTTTGTTTTGTGACTGTACAGGTCTGGATATCGAGAGCAGCTTGAAGCAGTTGGCTGAGCGGCGTACTGACATCTTCGGTGTAGAGGAAACAGCCATTGGTAAGAAGATCGGTGAGGAGGAGATCCAGAAGCCAGAGGAAAAGGTGCGTCTAAAGTGGAACCTAGTGTCTTCTCTGCCCCCCATCTTTCACACTTGGGCTTAGTTCCAGGAACATTGTGGCTTTGCTTTCATTTGCAGGTGACCTGGGATGGCCACTCAGGCAGCATGGCCCGGACCCAGCAGGCTGCCCAGGCCAACATCACCCTCCAGGAGCAGATTGAGGCCATTCACAAGGCCAAAGGCCTGGTGCCAGAGGATGACACCAAAGAGAAGATTGGCCCCAGCAAGCCCAATGAAATACCTCAACAGCCACCGCCACCATCTTCAGCCACCAACATCCCCAGCTCAGCCCCACCCATCACTTCAGTGCCCCGACCACCCACAGTAAGCCAGCATCTACCCTGCAGCTGACTTTTTAGAGCTTTGTTCTTGAGGTCGGACACTGTTGGCTGAGATGGGCAACTGCCTTACAGTGTGGGGTGGGTCAGTTTGAAAGAGAAAGAGCCCTTTAAATGCAAGTGGGAACTTCTAGCTTAATCTGTTTGTGGAGGAGGGTTGGAACAAGGAGGGAGGTGAGAGGCAAATGTGAGAAACCAGTTTGTGTCAGAGAAGGGCTGACACAGAGAAGGGCTGTCAGCAGGTTGTGTCTTAAGGGCTTATTGAGTCTTTGAGGACTGCTGACCTGTCTCCAGGAGATTTAGTCGAGGTCTCAGCTCCTCTCCCTATTTTTTTTTTTTTTTCTGAGATGGAGCTTCGCTCTTGTCGCCCAGGCTGGAGTGCAGTGGCACGATCTCGGCTCACTGCAACCTCCATCTCCCGAGTTCAAGTGCCATTCTCCTGCCTCAGCCTCCCAAGTAGCTGGGATTACAGGCATGCGCCACCACGCCCGGCTAATTTTGTATTTTTAGTAGAGACAGGGTTTCTCCATGTTGATCAGACTGGTCTCGAACTCCTGACCTCCGGTGATTTGCCCACTTCAGCCTCTCAAATTGCTGAGATTGTAGGCATGAGCCACTGTGCCCGGCCAAGGTCTCAGCCTCTTTAGTGACTCAGTGATTGCCAAAGTAGCTGGTCGAATTTGACCTGCCAAGTCCCAAGTAGAGTGAGTGTCATCCTCGGGCTCTCAGTAGCTCAGTTCCTGTTGGACGCCCAGTGTGAGGCCACAGTTTCTCAGTACCAGGGGCCAGGACGGAGCTGTCTAACCTCCATCCTCAGAGCTGCAGGCAGCCAGTTGCCAACTGTGTGTGCCCTTAGAGTCCAACTTTGGCTTCCTGTAACTTGTGGGTCTCTTTCCTGCACAGATGCCACCTCCAGTTCGTACTACGGTTGTCTCTGCAGTACCTGTCATGCCCCGGCCCCCAATGGCATCTGTGGTTCGGCTGCCCCCAGGCTCAGTGATCGCCCCCATGCCGCCCATCATCCACGCGCCCAGAATCAACGTGGTGCCCATGCCTCCCTCGGCCCCTCCTATCATGGCCCCCCGCCCACCCCCTATGATTGTGCCAACAGGTCAGTATCTCTTGCATCACTTTCCAGGCCGTTAGGTCAAGAACCACAGGCCAAGTACTGTCAACAGAGCAGTGGCTGATGCTAGTGCCAGCTGTTCCAGCAGGGTGTCCAGCCCAGAGGAGAGGCCCTGGCTTCCTGTGTGGAAGATCCGCAACCCTAGAGCTGGGAGCCACCATTCCTGGTGGAAATGGGAGGCTGAAATGATGTAGCCAGTGTCTGCATTCAGGGGTCAGGTCCCCAACAGGCTCAGAGGCCTGAGAGTTGCTTGTTGCCTGGCACTAGCTCCATCCATCAGTCCTGCCCCTCCTGCAGTCCTCTGCTGTCCAATCTGGGCAGCCTCCCAGGTCCCCCTGCTGGGGAACCTGCTGGCTGTCAGACTCAGCAGGGAACAGCACTTCATACCTCTGACTAGAGGAAACCTTTGCAAACTCCTGTCTCAACTTCTCATCAGCCCTGAGTCCTGGGCCTCTTCTGCTCTCTCATGGGGCTGCTTATTCTTGTCTTTGCAGCCTTTGTGCCTGCTCCACCTGTGGCACCTGTCCCAGCTCCGGCCCCAATGCCCCCTGTTCATCCCCCACCTCCCATGGAAGATGAGCCCACCTCCAAAAAACTGAAGACAGAGGACAGCCTCATGCCAGAGGAGGAGTTCCTACGCAGAAACAAGGTGTGTGATCCCAGAATACTGCTCAAGTTTCTAGCTGGAGGGTTCAGTCCCACCCCTGTCGTACACTTCCCAGACTGACACTGTTTCACTCCCAGTCTTGGCTTCTGGGGCCTAGGTCAGCCGCTGGAGGCATCTAAGGGCTTCTGAGCACACCGTGAATGTGGGGTCAACAATTGGAGGAGCAGAGAGCATTGGTGGTGATGGTGATGGTGGTGGTGGCAGAGGTGGTAACTGTGGTGGTCCCTCTGGTGTAGACTTAACAGGCCAACAGGGAGACCCAGCTGCACGGACAGCACAACTCAGGTGTGAGAGGGACCCTAGACCCCTGGAGGAAATTGTGTATGGTGTTTTAAAATTTACTGTGGCCTTCCTCCCCAGCTCTAGCCCTAAGGAGGTCTGCCTGTTGGGTGGGATCCTGTTGGGGTCCTGGAATAAGAGGACGTGGGGACCTTGTCACTGCCAGTCCCTAGGGAAGCTGTCAGGCTGCAGTAAGGATACAGAAACAGCCCCAGCTTCTGCTCCCCTAATGTCTTTGACCAAATTATTTGTTTGTTTTTTTTTTTCTTCCCCCCACCCCGCAACCTCTGCCTCCCGGGTTTAAGTGATTCTTATAACTCAGCCTCCTGAGTAGCTGGGATTACAGGTGTGCATCACACACCCAGCTACTTTTTGTATTTTTAGTATTTTAGTAGAGATGGGATTTTGCCACGTTGGCCAGGCTTGTCACCTGGCCGTAAGTGATCTGCCACCTTGGCCTCTCAAAGTGCTGGGATTACAGGCATGAGCCACCGCACCCACCCTGTTTGTTTTTTAATAATAGTTCCCATTTCTTAAATGCTTAACTCAAGTACCAGGAAAGAGCTAAGTACTTTACAGATACTTCCCCCTCAATACTCAAAACAGTCATTAACCCTCTCTGATGGATAATGACATTGAGGCTCAGACAGACCTTGTTAGCTGGGAAGCTGAGTTGGGAATCCAGGTCTTCTGACCCTGCAGGTCATATTGTTTTCCCTTGGGATGTGCAGAGTATTTTCACCAAAGTTCTTCACTTTAGCTCCAAACTCACCAGGAGACAAGATAGAGATGGTTTTAAAGAAAAGAAACCTAGAGTGACTTGTACAACCTTACAAGTGGTATCTGGTGAATCAGGCCAGAGTCCAGGAGCCCAGATGCACAGGTGACATTGTCTGGACAGGCCTCGGGATAGCAGAGGATAGTTCTTGATTGGTTCAGGGCTCCCTCGGCATAATGACCACCTCCTGTTTTATAGGGTCCAGTGTCCATCAAAGTCCAGGTGCCCAACATGCAGGATAAGACAGAATGGAAACTGAATGGGCAGGTGCTGGTCTTCACTCTCCCGCTCACGGACCAGGTATGGGTTGCTGCCACAAACTGGCATCGGGTGCATGGGAACCAAGCAGTCAGGGGAAAGCTTCCTCTAGCTGGCCTTACCAAGGAGTTGAATGACTGCTGCTTGATCCCACAGGTCTCTGTCATTAAGGTGAAGATTCATGAAGCCACAGGCATGCCTGCAGGGAAACAGAAGCTACAGTATGAGGTGAGTCAATTTGTCCACAGACCTGCCCCTTGGGTCCTGACACCTCTGCTTTCACAGAAGCTAAATCTCTCATGGAAGCCAAAAGGGGAGTGAAGTGATATCTGGGTGTGGCCATCTGAATCTGTCCTAGAAGTCATGATGCTGGCTGGGAGTGCTGGGGCAGGTGTGCCCAACAATGCAGGGCTCTGGTGGGGTCACAGTAGAGTTTTGTGTGGGATCTGTAAGATTCTTTGCCTCAATGATGGGGCATAGAGATTTAGGGACAAGACTTAGGCATGCTCTGGTGGGTTCCTGATCCAGTGGTTGGGCCATCCCTGCCGGTGCGACCTCAGGCAGCCTGACTTGGAGGTGATAGTCTAACCCCACCTGGTGCCAGGTCACACGGAGGTGTTATGTTCTTCCTCTCTAAACTTGAACAAATTCCCGCTGTGGGCCTCAATTATCTCTATACATTGAGGCTGTTGGGCTAAGTGATCCCTAAAGGTCTTGTGATTTCAGAGTCAGAGCTCCATGAAGTTAGTCAGGGCCAACTTTTTGGGGAGTTCAGCTTTTCAGTCAAATGTCGACAAAGGGGAGGAGCGTAATTGGTGAGAAGAAAGGAAACAGTGGGAGGAATGAGAGGCCTCTAATCCCCCACACCTTACCTTCTTACAAGCTCCTGTATTTGCTAAGTCCAGAGCACAAACGGACCAGGTGCACAGTTGTAAGGTTGCAGCGGTATGCCCAAGGCTGGGTTGCCCCACGCTAAGGCATGCTCTCCGTTTTCCAGGGTATCTTCATCAAAGATTCCAACTCACTGGCTTACTACAACATGGCCAATGGCGCAGTCATCCACCTGGCCCTCAAGGAGAGAGGCGGGAGGAAGAAGTAGACAAGAGGAACCTGCTGTCGAGTCCCTGCCATTTTGCCTCTCCTGTCTCCCACCCCCTGTCCCAGACCCAGGAGCCCCCCTGAGGCCTTGCCCTGCCTGCATATTTGTTTCCCTCTTAACTCAGTTTGGGAATTCAAATTGTCCTGCAGAGGTTCATTCCCCTGACCCTTTCCCCACCTTAGTAAGAGTAGCTGGGCTTTCTAAGCCACTCTCTGGAATCTCTTTGCGTTAGGGTCTTGATTTGAGGACATTCATTTCTTCAAGCAGCCCATTAGCAACTGAGAGCCCAGGGATGTCCTACAGGATAGTTTCATAGTGACAAGTGGCACTTGGCTATAGAATATGGCTGTTATTGTCATTAATCATTTTGTACCTTGACATGGGTTGTCTAATAAAACTCTTGGACCCTTGTGAAATCAGTTAAATAAGACTTGTCCCTTGGTCACCTGTGCCCTGCCCAGACTCGATGCAGTGGTAACACTGCAAAGTGCCATGTGGCTTCTCTGAGGATTTTTGGGCTTTGTAACTAAATTCTTGCTGCCCTCATACTTTTTATGTATTAGAATCATATTCGTATTGCCCTTTTAAAACATTGGGATCCTCCAGAGGCCTGCCCCTTGTATTTAACAGTAATACAGGAAGCATGGCAGGCACCACGAAAACCAAGGATAGTTGGTGCAGTCCCTGTGTCAGTGGGTGGTGGTTTCCTGTCGACCTGGAATCCCATCACCTGATTGATTGGCTCTGTGGTCCTGGGCAGGTGCCTCATAGGTGTGTGGATATGATGCGGTTTCTTTAAAACGTATTTAACAGATACTTAATTGTACTAAGGTTATGTGCCAAGGGATAAAATTTAAATAATTTACTATTTTAAGCATTTTATCCATTTTAACTCACATAATCCTCATGTGAGTATTCCTGTTTAACACTTGAGTAAACTGAGGCACAGAGAACATAAGTTGCATGCCCATAGTCACACACTATGAAAGTGAAAAGAGAATGTGTGCAAAACACGTCACAGTCCTGGTTTCTGAGTAAAGGCAGGCTGTTATCTTTAGAATCAAACTATCACAGGGAGATAGGCGATGCTGTGGGTGTTGAGGGAGGAAGGTGAGAGCCTGTTGCTAACAATTTCCTGGTTTTAAAGCTAAGGCTGATTTCATTGGGAAGATCTCACGTGTTTGTAGCCCCTGAGAATTCCCAGTGCCTTTTATTTGCAGTCCTTCCATTTGGCCCTCCTAGCTCCCCTATCAGGTCATCTCCGGGACTCAAGAGGGGTGAGACCATTTCCCAAGGTCACAGATTCAGCTCTCTAGTCACCAGCCTACCCCTGCCTCTCCCTCTCACCCAGAGTCAGTACCAGTTTTATGGCTTTATTACCAACTGCTGGTCCCTCCCATTTTCAACTTGATTGATGGGATGTCACCCCTTATCCTGTCTGACATTTGCCTCTGGCCTGGTTGCTAGAAGTTTGTCCCAGGGGCCAGAGTTGAAATTTGGCTTCCTGAGGTGGGCTTTGTGGTTTGGGTGCCTAAAGTGAGCCCACTGCTGGTTGCCTGGCTGTGGCCAACACCAGAAACCACCCTGAGCACCACTGGGTCTCATTCCAAGAAGGAAGAGGGTCAGGAGACCTGGGGAGTCTCATACTCCAAGCTCTTCTTTCTTTCTGGGAGCAGTGGGCAGGTCATGGTGTCAGGGCACTCACCCCCACAGACTGGCAAACCCTGCAGAACTTCCGTGGCTGAGGCTGTGACCGGAGGCCAGGAATGCCGTTGGGTGGAATGTGAGTGAATGGGCCCTTTGAGCTGCCCTCTAGAGAGCAAATTGTTTCCTGGAGTTCCTGAATGAACATCTGTCCTGGTTCGCTCAGACACAGAAGCTCCATTGACCATGAGGCCTTGCGAACATCAGTGGCCACAGGCCCAGTATGCTGCCTGGCACTGTACTCGTTTAGGACCTGTAGCATGTAGGTAGCGTCCTGGTGTTTATAATACACAGCTGCTCTGCACAGCAGCTTTTCGGATTCTTCTTGCAATCTCCTGAGGATTATCTGCCCCATTTTTAAAATGAGGTGGAATACCCAAGGTCATGTAGCCAGTGAGTGCTCTGGAAAGCCAAAGCAGCTCATCCCTTCCTGGAGACCACACTGTCTGCTGTGTTCCACCAGACCACACTGTGAAATAGGAATAAATGTTCCTGTTGCAGGACTGCTGGGAAAATGGGTGGGGTGGCACTTAAGTCACCATAATTTTGAAGACTTGCACACAGGGGGCTCCAGGAATTGTAGACAATAAGGAATTTCAGTTCTACCCACTACTTAAGTACTTGTACTCTTAGAGGAGGCCAGTAATGATCAGAACCATTTTACTTTAAAATTAATATATTGTATTAGATAATATATTAAGTGGTTATATTGGGTTATGTTAGGATATATACTTGAATGGAAATACATGTAAGCAATTGTCATATTTTACTTATCCCTGTAATTAGACAAGAAAGCATAATATAGCTCATGGGTACACATACCAGTGTATAAGATTTTTAGAAGTTTTTTTAAAAATAAAAGCAAAATGTAAGATCTTGGAGATACGATCATTAACTCTTACCAGATATGGAGATTGTTCTTAACTATTCTGCATTGTTACATTTTTTAAATTCTGCATTGTTGCCGGGTGTGGTGGCTCAGGCCTGTAATCCCAGCACTTTGGGAGGCTGAGGTGGGCAGATCACCTGAGGGCAGGAGTTCAAGACCAGCCTGACCAACATGGAGAAACCCCGTCTCTACTAAAAATACAAAATTAGCTGGGCATGGTGGCACACGCCTTTAATCCCAGCTACTTGGGAGGCTGAGGCAGGAGAATTGCTCCAACCCAGGAGGCAGAGGTTGTAGCGAGCCGAGATCGCACCATTGCACTCCAGCCTAGGCAACAAGAGTGAAACCCCGTCTAAAATATATATACACACACACACACACACAATTCTGCACTGTTATATAAAAGAACACTCCACCTGGTGAGTGCCCCCGACACCATGCCCTGCCACTGCTGCCAGCATGTGAGTGAACAGTTCTAGGTACCCTTGGATGCTACAATGCATGAAGCAGGACAAGATAAACTGCTGCCAGGCACAGTGGCCCACCTATAGTTCCAGCTGCGTGGGAGGCTAAGAAGATTGAGCCAGGGAGTTCAAAGTCAGCCTTGACAACATAGTGAGAACTCATCTCTAAAAAAGTTTCTTTTAATTAAAATAGAGCATTACAGAGAATACTGTCATTACAGGTGGCAGGCGCCTGTAATCCCAGCCAGCTACTTGGGAGGATGAGGCAGGAGAATCTTTTTTTTTTTTTTTG
>NW_012117910.1:745758-747073 GCF_000951035.1 Colobus angolensis palliatus | reverse complement strand
AAAAGATATGGCATCTGGACTTTTGCTCATGGCCAGTGCTCACAGGTTTCCTGAGTACTTTTGCTCATGGCCAGTGCTCACAGGTTTCCTGAGCACATTCCAGGATCCAGGAGAGGGGCCTATGTGAGCTCCTCAAGCCTAGCTGTTGGGAATGACCCCAGCAGGATGAGACTCTGGTATATCAACACATTCTATCTTCAAAAGAATGTCTACAACAGCACGTTCACCAGGATGTTCCACAGCATTGCCTAAGGACTCTGAAATTCTGTATTCCAGTGAGCCATGTGATTCTGCAGGGATGCTTTTTGATCGTTCATTCATTGGTTCAGTGTTCCCCCTGCTTTCTCACTCCAATCTAACAACACAGCCTGCTTCTCCTTCAAGGGGAAACAGCATCTGCTGCCATGCTTCTTGTACACTGTTCTCAGTCCTGCAGAAGGTCTCCCTCATTTTCGGCCCTCACCACCTCCCCAACCCCTACTCCAGCCTTCTCCATGCCTTACCTGGCTTTATTTTCTTATTCTCACTGCCTGATAGACGTTCTATGCTTATTCATGTCGTCCCTCCTCCATTGGACTATATTGGGCCAGGACTTCATCTCTTATTCACTAGAGCAAGCTTGTCCAACCCATGGCCCAAGACAGCTTTGAATGTGGCCCAACACAAATTTGTAAACTTCCTTAAAACATTATGAGATTTTTTTTTGCAATGTTTTTCAACTCATCAACTATATTGTTAGTGTATTTTATGTATGGCCTAAGACAATTCTGCTTCCAGTGTGGCCAGAGAAGTCGAAAGTTTGGACACCCCTGCACTAACGTCTGGCTCATTATAGGTGTATTAAATGAAGAACTCTGGAGTTTGGCCAGGCATGGAGGCTCACGCCTGTAATCCCAACACTTTGGGAGGCCAAGGTGGGAAGATCACTTGAGCCCAGGAGTTCAAGACCATCCTAGGCCACATAGACCTGGTCTCTACAAAAAAATACAAAAGTTAGCGATTTCACACAAGAACACCCAGTTGCTGAGGGGCATAGGCACGAAGTGAAGTCTCCCAAGCCATGTGCCATAGATTAAATTGGGTAGTCTCCCCCCGGTGCAGCCATAGGCTGTGATGGGGAACACGCAAGACAATAATGAATTTGCAATTCCTTTTGCAAGCTTCAAATGCCACCACTCCTGGCATTTATTTATTTATTTATTGATAGATGGAGTCTCGCTCTGTCACCCAGGCTGGAGTGCAGTGGCATGATCTCAGCTTACTACAACCTCCGCCTCCCAAGTTCAAGTGATTCTCCTGCCTCAGCTTCCTGAGT
>NW_012117910.1:743725-744993 GCF_000951035.1 Colobus angolensis palliatus | reverse complement strand
CTGTCACCCAGGCTGGAGTGCAGTGGCATGATCTCAGCTTACTACAACCTCCGCCTCCCAAGTTCAAGTGATTCTCCTGCCTCAGCTTCCTGAGTAGCTGTGATTACAGGCGCCTGCCACCACGCCCAGCTAATTTTTGAATTTTTAGTAGAGTCAGGGTTTCACCATGTTGGCCAGGCTGGTCTCGAACTCCTGATCTCAAGAGATCCACACGCCTCAGCCTCAAAGTGCTGGGATTACAGGCATGAGCCTAGCTCCTGGCCATTATTTACTGGGCTTCTCCATGTGTCAGGTGTTTAGCGCATACTGTCCCACTAAAGTCTCAGAACAACTCTTCCAAGGAAGAATTTTTTCACAATTTCCAATTTATAGATGAGGAAATGGGCTCAGAGAGAAGTAATTTGCTCAAGGTCACAGAGCATAAATTCAAATCCTGGTGGTTGGATTAAAGAAGATTAGAAGCTGAAGCATCAGTGGAGTAACATCTATACAATCTCCTAAAGATGAACACTCAGGGTCTCTAATCTACTCCCTCCCCAAATATCCCTGGGGTGAATGTCTCTATATTTGTGCCCACACAGAGCTGAGTAAGAACATGTTTAGGATATGACCCTAGGGATAGAATTATGAAGTCAAAGGGTCATGGATACTTTTCTTTGCTGTACTTGAGGCTTCACATCTGCCCCAGGTATGTCTGGCTCCTCCCCCACCCTTTCCTGGGATAGGCCCACACCACCATGAAAGACCCATACTGCCCCTCCTGGGAGCTGGAACCAGGAGCCCACCACTGTGTCTGAAGTCACTGAAGAGAAGGAACATCCTCCCAGACTGAGGGTTTAAGACCCACTCCCATGTCTGCTCTTGCCTTGTTTATGGAAAGTCAGAAGCTCATGGAATGTGAGGATTGTACAATGATGTCATCAAGAATGTCCAGGCCACATGGCATCAAGGTGAAATCATTCAAGGCTCAAGACCCCTTCTTGGGGCTTGCCTTGGGGCCCTGAGCAGTCTGTCCCAGGCCCTGCAGCCAGGCCTGAGTTTTCCAGTCCCTTCCCCTCTCTAGGCCTGTCTCTCCCACAGGTCTACAGGGAGTGTCAGATGACAATAGACTGTGACTTGTAAACCATAAAGTACTAGACATAAGTAAGGAGCTATCATTATAGATCCAAGAGTTGACAATCTCTAGGGTCAGAAGTTAGCTGCTAGGGGCTAAGCCCATACAGATAAAATTGACCCATCCCTCCAAATATAAGCAGTTGGTAAGAGCT
>NW_012117910.1:741991-743225 GCF_000951035.1 Colobus angolensis palliatus | reverse complement strand
GGCAACTGACTTTACCTCAGTCTCCTTAACTGTAAAATGGGACTAATAATGGTGTATATCTCATTGCTAAGAGATTACAAGACATGTTGCAACCAATTTGGAAAACAGTTTGCCACTTCCTCAAAAGGTTAAACAGTTGCCATATGACCCAGTAATTTCACTCTTCCTTATCTATCCAAGAAAAATGAAAACATAGGCCCCCACACAAAAGCTTGTACCTGAATGGTCAGAGCAGCATTATTCATAATGGCTGAAAACTGAAAACACGCGAATGACCATCACTGATGAATGGAAAAACAAAATCTGGTCTAGTCCCAGCTCCCAGGAGGGGCAGTATGGGTCTTTCACGGCGGTGTGGGCCTATCCCAGGAAAGGGAGGGGTGGAGCCAGACATACCTGGGGCAGATGTGAATCCAGAAGCTCTGATACATGCTACAATGTGGATGAACCTTGAAAATGTTCAAGAGAAAGAATCCAGACATAAAAGGCCATATATTGTATAATTCCATTTATATGAAATATCCAGAAAAGGCAGATCTATAGAAACAGAAAGCAGATTAGTGGTTGCCAGGGATTGGGGAAGCCAGGATGCGGAGTGACTGCTAATTGGTAGGGGTTTCTTTTAAGGGTGATGAAAATGTTCTAAAATTAGAGTGTTGTGATGGCTGCACAACTTTGTAAATATGCTAAAAATCGTGTACACTTTAAATGTGAATTTATGGTACGTTTATGTTCCATAAAACTGCTGGGGAAAAGACTGCAGGAGAACGTAGGTAGAGCTTTGGGCGTGCGTGGCTCAGTAAACGCTGGTGATTATTAATAATTAGGTTTCACGAGATAATTTAAAACCCCAGAAGCAGTGAGTGCGATGGGACTGCCAAACTTCCCGCTCAGGCTGGGCCTTTAAGCCGCTCTGTGTCCCTGAACTCACTTGGGCCTCCTCAGAGTCCCTCATATATGAATGGGGGAAACATCCCTACCACGTCCTTGAGGTCTCGCAAGGAGCGGGGCTCAGGAGGCAGATGAGGAATCCATGGAGGAAGCCCTGGGCCTCTGGCTCGCGCTCTGCAGTAGGTGACAGGCTCCCCTTGGGGCCAACCCGGAAAGGCCCGAGCTTGTCCAGGTGAGTTCTTGTGATTGGCAGCCCGGAGGAGGGCGGGGAGGGCTGCGGTGACGGCTGCCCCGCCTCCTCACGTCGGGCTTGCTGGCGCCCGCCGGGGGAAGGTGGGCGGGG
>NW_012117910.1:695814-741456 GCF_000951035.1 Colobus angolensis palliatus | reverse complement strand
GACCACTAATCCCCCTTCCCTCTCCTGCCCCACCCCCACCACCCCTGCCTTCCCAGACCCGCCCCCTTCGCAGTCCTACTTCCGACCCAGAGGGCGGACGGGCCCACACCTCCACCTGCCACCTCCACCCTCCAGACTGACCCGCCCCCAGGAAGGACCGACTGTGCCCTCCTCCCAACAGTGGAACAGAATGACAGACACTGCCCCAAACCCACCCCTGCCTCCAAGGTCTTAGGGATGATTGTCTCTGCCACCCCGACAGGCCCCCAGATGGCTGGCGCCCCCCTCCATAGACACATATTCTCCATCCCTCCCCCCTACCACAAATCCACAGATGCCCTTGTCTCCCCGCCCCCCACACTGCCCCCACACCAAGAGACCTCAGACCGACTTCAGGACTGACTGCCCTGCCCCCACCCCTTCCCAGGACAGACTGACCCTTTCCTCGAGGCACACATACCTCTGGATGGACTGACATTGGTCGCCTCCCTCCCCTCAGCCCCATCCTGGGACAGACAGTCCCTTCTCCTCATGGAAGGGTCAGAAAATGGCCCCCTACCCCCTCATACACAGCTTCCTCCACTGGCATCGGCAACAGGTGGGCAGGTACTCCCCCTTCCCAGCACCTACAGGGCGACAGGGAGCACCACTACCAGGACAGACCATCAGCTCCAGCAGCCACAGGAGCCAGTAGATGGGCTCTTTGTGTGTCCTGGGAACATACGCCTCCTCCCAAAGGCAGATCCTGGGCATGGGATGGGGGCAGGCAGGGAGACATCAGGGTCCCTGCTCGTATAGCATCCCCCGATGTCCTATCCCGAGAGCACCCAGACACCCAGCTAGCAGACAGAGAAATGTGGGGCAGTGGGCTAGCACCTTGCCTCCAAGCTGGGCCGCACGTTGCCCCACAGAGTCCCCTGAGCCCAGGCCTCAGAGATCATGTGTACAGGCTGGTGGTCCCCTTAGGAAAGATGGACTCCATACCCCACTCCCATCCCAGCTGTCCTGTCATGTGAGACCAGTGTTGTGCACAGAACTCTGACAAGGCTCCCTCCTGATGTGTGCTTTCCATCCCAATCACCAGTCAGAGCTCCTGAGGCACTGCCATGACCCTACACCAGAGAATATCCTTTCTCCCCGTCTCTGACCAATTGAGATTGTCCAAGGTCACCCCAGACTCTCTCATGACTTATGGAAACCCTTTGACTGTCTAAGAACCCCTGTCACTTCCGGGATTTTCCCCAGCCCTAAAGCCTCTTATTCACCAGGCCTCCTTCTTCCTTGGAGAAATCCAGGCCCCTCCCCTAAGGGGAGTTCCCTCTCACCCACTGGATCTGTCTCCTCCAATACCTCCCTACTGGTTCACAGCAGGCTAAGCTTAGTCCAGGACTCAGAGCACCCCTCATTCTGAACCCTCCCTGTGACTGATGCTTTGTCACAGTTCCCCAGGGATTCACTTACGAGAACTTAGTGGGGACCTGGAGTGTTTTGAATTGAAGAGCAGTCACCTGGGATTAGGGCCCAGGAAGGAGTGTGGTCTTGAGATCTGGGAAAGGAGTTCCCAGTTGCATTTATGGGACCTTGGAAGGAAGAGCTCAGATTTGTGGGAGAATGCTAGGGCACGAGAATTTCTACTATATGCTTATCAGGCAATCAACCACATCTTGGGGTGCAGAGCAATGAGATATATTAGGAAAAGGAATTACACTTGCTAGCTTTGTGACCTTGGGCAAGATCCTGAATCCCTGAGCCTGTTTACTGACTGTAAAGGGCAACAGTAACACCCACTTCCCAGCATTACTCTGGGGGTTAAATGAGATCAGATATGTGAAGGTGCTTAGCACAGCACTTGGCACAAGTGGTGGCCCAGAAAATGTTAGTTTTCTTTCTTTCCTTCTAAGGGTCTGAGAAATGAAGAGAAAAATGAGGGCATATCTCTGGTATTTATGGGCAGAGTGAGGCCCCAGTGGAAGCACCTCCCTTTGGCTGTAGTCCCCAACCAGGCAGCCAGACATCTGTCTTTCTTACCCCACAACCACAAACCCGGGATGTGGCTCTGCAGACACCCTCTACATTGCTGCTGTCTGTAGGGCTGGGACTGAGTTGGGATCCCAGGTCCAGTTCTCTCTCCCTCTCTCACTTTCTGGAGCCTGTCGGTCAACCCAAAATCTCTGGTATCTGAAAGCTTCAATGTTCCCTACTTAGTTTATATTGTTGTTTCAAAAAAGCCAAGAGTAAGTCCCTGCCCAAGGCCATAGAGGGGAAGTTATGGGAAGTTTCAGGGTGACTGCCCTAAACCTAGTCTCGTGGTTGAAGGCTAGGAGTCCATGTTCTATGCTAGAGAAGTGAAACGTTAGCACTCATGGGTACTGTGGTGATGGTGGGGACTCTGACTCCAGATTAAAAGTCCATTTCAGTTACCCTGGGCCAAAGGTTGTCTCAAGACATTTTGGTTGTGGAAGTTGCCAGGCCCTGGGGGTAAGAAAGCAGGTCACAGGCTACCTTACTCAGGTGACTATTAGCTACATGGCATGAGTATATCTAAAAACCATAGACTGCACTGTAAGGGATACATTTTTTTTTTTTTTTTGAGATGGAGTTTGGCTGTGTCACCCAGGCTGGAGTGCAATGGCACAATCTCGACTCACTGCAACCTCTGCTTCCCGGGTTCAAGTGATTGTCCTGTCTCAGCCTCCTGAGTAGCTGGGATTACAGGCACCCATCACCACGCCTGGCTAATGTTTTATATTTTTAGTAGAGATGGAGTTTCACCATGTTGGCCAGGCTGGTCTCGAACTCCTGACCTCGGGCGATCCGCCTGCCTTGGCCTCCCAAAGTGCTGGGTTTATAGGCATGAGCCACCGTGCCTAGCCTGCAAGGAATCTTAATAGATTGACCAGCTCAGACCTTTTCTCTCTCTTCAGAGAGAAGAATAACTTAAGATCATAGCATATTAGTGCAGAACTAGGACTTGGATTTAGGGTTTCTGACTCCCAGGTCAGTACAGTTTCCACTGCCTTCACCATCCATAAATATGGCCTTTGGTCCCTGCAGGATATCAGGTGTTAGACAGGTAGAACAGAAGTGTCTTAGCAGTCACCTGCCTGCTCTTACCTTCCCTGGCTTAGCTCAGCACTTTCGACTCTCTCAGCAGTATATGAGGCTAATAGAAGTGGCTCAGAAGGTAAAAGTATGTTGTCATTACCAGTTCATTAGACTGATTAGCTTCAGGACTAGGAAGAGGCTCATTCACCTTTTTCTCCTTAGTCTGCGGTGGAGTAATTAATACTTATTTACTGGGAGACATTTCAAGTTAGGAAGCTGAAAGTGGCGGGGCATGGTGGCTCACACCTATAATCCTAGCACTTTGGGAGGCTGAGGCAGGTGAATCGCTTGAGCTCAGGAATTCGAGACCAGCCTGGGCAACATGGTGAAACTCCGTCTCTACAAGAAAGTACAAAAAATTAGGTGGGCATTGGGGTGGGCACCTGTAATCCCAGCTACTCGGGAGGCTGAGGTGGAAGGATCTCTTGAGCCCAGGAGGCGGAGGTTGCAGTAGAGGCAGAGGTTGCAGTAAGCCAAGATTGCGCCACTGTGTTCCAGCCAGCTCTTTTTTGAGACAGAACATGACCCTGTCTCAAAAAAAAAAAAAAAAAAAAAAAAAATGCTGGGCGCTGTGCCTCATGCCTGTAATTCCAGCACTTTGGGAGGCTGAGGCGGGCAGATTGCTTGAGCCCGCCTGGAGTTCAAGACCAGCCTGGCCAACATGGTGAAACCCTATCTCCACAAAAAATACAAAAATTAGCTGGGTTTTGTGGCATACACCTGTAGTCCTAGCCACTCGGAAGGCTGAGGTAGGAGGACTGCTTGAGCCTAAGAGATGGAGGTTGCAGTGAGCTGAAATCATGCCTATACTCCAGCCTGGGAGACCTTGCCTAAAAAAAAAAAAATGCTGAAAGTGACCTTAGAGCCTTAGAGATGGCCATCAGCATACAGATAGATAAACTGGAGGCCTGTGAGAAACCTGGAATTCCTGATTCCCAGTCCTAGGCCTTTCCATTTCTTCACCTGATCTGTCTTTTGAGCCTACTCTGCAGGGAACCTTTAGTGAGACTGAGATGGTCCTTGTCTGCTTTTGAGTAGTAGCCACAGGCAAGAAAGCAGCTAGCCAGTAAATGATCCTGTGGGTGGCATAGGCATAGAGCAGAGTGCCCACAGCATTAGTTCTTCTGGCTTGGCTGGAGACCGAGTTGGTCACTGAAGCCCAGGAAGGGCCAAGTGCAGGGGTTCACAGCCGTAATCCTAGCACTTAGGGAGGCCAAGGCAGGCAGATCATTTGAGGTCAGGAGTTTGAGACCAACCTGGCCAACATGGCGAAACCCCATCTCTACTAAAAATACAAAAATTAGCCAGGCGGTAGTGGCGCACACCCAATAATCCCAGCTGCTCAAGGAGGCTGAGACAGGAGAATCACTTGAGCCTGGGAGGTGGAGGTTGCAGTGAATTGAGATCATGCTGCTACGCTCCAGTGTAGGTGAGAGAATGAGACCCTGTCTCAAAAAAAGAAAGTCCAGGAGGGACCAGATGAGGCAAAAGACATATTTTCAGCAGGAAGGGGTGGGAGGAGTGATGATATCCCTCCTGTCACTTTGGGGCAGGAAGAACAGACTTGTTTGGTGGCCCTTCTGTAGCATAGAGGAAGTGGTCAGGAAGGGAAAGAAGGATACAAGTTGTATACCAGGTCTGCTGGCCCGAGGGAGGTGACCTGAGAGAGGTGGTCCCTGACCTTCTCGTTTTCCTATATGATTGTCAGGTCTGGCCTCCTGAGGCTGAGAGCTTCTCACCCAGCCTCAGTCCACTCAGTCTGCAGGCCAGATGAGGTGAGGAGCTGTGCTTTCTGGGATCCCATGGGTGTTGGCTTCCTGTTATGGGAGCAAGGGATCTGAGCTGGACCCAGGGAGAAACATCTGGAACAGCAGTATTGCCTTCTTCAGTTACCATTCCCTGGGCCTTTCATTACTAGCTAACTTTGGAAATCATAGAACTGGCTTAATTGGCATCCTCATAGTTTATTGTGTGCCGGTTTTTACTGGAGTGGGGTCAGGGCCCTCCTGGCAGGCCAGATCCTGACTCCTTGCCTTATTCTCTAGTTTGTAAACTCAGAGCATCTACTTTTCTTGAGCTGTTACAGATCCCAGGAGAGCATGGAGCTGGCAATGAGGTGGTCCCTGGGTGGCCCATCTGGAAGGAGGCATTTATATATATGGGGCCCTGGGCTGTGACTCTAGACTGCAGGCCTCCCATTTTCTCTCATTTTTCCCTTCTTAGCCTCAAAGGAAAATCCGGTTTGGTGGCGCTGTGAGTGTTAGGGCCTCAGACAAGACCTGACTTGGTAAAGGAGGGAGCCGGCACACCAGCTGCTACCCTGGGAAGGTGCCTGTGTGTCCGCCTACTGGGAAACTCTAAGCTGTGGGAAAGAGATAAGACGGTAGCACCTACTTGATGTTTTGTCCTACCAGCATCTGGGCCTGAAACAGGACCTCCCAAGGGGCAGTGAGTCCTGGCTCTGGCCCAGCCACTCGATCTGTTTATATCGAGGTGGGCGAGAGAAGGTGCTGTATGCTCCCTCCTCACACAAGCTCCAGAGTCTGGCTGGCTATGTGATCTTGGACATGTTGCTTCACTTCTCTGAGCCTCAGTTTCTTACCTGCAAAATGGTTATGATAACACTGACTTTGGAGGATCATTTTGAGGTTTAAATGAACTAATGTTTGAAAAAGTCTGGCACAGGGTAGATGCTCAGTCCTTCTCCCTCTTAAAGACTGGAGCGGCTTGTGGTTCTATCTTTTCATTTTCTACTTCCATCTTTGGCTATAATGATGAGTGTCAGTGAGGCCCAGCCCCTGTGGGCAGGAATGAACCCTAACCAATGGTGAATCCTCACTTCCCCTGAGAGGGGTGGTTATCCCCATTCTGTGAATGAGCATACTGAAGACCGAGGAGAAAGTGCCTAAGGTTTGCCAGCTGGTAAATGGCAGAACTGGGACTAGAACCTGTTTCTTGACACTGAATCCAGTAGTGACTACGCCTTGCTCAGGTGGCAGTGGGCAGGGTGCCAGGTGCTTACCAGTCCCTAAGGCCCCCACACCCAGGGCAGAAGTTAGCAGGAATCTAGCTGCCTCCCCCTCCCAGTCTGGAGGGCAAAGCAGGTCTCAGTACAATGAAAGGTCATGGCCATCAAGCAGGAGAAACGCACAGGGAGGAAAATCCTTGGGAGAGGTCCTGGAAGCATGGCCAGATCAGGCCTGGCCTAGTTCTCCCATAGGCCAGAGTCCGGATTGCATTGGTCTGACCCCAACATACTGCATAATGGCCATTTGACTTTGATATCTAGTCTGTGCCTTTTGGAAGAAGTGTTACTTTGTAGATGAGGCAGGGATTATGTTGCTTGTACTGGTGAGGAGTCTGAAGGTTGGAGAACTCTTGCTGTCAGTGAACTGTGGAGCCAGATCAAAGAGGGATCCCAGGTCCTCCGACTCTCACCCAGTGCTCCTCTAGCTGCATAGCACTGCACATTCTCTTCCCCTCTCTCCTCCTCAGTCAAGGTAATTGAGCCTCCAGGCTCAGGATGAATTGCCAACCAGAGCAGAGCCCTGCCATCATCTATCCATTATCCTAGCTGATCACTTTATCCCGCAGACAGTACACTTGAGGGGTAAGGGGCCTCCTTTAACTGATTAGTCTGCCCCTGGTAAATCTATTGCTGCAATCCTGGGCCCAGAGACCCTCTCTGGCAGGGAGAAAACTGTACTGGCCACCCCACTGGCAAGTCAATGCTCCTGATACTTAACCTGCTTAGAAGCCCCCACCTAGGATTTCATGCCAACTTTGGCTTTCTCTGTCTCATCCTTCCCTTTCCCATCTCTCCTCCTCCTACCCTACCCTACTGCATTCTGTGCCCTGTCCAGGTCTTCAGAGGCTGCCATAGCTTAGCACTCAATGCCTCCTCAGGTAGAGAAAGACTCAGCAGACCCAGCAGCCTGGGAGAGCAAACCAAGGCTTACTTTTGCCAGCTTATCCATCTTAGCAGTGAGCTTATTTACCACACAATTATTGACCATCTACTCTGTCAGACCCTGTGATTTGGGCAAGAGATACAGAACTGAACAAGATGTCTATGTTTTATTGCCCTCAAGGTACTCACAGACTTGCTGAAAAATAGAACCACAGACAAATCTTTCCAGTGTTGAATGATGAAAGCTGTCATCGAGGCATGCAGTTCCTCTGGGAGTATAGAGGAAAAAGCAGCCAGCCCCACCTACAGGAGCCTAGAAAGTAGTAGCATTTGATCCAGGTTTCAGAAGAGGCAAGGCAGGGCTGTCCTTTGGATGAGAGGGGACCCATGTGCAAAGTCCCTCCCAAAAGCAGTTGTTTGAGCCAAGGGCAGAGACGACAAGAAGAACGGGAGGCAGTAGGATGATACAAAGCAAGGGTAGGTTAAGGAAATGGGTTGGGCGGTCCGAGTCTAGCCTTGAATGTCAGGCTGAGGCCTCCTCTGTTGCATAAAAGTTAGTTCAGGTCTGGCATGGAAGATGATCTAAAGAGGAGCTGGACTGCAGGCAGCGAGACCTGTTGGGAAAATCAAGGATGGCCTAAAAGGTTGAAACCTTGAAGAGGTCCGGAGCAGTGAGGATAAAGAGCCTGGCAAATCATTAGGGCTTGGTTCATGACTGCCATGTGGGCTGATGGAGAAGTAGGAAGACTCTGGACTAGCTGAAGTGGCTTCGGCCTCTTACAGAGTCCATTCTAGAGCTCTCTGGCTACAAGGAAGCTAGGCCAGTTGTGGCCTTCCTCTGAAGTGGGCAGTGGGCTGCTAGTGACTGTGCTTTGTCACAGCTCTGGGCTCCCCAAGGTGCCTGGTATGGCTGGCTTGCCCAGGGCACATCAAGGGGTTCTTTATCTCCTTCCAGCAGGAGAGTGGCTTGGCTGACCTGGTTGGGGAAGGAATAGGTTAAGCAGTGTTGAGCTTCCTTGTCTCTGCCTGGCAGACATGTTGGATGGCAAGAAGGATGCAAGGAGAACCAGAAGAGAGGAGTGGGACCTGAGGACATGGAAAACCTACCTTAGGGTGGTATGGCAACTGGGGAGGGTTTGGGCCTTTGGACACAGCATCCACTGATCAAGGGGAGGCAGATGGCAACTGGAGGCTTGTTTGACCTCACCTAGCACCTTTATTCTGTTCTTAGAGGTGGTGTCTTGGCTGGGACAAAACCTATGAGAAGGCAAACTCCTCAGCACTTACAAGGGGCACCACCAGTGGCATCTCAGAGATGCAAGATTCTGGCTGGAAATGTGGATTTTAGGCTAGAGCCCTGAGAAAGGGCTCTGAACCAGGCACAGGGGTCAGAGTGTCAGTGATGGCTCCACCACTGACCTTTGTAATATGTGACTTAGGCACATCCCTCACCCAACCATGGGGCTAATGCTTTCAGTTTTTTTCACCCAGCACTTACTATATGTGCAGCCTTGTGTTAGGCTCAGGATATAGACCTGATCCTGCCCTCACAGGGAAATCAGACATTAAACAAGTAGTTTCAACCAGCTTGGGCAACATAGTGAGACCCCGTCTCTAAAAAATAAATTAGCTGGGCGCGTGCCGGTAGTACCAGCTACTACGGAGGCTGAGGCTGAGCCTGGGAGTTTGAGGTTGCAGTGAGCTATGATTGTGCCACTGCACTCCAGCCTGGATGGTAGAGCGAGACCCCATTTCTAAAAAAAATTTCAAAAAGAGAAAGAAATTACCAGGTGTGGTTGTATACAAAGGATTGTGAGAATCAAATTAAATAATTGGATTAGGAACACAGTGTAAACAAACACTGCTGAACAGAGATCTGGAGACCTTAGCCCTGTGCCTTACTGAGCCACTAACTAGCTGTGTGACCTTGAGAAAGTTGCTTAATCTTGTTTTTTTTGTTTTGTTTTGTTTGAGATGGAGTTTCGCTCTTTTGCCCAGGCTGGAGTGAAATGGCACAATTGATCTCGGCTCACTGCAACCTCTGCCTCCCGGGTTCAAGCGATTCTCATGCCTCAGCCTCCCGAGTAGCTGGGATTTTAGGTGCCCGCCACCATGCCTGGCTAATTTTTGCATTTTAGTAGAGACGGGGGTTTTGCCATGTTGGCCAGGCTGGTCTCAAACTCCTGACCTCAGGTGATCCACCCACCTCGGCTTCCCAAAGTGCTGGGATTACAGGCATGAGCCACCATGCCCAGCAAAAGTTGCTTAACTTTTTTAACCTCAGTTTCCCCCACATAAAAATAACGCAGTTTGTAGGTGTGTATGTATGTGTGTTTGTTTTTAAGAGACAGGGTCTGACTCTGTCACCCAGGCTGGAATGCAGTGGTGCAATCACAGCTCACTGCAGCCTCAACCTCCCAGGCACAAGCGATCTTCCCACCTCAGTCTCCTGAGTAGCTGGGATTACAAGTTCAAGCCACCATGCCTGGCTAGTTTTTTTTACTTTTTGTAGAGACAGAATCTCACTATGTTGCCCAGGCTGGTTTCAAACTCCTGGGCACAAGCGATCCTCCCTCCTCAGCCTCCCAAAGTGCTTACATTATAGGCATGAGCCACTATGCCAGCCAACTAAGGCAGTTTTGGTGGGATGGTGTTGAAGACAGCTACATCTGACATCCTGAAACTGACCGTGGTGTATATGACAAGTACTTTGAAGCCTGAGTAATATAGGGAGACCCCATCTCTACATCCCATAATTTAAAAATTAACTGGGCATAGTGGTGTGCACCTGTTGTCCCAGCTACTTAGGAGACTGAGGTAGGAGAATCACTTGAACCTGGGAAATCAAGGCTGCAGTGAGCCATTGCACCACTGCAGTCCAGCCTGGGCAACGGAGACCCTATCTCAAAAAAAAAAAAAAAAAATAGTGCTTTGAGAAGTTCTGTGTGTAGTACCACGCAAGTTCACGGGGGTCACCATGGCACATGCCACAGAAGCCAGTGCTCCTAGCATGCTCTGTTCCTCTTGTGAGAGGACCTCTCTTATTGATTGATTGAGACAGGGTCTTACTTTTTTGCCCGGGTTGGTCTTGAACTCCTAGCTTCAAGTGATCTTCCTGCCTCTGCCTCCCAAAGTGCTGGGATTAGAGGCATGAACTACCATACCAGGCTGGACTTCTCTTTGTGTGCGGGATTGGTGTCCCTCAGGTCTTTGGGGATGTAATCAAATCAAGGGATGCTTTGATTTATCTAGCTTTTTAGTCTGCAAAGTGCTTTCATTTCCACTGCCTCTCAGTGACCCTTATGGGAGCAATGGGAAATTGGTAGGCTATTATTTTACCCTATTTCCTGATAAGGAAACCATAGATGAACAAGTGATGGAACTGGGCCTGGCACCTAGCACTCCTCCTTCCCAATTTCCCATCTTACCAAAGTTGGTGACCACTGTGTGGCCTCTCCTCCTTCCCTTCCTGTCCCAGCTTAGGACTTCAGCCCAGCCCCAAGTGTCTACACTTCTCCTACCAGGCTTCTCAGGTTGTTTTCGTTGCTAAGTTGTCATAATGGATGACACAATTCCTGTCCCAGGACTCCACACACAGCTCCTCATATGTACCCCAAGACAAGGCAGGAGCAGCTGGATCGTGAGTGGCCCAGTGAAGGAGCATAAGTTTGGAGAACTCCTGTCTCTCCTCAGTGCTTTGGGCCTTGGACACTGAGTCCAGAAGCGATCTTCCCTGGCCAGCCACTTTTGGAGAATGCTGCTGCTTTCCCTTTCATCTGTCTTGGCTTCACAAAAAAGGAGAACCTAGGCCCGCACTGCAGCTCACGCCTGTAATCCCAGTACTCTGGGAGGCCGAGGTGGGCAGATCACTTCAGTCCAGGAGTTCAAGACCAGCCTGAGCAGCATAGCAAAACCATCTCTCTACTAAAAATACAAAAAAAATTAGCTGGGTGTGGCGGTGGCATTGGGAGGGGGAGTATTATTAGGATTAAGGGAGATGTTGTGAGTAAAGCACCCAGCACAGTGTCTGTCACAAATGGCTCTGTGGAACATGGTGGCTCTCACAATTCAAGTGTAAATTACCCTGTGAGATTTCACCTCAGGCATTTAGCATAATGGTAAGGGAGCAATGCAGCTTTGGGTTGAAGATCTGGCTTCCCTCACATGCTCTTCCAACTTACCCATGACCATGAGGGTTAGGCAGGAGCCAGTCCCACTCAGCCTGTGGTCTGGAGCTTCCTGGCCTGCCAGGGCAGGTTGGGAATCCCCCTATGAGTTCCTCACTGAGTCATCTGGAGCAGGGCTCTGATCTGAGGGCCTGACCTTCCCTTTCCTTGGTCTGTAAAGATAAGCAGAAGTAAGAGCAAAGGTGGGCCTCCCGAAAGATTCAACTCAAGGCTTGCAACCAGAGTGCTGCCCGGGGCCTCTGTCCTCCTGGGTGGTGGCAGTCACTTGGGGAAGGAGTCCAAGTTTGCTTAATAATTACCACTACCCTCCTCTGTGGTTTTTTTGTGGGGTTTTTGATGTCGGTTTTTGTTTTTTTTTTTGAGTCAGGGTCTCCCTCTGTCACCCAGGCTGGAGTGCAGTGGCATGATTATGGCTCACTGCAGCCTTGAACTCCTGGGCTCAAGCAATCTTCCACCTCAGCCTCCTGAGTAGTTATGACTATAGCCATGTACCACTATGCCTGGCTAATTTTCAAAAGAATTTTGTAGAGACAAGGTCTCACTCTCTTGCCCGGGCTGATCTCAAACTCCTGGCCTCAAGCAATCCTCTGGCCTCTGCCTCCCAAAATGTTGGGATTATAGGCATGAGCTACTATGCCTGGCACCATGTAGACTTTCATCCTGAGCTTCCTGTTCTGCTTCTGAGTGACCCCTCCATCCTCCCAGGATAGTCACTGTAATGCCATTTCATACAGGAGCCTATATGGTGGACGAGGCTTTCACCTACATCACCTCGTTTAATTCTGTGAGAGCATTTATCATCGTAGTCCCCATTTTACAGAGGCAGAAACCGAGTCCCAGAGAGGCAAAGTGACTTGCCAAGCATCACACAGTTTGTGTCTCTGAGTCCACTGAGCTCCAAGCTCCTCAGGAGCAAGCCTGTGTATCCCCAGCCTACTGGACAGCACTTGGTGGTGGAGTTGAGTGACAGAGGGAGAGATGAGCAGAGCCTGGATTCACTTTCCAGTGCCATCCCCTGCTTGACTTGGACTTTGGCCAGTTATTGCCTTTCTGAAGAACCTGAGTTTCCTTATTCACAAAAGGGAGTTGATAATTAGAGGACTTATCTCATGGGCTTGTCAGGATTAAATGAAATAATGTAAGTTAAGTGCTGAACACAGTGTCTGGTGCAAGCGACTGGTAAGTGTTATAACAGAATTCAGTTAAGTTAATTGAATATTAGAATTGTAATGTTATAAAATGCCATCATCAAGCAGATCTGTGCTCAGCCCTGTGCTGGGCTTTGAGAAGGATCTAGAGCTGGTACCAGGCCAGAGAGGGAATGCTCTTTATCAAGTTCTTACTATGCTTTACCCACCTGATCTCAAGATAGAGGAGCATATTCCCTCCTTACTGCTGACAACACTTAATGAAATTCAGAGTGTCTGAGGTCACCAAGCTCATGAATCAGTCAACACACACATTTGTTGGCCAGGCGAGGTGGCTTACGCCTGTAATCCCCACACTTTGGGAGGCCGAGGTGGGTGGATCGTGAGGTCAGGAGATTGAGACCATCCTGGTCAACATGGTGAAACCCCCTCTCTACTAAAATAAATAAATAAATAAACAAACAAACAAAAATTAGCTGGGTATGGTGGCACATGCCTGTAGTCTCAGCTACTCAGAAGGCTGAGGCAGGAGAACAGCTTGAACCCGGGAGGCGGAGGTTGCAGTGAGCTGAGATTGCGCCACTGCACTCTAGCCTGGGCGACAGAGCAAGACTTCGTCTCAAAAAACAACACACACACACATATTTGTTGAGCACCAGCTAGGTATCAGGCTTGGAACACACTGCAGAGAATGAGGCCAAGAGAGCCCCTGCCCTCCAGGAATGCACCTTCTCATGAAATGTTGCCTCTGCAGAACAGCCTTCAGGTAGAGAAGCTCCACCTGTCCCACTGGACTGCTCACATTCCCTGAACAAGTCATTCCCTTTCCTATTAACTTGCATTTGAACGTACTATTTTGCCTGGTGTGTCCTTTCCCCTTTCTCAGCCTAGCTACTTGCTGTCATCCTTCAAACCCCAATTCAAAAGTCAACTCCCCTTTAAAGCTTTCTCTAAACAGCCCATCCTCACCCTGGGGTCCTTTTGCAGTCTCCTAGCCCCCTCTACATGCTCCTGTGATGGCATTTCTTTTCTGTGTGCTAGTTACTTACCTACCCATTTGTCGCTGCCAGATTGACCTCCTCAAGGGCAGGGACCACATTTTATTCATCTTTGTAGATTCAGAGCGTGGAACACAGGCTCTAGAAAGGTGTGCATGGAATATAATGAGGGGCTGATTGTGTTCTGTCCCTGGAGTAGTTAGGAGAGGCTTTGTAGAGATGAGAAGGAGTTCGGAATGAGGCTTCCGAAGATGATGGCACCAAAATTGAATGGGGGTTGAAGGAAGATGGCTCAGGGTAGGGTCCTCCAGAGATGGGACTAGGGGAGAAAGGGATGTGCAGGGGAACAGGAGGGCCTTGAGAGCCAGGGCCTGAAGTTTCTTTGTTTTTTGTGGTGGTGTTATTTTTGTTATTTGTTTTTTTGTTTGTTTGTTTTGAGAAAAGGTCTTGCCCTGTGACCCAGTGGCCCAGTCTAGGGTGCAGTGGCACAGTGATGGTTCACTGCAGCTTCAAACTCCTGAGCTCAAGTGATCCTCCCACTTCAGTCTCCCGAGCAGCTGGGACTACAGGGCGTGTGCC
Source organism: Colobus angolensis palliatus (assembly GCF_000951035.1). Taxonomy (NCBI): domain Eukaryota; kingdom Metazoa; phylum Chordata; class Mammalia; order Primates; family Cercopithecidae; genus Colobus; species Colobus angolensis. The sequence goes on along the minus strand of NW_012117910.1, from coordinate 727,529 downwards.
ATAATGCCCAGCTACAGGTCCTGAGGTTTCTGTTGGATAATGAGGGCAGTAGGGAGCCATGGACGAGTCTGGGTAGAGGAGGGGCCTTATATAAACAGTGAGTCAGGCCGGGCGCGGTGGCTCAAGCCTGTAATCCCAGCACTTTGGGAGGCCGAGATGGGCGGATCACGAGGTCAGCAGATCGAGACCATCCTGGCTAACACGGTGAAACCCCATCTCTACTAAAAAAATACAAAAAACTAGCCGGGCAAGGTGGCGGCACCTGTAGTCCCAGCTACTCGGGAGGCTGAGGCAGGAGAATGGCGGAAACCCGGGAGGCGGAGCTTGCAGTGAGCTGAGATCCGGCCACTGCACTCCAGCCTGGGCAACAGAGCGAGACTCTGTCTCAGAAAAAAATAAATAAATAAACAGTGAGTCAAGACTAATTTTGGTAAGATCTATCAATGAGATCTAGCAGTTTGGTAAGGATGAGTCAGGGTGGCCCCTGGGTGCCTGCAGTGAGATTGTGATCCAAGGACCCAGTCACCAGCAAGGGAATTCCAAACAGCACTCTGCCTGGTGGGAGCTGGGATTTGGAGAAGGGATGTCTTCTGTTGAGAATAGTCTCCGGCGGCACGCAGTGACTAATGCCTGTAATCCCGGCAATTTGGGAGGCTGATGCAGGCAGTTCACTTGAGCCCAGGAGTTTGAGACTAGCCTGGGCAACATGGCGAAACCTTGTCTCTACACAAAATACAAAACACAGTGGGACGTGGTAGCATGAGCCAATGGTCCCAGCTACTCGAGAGGCTGAGGTGGGAAGATCACTTAAGCCCAGAAGGTGGAGGCTGCAGTGAGCTGAGATCTTGCCACTGCACTCCATCTTGGGCGACAGAGCAAGACCCTGTCTAACACCTTTCTGCAGTCGTCAGGGAGAGCTGCTTTGGGGTTTCTTCTGTGGTCTGTGCCCTTCCCTATGAGTGCATCAGAGGAGGGTGGGTTCCTTGGTTTTTCTTTTTGGGAGCCAGCAAGGCTGGTGCCTAAAGGAACCATTTCTCACACTGAGTAGGGTGGAGTTGAGCGGAGTGGAGAGCTGGGCAGAGGTCCAGGGCACCAAGGCCAGTAAAGGGTGGAGAGAACCTGTTTACCATTGTGCACTGACCCAGCACTGGAAGGAACAGAGCCAGGGAATTCCTCATGGGGAAGACAGGCAGCCCCAGAATTAGCCTGCATTGGGAAGGAGGGAGAGTGAAGCAAGCCAGATTCTCTCACTCAGACAGGGAGCCTGGACACTGCCAGCCGGCTCCCAGGCAGGGGTGGCCGGGCCCCAGAAGGGAGTGCCAGGCTGCTGCAGACCGTCTTCCTTTTTCCTACCAACTCACAGCGTGTGTGGCCTCAGGCAGACTGCTTACCTTCTGGGGAGGGGATGGCCTCACTGCATGATCTCATAGGTTTCCCAGTCCTGACAGCCATTTGCACACCACCAGCCTACCCTCTCCTGCACTTTGGTTTCCCATCATCACTTCTTATGGAACTGGTCTAAAAGCCATTTATACCTTCATTCATTACCACCTCTAAGGGGTAGTGAACTCCAGAGGTTGTTGCCTAATATGCAAAACAGGTCAGCCTTTTGTTTGTCCTCACTTCACTTTCAGGCTCTGGGTGGAGAGGGAAGCCCTCTGGATTGGTGATGGCCCTGCTCCCCCTGCACATCCACTTCCCAGTTTTCCACAGTTTGGTGGGACTTCCTCCAGCTGCCTCCTCTCCATCCTGGAGACCCAAGCTTGAGGGGTTATTTTCACATTATTCACTCCTGCCTTTCTTGGCACAGAGGGTGATAAGAAGAGGGAAGAGAATGTGACAGGGATTGAAGCCGTGGTGTGAGCGGGGGACTTTATATGTCTTGGAGAGTTTAGTGCTCGGATGGTAGCCTCTACTTCCAGGCTATGTAACCTTGGGCATAGGCATATTACTCCACTGTGCTGAATCTTAGTGTTCTTGTCTATTAAATGGAGATAATTAAAGCTATTTCCTTGGGGGATTGTGTGCCTGTGTAGTGCTTGGCAGAGCTAGTACACGGCCAGCGCATGAAATGTGTCAGCTCTTACTGCCTCACATCATGTTTACCCATGCTCTCCGAGGAGGTGGCATTCCTCCTGGGTTACAGATGAGGAACTGGAAGCTCAGAGAGCAGAGCAGCCAGCCCTGTTTCACACAGCTGTAAAGCTGTAGAGCTGGGATCAGCGGCCAGGAGTTAGAGTTTGTTTACCATTGAGCAAATTAAGTAATCTCTCAGAGCCTTAATTGCTTCATGAGTAAAATGGTGGTAATCATGCCCTGCCTTCCTCAAAGGCCTATGTATGGGGACCAGTCAGATGGGGAAGGAGATGTGAAAGTGCTAGTTAAGCTGCAAATACCAGTCACCTAATAGCTGCCATTTGCTGGCCACCTACCAGGCTGGGACCTTGTGCACATTTATTCCTCATTGCAGCCCTATAAAAGATGAGGTGTGCATTATGACCCCACTTAAAGATGAAGTTGAGGCTTAGGAGGTCACATGTTTTGCACATGGTCTCCCAGTTAGTAGACGGAGGAACTTGAGTACTAGCTCAGTTGACTTCAAGTCCCCACTCCATTTCTTCTACCCTGCACCCCACCTGGTTTCCCCTATGGGTGAGAGGAGGATCAGTCCTGTGGTCTGTGACCTCAGACTTTCTGCTTAGGGTGTATTTCTCTTTGTTTGAGCTGGTTCGGGGAGTGAAGTTTGGAGGAGGGTGTAGACAGGTTCGTTGGTATCCAGGTTTATCTCCCACGACAGGCTAAGATAAGGAGGTGATGGGCATGGGCACTGCCCTTGCTGAACCTGCCTAGCCAGAGGTGCTGAGATGTGCTTGGGCAGAAAGCAGATGTCTAGAAGGGCAAGGGAAGAGAGAACCCCAGCCCTTGGTCGCAGTAGCCTGGGAAGCAGTCTTGTCCTTCTGAACTTTTGGAAGCCTCAAGCCTCTGGGTTTTGGGAGAACGCTAGGAAACTGGAAACCTACAGAGAATAGGGTCAGCAGAGAGTCACTGCTGCCTTGGACCATGACATGGCACAGCATGGCTAAGCCTGTTCCAGTCCAGGAGCCTGACAAGATCTGTGATTAGGTGCCACCTTTGTCTCCTCTAAGCCTTTCCTCCTCAGAAGCTGGGGCTGCAAGCAAGTGGCAGATTGCCCTGGCCGGGTGCAGTGGCTCACGCCTGTCATCCTAGCACTTTGGGAAGCTGAGGCGGGCGGATCACATGGTCAAGAGATTGAGACCATCCTGGCCAACATAGTGAAACCTCACCTCTACTGAAAATACAGAAATTAGCTGGGTGTGGTGGTGCCCCCGCTACTTGGGAGGCTGAGGCAAGAGAATTGCTTAAACCTGGGAGGCGGAGGTTGCAGTGAGTCAAGATCGCACCACTGCACTCCAGCCTGGGCGGTAGAGTGAGACTCTGTCTCAACAACAACAAAAAAAGGCAGGTTGCCCAGCTTACCATTTGCACCTGAGGTTGTGCTGGCAAACCATCCCATCCAGTGTATTGGTGTCTCTGAGCATTGCTAGGTATGGGCAGGCCACTCAGTGGGGCAGTCAGAACACTGGAGGAGGGGGTTAGACTGTCTCCAGTGGCTTGGGGGCCAGAGATGGAGCCACACAGAAGCATCTGGAGAAGGGCCTGATTTCCCCACAGCCTTCCCCGGGGAGCTAGAAGTAGCATATTGGCCACTGTGACAGAGGGGAAGCCCTGGGTCAGCCACTTACTTATTAGCTTTGTGACTTTGTCCAAGTCATACAACCTCTCTGATCAGGCCAAGTCTGTCATGGGCCAAATGGAAATGGTAATTAATCTGTGAGGGCCCCACTTCACTGAGCTATTAGAGGGACACGTACACTTTCTAAGACAGAAGTAACTTGTAGCCCTGATGCAGTGCAGATGAGGGTAATGATGTCATGGAGAAAGCCAGGCAGGCAGCTGTTGAACACCTGCGGGTGCGGGGTGCGGTGGGAGTCACAGAAGAAGTTCAAGACCTGGTCCATTTGAGGAGGGACAGTGCTGAGTAATATGAGCAAGTGGTAATGAAGTACGTATTTCACACTTAATGACTTGACTTATTTATCAGTTGGTGCTGAAATCAGTTTTAGGGGCTTGTGACCAGCATTTAAAACAATAGAATAGAATAATGTAAAATCAATCTGGAAATATCAGAGTGCATTAGTACATGTAAGGGCAACTCGTTTCCTAAAATGTTTCCTGGTTGTGTGTGTGTATGTGTGTTTGTGTGGGTCTCAGTTTAAAAAGTGTGAGACATGGTGTTCTGAGCCAGGATGAAGATCTTCAGGTTGGAGGACATTTTACGAGATCTGCGCAGGCAGGCAGGCATGCAGGCTGTGTGGAGGCTGAGGGTTTGGCCTGTGGAGGCAGAGAAGTGTAGTACAAGGGTCAAGAGCATGAGCTGTAGAGTCAGTCAGGCCTGGGTTTGAGTCCCAGCTCTGCCACTTATAGCTATATGGTCTTAAGGAACACTCTTAACCTTACTAAGCCTTGAATTCTACTTTAAAATGGGGAGAATGGGCCAGGCACAGTGGCTCACGCCTGTAATCCCAACACTTTGGGAGGCCAAGGCTGGTGGATCGCCTGAGGTCGGGAGTTCAAGACCACCCTGGCCAACATAATAAAAGCCTGTCTCCACTAAAAATATAAAACATTAGCCAGGTGTGGTGACGGGCGCCTGTAATCCCGGCTACTTGGGAGGCTGAGGCACGAGAATCATTTGAACCCGGAAGGTGGAGGTTGCAGTGAGCCAAGATCGCGCCATTGCACTCCAGCCTGGGCAACATGAGCAAAACTCTGTCTCAAAAAAATAAAATAAAAAGGGGAGATTGATGTTATAGTAGGGTTATTACAAAAGGTACATGTGATAAAGGTATGTGAAGCATTGAGAAGAAAATTATAAGTAGTAAATAATCTACAAATGGTAACTACTGTTGCTGATACTATTATTGTTGTAGTTGTGGTTTTTAATGTAATATTGGGCTCTGAAGGGTTACTGTCACTTGGAGAAGGGAGAAGAAAGGGCATTCAGGTAGGGGTGAGTGGATGATGAGGGATAAAAATGTGTGTGCCTGGTATGGGAGGGGTCTAGAATGGTGTGACCTCAAAAGGGGTTTTGAGATTATAGGTAGAAGTTACTAGGACAATTTTGGCATAATGTGGGGAAGAAAGCTTTAGCAGTGGAAATTGTTTAACAATAGGGTGACTTCACCTGGAGGTAAGGAAGACCCACCCCTGGAGGAGTTCCAGCAGTGACTGAGCCACAAGAAACTGGTCTCACTTGTCTCTTTTGGCTTCAGAGACTCCCTTAGGCTACCTTAAGGAAGGAGGGGTTTCCTGGAGGATGAGTGAGGCCGCCAGGTTTGCGACATCCCCCATGGGCCATTTAGTCCCTTATACCGGGCCAGCTTCTCTCTCACTAGCAATTGGTTCCTGCCTTCTCCACTGTCAGGGGGAAGCCACCTCAGGGCTTCTACACTGTCACACTATTTTCAGGGACCCCTCTGGCCCCAGCTTCATCTCACAGCTCCTCTCTGGGCATCCTTAGAGGGTCCAATTCATAAGATAGGCTGTACAAGCATATAGGGAAACTGAGGCTCAGAGAAGGAAGGGGACTTGCCTATTGTAGAAAGGATTTCTATATCAGACAGTAGTTGGATCAGATGCTTTCTAAGATCCTGAGTTAACTGAAGGATATGTGAACCTTCTGATTAAAATATATATATATATAGCCTGCAGTGTTTCAGGAGCACATCCTGTGCCTAGAGATATCTACCTGCCATTAGAGAGCACGTGGTATGCTGAGTGCCAGGTACAGCCAGACCTCCAGTGTCTTCTTTCTCACCATCTCCAGGTAGATTAAACTCCTCTGTTGTTAAAGGAAAGGCCATTCAGATGGCCATATTGCCTCAAAATTTTCCCAATTTAGGATTTAAAAGATCAAAACAGATCCTTCAATTGACATGCACATTTAAAGTAGTAGTGGCTTTTTTGTTTGTTTCTGAGATCTTACGAAATCAGTGGTGTAGCTTAAAATCAGTGGTGTCTTAGAATCCAGGAAATATGGTAGTTTGTTTTGTACTCTTTTGAAATTCCGGTCTGAGGTTTGACATTGGGGGTTTGAAACTGCCAGAGCTGTTATCTGGCATCAGTTAAAAGAACTCCGAATTTAACATGTTCCTCTGTGTATCTGCAGTTGGGAGAATGGGTGTCTCTGAGTCCCTGCAGTTAGATTTTATCAATAAAACCAGACTGAGGGTTGAGGTATCAAATTGACATATTTAATCACCTATGAGTTCTTTGGAAACTGGTAATCTCAAGTGAAAACCTTGCCCTCTGTAAGCCTCATTTTTTTCGTCTGTGCGGTGGGGATATTGGATCAGCCATTATCTACATCCATAACTGCCAGAACTTCCTGTTGCCTCAGTTTGGGCACCCTTCTGACTGGTTAACTAGAAGGCTGTTCCCCTGACTTGTTGCATAAGCAGTACATTATAGGTGGTGGAAGGTACCATGGCCTGGGAGGTGTGGGCCCTTAGTTTCTGCTCCTGGGATGTTTGGGGATTGCCCGGAGATACACATCCCTTTGTAAATTACCTGACCCTTTGTAAAGGCGTGGTCCCTGCTTTGCTCTTATCAGGAAAAGCATGGAAAGGAGTAACTCATGCCCTAGTTTTGCCTCTAGGTGGTGAGAGGGGCAGCAGTTCAAGGTGGGGGGTGCCTTGTTTCAGTGCTTTGAGGGGGCCTCCTTTGCCTAGGCTGTAGTCCTTCCTCAGACGTTCAGTTCCAAGGCTGCTCTCAGGCCTGGGCAGTTCCCCAGATAAAATGCACTGAAGAAGACCTTCCCTTTTGTGTCTTAGAGGCCTCAGCTCTGCCAGGGCCCCTCCCTCTGCTCTTCCAACCAGTAAAAGTCACAGTAGCATATTTCCTTCCGGCAGAGAGAGGATCAGAGACTCAGGCCTTGGCCAAGCCCCAGCCCCACCGTGTCCTGTTCCTGAGAACCTCCTCTGAGCTGCCTCCGACCCTGTGCTCCTTTCTGAGAGGTCAGGCAGCACTGTGTGCTGGCTCTTGGCTGGGACCTGACTTGGATTTGAGTCTGGGTTTTTCCACTGATTTGCTGTTGGACGCTGAGCAAGATACCTTTCCTGGGTATCTTACCTCTCTGAGCCTGTTTCCTCGTCTGTCATTAATATCTTCTTCTGTTAAGAAAGCACAAAAAAGCACCTTGGTGCTGAGGTGTTTTCCCCACATTCAATGCCCACCAGAACATCAACTCCAAGATGCCCACCAGAACATCAACTCCAAGAGGGTCAGGACTTTGTTTTAATCATGGGACGGCACCCCACAGCCCGCCCAGAGGCCCTCGCCCTAGAACAGTGCAACGCAGTTGTGCTAGCTGCCCAGTCAGTAGATCTACAAATATAAGAAGTGGTATTTGATGGGGCTTGGAAGTGTGTGTAGGATTTCGATGGGTAGAGACAATTTGGGAAACATTCCTGCAAAGGGACTGGCATGAGTAAAGGCTGAGAGGTGGGAAAGGGCCAGGGCATAAATGGGGAAACTCTGAGTAATGAGTTTGGCTCAAGTAAAGAGGTGAGCATGTTATTTCTGTACTCGTTTGACTAGTTTTTGTGTTCAACTCTGCACCTTGTATACTGGCCCTCCGAAGAGGCTTATTGACTAAGGCAGACCCAGGACAGGAATGCTTTGCTTTGGTGCACAGATGCAGACACTCACTCAGCCTCTGCCTCAGAGAGGCACTGTGGCCTCTGGCCACATTAGGGGAGTAGGCACTTGAACCACCTGCTGTGTCTCTAGCTTATGCCTTGAGGCAGTGGGTGGGGAGGTGGCGTGTTCCCTCTCATCTGCAATAGGACAGTGGTCCGAGGTAGCAGTCCTGAGGGGAACAGCAGGGATGGTAGGCAGGAAGAATGGAGGTCTGACCAGGCTGGCGGCTGGGACGAAGTCAGGGCCTTTGCTTCCCTTGGCACCTCTCACAGGCCCTGCCCTCTGCTCCACAGGCTGGAGGAAGTCCCCCTGGAGGTGCTGAGGCAGAGGGAGTCCAAGTGGCTGGACATGCTCAACAACTGGGACAAATGGATGGCCAAGAAGCACAAAAAGGTGAGGGGCCTGGCCTCAGGTCTCGGGCTGGGAGTTGGCAGCCTGGGGAGGAGGAGGAAGAGGGAGGAACTTCATCAGCTTAGGAAAGCAGGGGCTTCTCTAACTGCCAGATGCCTTAGGTGTCCTCCAACTGCCAGTGCAAGACAGAAGCTGACTTGAAGGCAGGGGGAAGGTTGGGCCCTCACACAGTGACTTCAGATTCATGCAGAACATTGTCCTGGAGCTAAACCTCAAAGCCATTCTTAGCCAACAGCTGTAACACAGCTTTCCTATAGCCTTCTCAGGAGAAGGACTTCAGTGCTGCTTACCAGCTATCAAGGAGGACTTTACAATACTGCCAGTAACTAGCATGTATGCAATGTTTGCTTTGTGCTTGGGATAATTCCTTATAGCATCCTAGCGTAAGGTTAGTAATAGTAGTATCCCCACTTTACTGATGGCCTGGTCATCAAAATTTGAACCCAAGCAGTGTATCTTTAGCACCTCCCCTCTTAACCACCACAGTACGAGGCCTTCTTTACCCTCTAGATTAATTTGATGACTTCCCTCTTGACTCCTGGCCAAAGAAAGAAGAAAGTAACCTCACAGTTTAATAATAGTCTTACAAAAATGAAATCATCCAGTAGTCCTTTTCGAGTTAGGCTATCTTTAGACACTAGCTCGATTGCCCTGTGGGAATGTTCTTGCCCACCACTCTTAAGTGTGTGTGTTGATGTCCTTGGCTGCCCTTGGCATGGTGGTGTTACTACCTGGCCTAGAGGAGGCCTGTGCTGAGCCTTACAGCTAGGGTCTCTCTGTACAAGTTCCCAATGCACAGAATGAACCCTATTGCCCGCTCTCATCAGCTGACACTCTGGTCTGGTCCAGGCTGGCACAGCTGGCTGCAAGGCCTCACAGAAAACTCCGGACTGACCGTCAGGTATATAGACTTGGGCCCAGCCCTACTCCTTTCCTCTCTTCACACCTGTGGCTAACTGTAGAACTTCTGGGCAAGTCACCTCACCCTCTCAACCTCAGTTTCTCTGGCCAAATGGGAGTGATAATCCTGTTGTTGTTCCCCACGAAGTGGTGGTAAGTGCTTCGTAGGCGGTGTCATAGATGGTGAAGCCCTGTGCTATGAGAGGAGAGGCTCACCCAGACCTGGGCTCTTGCTTATTGTTCTCTATCTATCTATCTATCTATCTATCTATCTATCTATCTATCTTCTATCTTATCTATCTATCTATCTATCTATCTATCTATCTATCTATCTATCTATCTATCTATCTATCTAATCTATATCTATCTGAGACAGGGTCTCACTCTGTCACCCAGGCTGGAGTACAGCAGCATGATCTTGGCTCACTGCAGCCTCAAACTCCTGGAGTTAAGTGATCCTCCCACCTCAGCCTCCCAAGTAGCTGGGACCACAGGCACATGTTACCACATCTGGGGAATTTTTGTAATTTTTGTAGAGATGGGGTTTCACCATGTTGCCCAGGCCAGTCTGGAACTCCTGAGCTCAAGCAATCCATCTGCGTCGGCCTCCCAAAGTGCTGAAATTACAGGCATGAGCCACCGCACCCAGCCTGTCTCTTTTTTAAAAAAACAATGTTAAGACAGTTATTCCTCAGCTGCTTCCTGCCTGACTCTGGCTCTGTTTCCCTGCCTCATGGTTCCTCTGGCTCTTACTCTGAGCTGTAGCTTGCTCTCCAGCAATCTGTTGTGGTGACTGGTGGTTGGCAGGGACCTTCTGTGTTCTTGAAAATAGGGATTCCAGAGGGGAGCTTTGGGGAGCACCTCTCAGCAGAGTAGCAGCGGGCACTTCCCCTTTTCTTTCCTGGCATTGTGGTTAGAGCCTGAGACCTGCCCTTGCCCCTGCCCAGCTGAGGCCTCCACAGGAAGTGCTTCAATCCACCATGCCCAGAAGCCCTAACCCGCTGCTTCTCTCCAGCCCAGAACCATCCTGGGTGCCCGTCCTGCCACCTCAGCTGTGGCCACACCGGGCCCTGCCCTGGGGGCTCTTCCAGCCTGCCTGTGGAGGCTTGAGTTCTCCCTCTGGTCAGGAAGTCGTGGCACAGGAAGGGTAATACCTGTTTCAGGAAGTGGGCTCAGACCCAACACTTCTCCTGGACTCATACATAGTCCTGCTGGGAGGGTGCCTTCCTTTCTGCGACTCCCAGCCATGTCTAGGACAGAATTCTGGTCCTGCAGGGAGGCAGGGCAGGGGCTGGAATGCTGTCTTCCCGCAGGGCCCTGCCCTGGGGTAGGCTTAAGCAGTGGCCCTGCCCTCACAGAGTTCAGCAGGCAAGGGTGTGGCCTCACTCAGCTTTCATCAGAGACCTCCTTTCCCAAGGCCTGGCCTCAGAGAATGGTAATCCTGTGGTTTCTGGGAATACTTTCTCATGCTTTATCCTTATTGGTCCCTACCATCCTCCCTAAGGCAGGCAGGGTAGGGATGACCCTCTCCAGCACCTTTATGCTGAGGAGGCCAGAGTGGGAAAGGCTGGCAGTACTCCCAGCTCTTTGCTCCCCACGAAGTGTTCCAGGGCTCTCCTGGAGGAGGCCAAGTATGATGGGGGCTGTGATGATGTGGGGCTGCCTCTTGCTGAGCTTGGCTCTGTGGGAGAGCCTGAAGGGCCTGTGGCTTTGGGCTAAAGCACATCCCTTTGCCAAAGCCTGCCCAAGTTGGCTTCCTTAAGGAGACCCTTGTCCCACAGCCACAGGAAACTGTTCCTTGAGTCTTGGGCAGTTCCCTTCAGCCCCCTTCCTCTGCCTTCTTTCTAGGCAGTCCCAGAAGCTCTCACTTGGCACCTGTGACCAGCCACTGCTACTCTTCCCCCCCCACCGCTACTCTTCCCCCACCACCCTCAGCCTGTCTGCCTGGCTCCTTCCTGGTTCTTGACTCTCTCTGACCCTTGGAAAGTTTTCTCTTGTTTGCACTGGTCACCAGGAAGGCCAGGGCTTCTGTGCTCCCTCCTCTGAGAGCTTCCAGGGGGACTGTTGAAGGGGGTTTCTAGGTGAGGGGAAGTTAGGCGTGAGCTGAGGTCCTGAGCTTCTGTGTCAAGCATCCTCCTGGGATGGAGGGGCAGAGAGGAAGCCATTACTTACTGAACACAGACGGTGTGTCAGGCCCCACACTAAGCACATTTTCCCCCTCGAATGGACTCCTTTGGCAACTCTGCACAGTAGGAGGTATTAGCATTCAGATCTTACAGTTGAGAAGTGGTTGGCCGAAGGTCAGCGCTAGATTCAAACCCAGATCCAGATGTTCTTCTCATGCCCTGAGTGCTCATCCCCAGGTCAGGCTGCTTAGTGCAGGGGTTGAGGGAGTATCATTGGCCATCTCACCCCTCCCCGACAACAGCATTTCACAGGAGTGATGCCCCTGCCTTTGTCCTCGCCCACCTCCACGGGTCAGGGCAACTGCCTTCAGAGCATCATTCTGGTCCCAAGTCCAGGAGGAGCCCACTGGTGATGTAGAAAGTACACGGGGCTGGATCCCTCCAGCCTGTGCAGAGCAGCTAGGAGATAGTAGGGTTTCTGATTGTATGACACATTTACCCCCACTCTGCTTGTGTGATGAAATTTCCCCCACGAATTTTCCCCTACCCTCAATTCCCCATTTGTAAAAGACATGATAGTTTTGATAGTTTTCAGATTGAGTTTTGCCAGTGGAAAACTTTTCCTGATAAAAACAACTAGCCGGAATTGAGCACTAGCTCTGGGTCATGAGCTGCCTCAAATACTTCCTCCCTCACTTCTCCCATTCTGCGAATGGCAGGGAAGACCTGGGCCATTTTAGCAACGGCTGAGATCAGGACTCACACTCAGGCCAGCTGCCTATGCCCCAGGCCAGTGATCTTGGGAGCTCAGGGTCAATGAGAGGAGAGAGGGGATTCTTGACCACAAAGAGGGAGCCATTTGAACAGCTCCCATCTTCCTTCTGAGTTCTGCTGAGATTTCTCCCCTCTAGGCTGGCAGTATCCTACCACATGGCTGCTGAAACCAACATACCTGCATGAAAGTGCCTGGGCTGGCAGGGCGCGGTGGCTCAAGCCTGTAATCCCAGCACTTTGGGAGGCCGAGACGGGCGGATCACGAGGTCAGGAGATCGAAACCATCCTGGCTAACACGGTGAAACCCCGTCTCTACTAAAAAAAATACAAAAAACTAGCCGGGTGAAGTGGCAGCGCCTGTGGTCCCAGCTACTCGGGAGGCTGAGGCAGGAGAATGGCGTAAACCCAGGGGGAAAAGCTTGCACTGAGCTGAGATCTGGCCACTGCACTCCAGCCTGGGCGACAGAGCCAGACTCCATCCAAAAAAAAAAAAGAAAGAAAGTGCCTGGGCAACACCTCTGGGCACATTCTGGTTCATCTCCTGAGCGACCTTCCCTGGGGCTGCAGCTGAGCCGCACACAGTGCAGTGCCCTCCCAGGCGACAGGCCATGGGGTTCACCCAACTTGTAATGGTTCCTTTTCCTTTTTCTTTTCTGAGACAGAGTCTTGCTCTATCGCCCAGGCTAGAGTGCAGTGGCACGATCTCAGCTCACTGCAACCTCCACCTCCTAGGTTCAAGCAATTCTCATGCCTCAGCCTCCCAAGTAGCTGAGATTACAGGTGCCAACCACCATGCCTGGCTAATTTTTTGTATTTTTAGTAGAGACAGGGTTTCACCATGTTGGCCAGGCTGGTCTCGAACTCCTGACCTTAAGTGATCTGCCCTCCTTGGCCTCCCCAGAGTGCTGGGATTACAGGCGTGAGCCAGCGTGCCCGCCTCTAGGGTTCCATTTTGATTCAGAAGATAGTTATGAGGGTCTGGAATTCCATGGTAGACCTCAGGAATGCCCGTGTTGTCAGCAGGGATGTGGGACTCTGCCATTACCTGGTGTTAGCATATCTAACTGCAGTCACCTCCTCTCCCCACACCTTAGGATCTGCATGGTAGCAACAGTAGGAAAGTCTTATTTTTTTTTGAGACGGAGTTTTGCTTTTGTCACCTGGCTGGAGTGCAATGGCGTGATCTTGGCTCACTGCAACTCTGCCTCCTGGGTTCAAGCGATTCTCTGCCGCAGCCTCCCAAGTAGCTAGGATTACAGGCGCCCACCACCATGCCCAGCTAATTTTTGTATTTTTAGTAGAGACGGGGTTTTACCATGTTGGCCAGGCTGGTCTCGAACTCCTGACCTCAGGTGATCCGCCCGCCTTGGCCTCCCAAAGTGCTGGGATTACAGGCGTGAGCCACCTTGCCCGGCGAAAGTCCTCTTTTCTCCCTGTTTCTGCTCTTGCTGCTATGTGCACTGAGGGCCCACCACGCACTGGCAAAGGGTCTGGGCTGGGGGAGCTGCCTGGGTAGCTGCATGGGCTCAGCTGTCCTTTTGATTTTCAGATTCGTCTGCGGTGCCAAAAGGGCATCCCGCCTTCTCTGCGGGGCCGTGCTTGGCAGTACCTGTCAGGAGGCAAAGTGAAGTTACAGCAGAACCCTGGAAAGTTTGATGTAAGTTTCCCTTCCTTTGTCCTGCCCTCCCTTCCGCATCTCTGGGCATCCTCCCCATGGCAGCAATCCTCCATGTGCTCACCTGAACCTCACAGGATGAGCAGTCCACAAAACTTTCAGTCATGTGCCAAACTGCCCAGGCCCCAGCAGGCCACACTGGCCCAGTTCTGGGCACCTGTGTCTCCTGGAGGCTCTGTACAACTGAGGCTCTAGCCTTGAGCAGCCCTCAGTGGAATGGCCAGATTTGCTACCCCCTATTCAGCTCTTTCTCTTGATGACCACTCAGGTTTTGCTTTCCTGGGCTCAGTAGGCTACATCCCTGCACTTGGTGATCAGGAGGGGATACTCAGACCATTTCCCTGACTGCTTTGGGCTCTTTGCTCTGGGCCTTTGGGGGCTTGACCAGCAGGACCACAGGTCCTTCGATGCCTCCTGGCCTCCCATCCTCTACTTTCTCCTGCCTTGTCCAAGTCTGGCCAGCACAACCCACCTGTGTGTCTTTTGGGGTCATCAGCCCTGGGTGTAGCAGAGCCAAACCCAAAGGGGCTGAAGGGAACTGCCCAAGTATCTCAAGGGGTCAGATGCCACTCAGTGGCCAGAGAGGGTGTCCTCTGTTGTCATCCCTCCTCCTGTCCCGATACTCCTCCTGCTGCTCCCTGCCCCATGGCCGGCCAGAGTAAAATACCTCTCCATTCAGAGCTGGGCAGCTCCTCCAGCCTGCTCCCCTAGAGAATTATGGGGAAGGAGTTGGATTCCCTGGGGTTGCCCTGGCTTACCTGCCAGATCTGGCCCCAGGCATCAGCGTTTCTCACAGGTCCTTGGGACTGGTGACAGGCAGACAGTGAGACAGAGAAGAGCTGCCCACCACCAGCTCTTTGTTGACGTATCTCATGCTTCTTCAGTGAACACTCCTGTCCTGCCAAATCTTTTCCTTGAGATGACTGGGCAGGAGCAGGGCAAGGTAGCCTAGAGTTCCTGCTGTTGACCTAGAAAGGGTGAGAGTTTTTGCTGGCAACACATGGACTTGCAGGGGCAGGGAAGCTGGTAGAGTGTCTGGCTGGGGTAGGTCTGAATCTGGCTGATTGGATTATTCCCCAGAGTACCAATACCAGGTCCCACTGGAGCAGCCTCTCGACTCCAGAGTCTTCCTCCTAGTGGCTACATCTCTCCCATTTCAAGGGGCTGCATCCTGGGCAAAGCGGGAGGCTCAGGGGTGGGAGCCCCAGTCCAAGTCCATAGTTAATGTCAGGCTGCCAGAGCCAGGCATGAGAGCCAAGAGCGTGGGCAGCCTGGCCAGCCTCCTGGCTGTGTGGTTCAGCAAGTGTGAGCGTGTGTGCAGCAGAATGCAGAGCTGTGTGCATGTGCATGCAGAGCTGTGCTTCCGGAGAAGAATCAGCCACCCCCAGGGGGTCTGGAAGGTTGCTCATGTGAGGAGGTGGATTTGCAGAGAAGGCCTTCTTGATGCACCGAAGCTGGGTGATGGGTTCCTGCACAGTCCTGGGGGCTGGAAGAATGGTTGGTGAGCACACCTGGAAGGACTTTGCCTGTGGTGACCCAGAGGAAGCATGAGGAGCTTCCCCTGGTTGCTGTGGGTCCTGTGCCGAGGCAGGGCACAGTGGCGGTCTGTGATGGCAGCGTGCACCTGTTTCTGTGCTCTCTCCCCACAGGGCCCTCCATTCAATACCCAGTCCAGGTGGCCCATCCCAACCTCAGCATTCAGGGCACGCTCTGCAGGCCCTGGTGGCTCCTTCTTCTCCTGCATGTGCTATTTCTTCCTCCTTCCTTGGGCAGGCAGGACCTCCTTGTCCTTTTTTACCTGGTTTTCTTCTCTGGCTTCACCTTCTGATGGCGCCAGTACCCCTCAGGCTCGGGGAGGCTACAGGCCCCGTGACCGTGGTACCTGCTTGTCTGCCGATGCCCTTTCTATCTGCAGCTACCCCCTTTTCCTTTCTCACCAACCATGTGTGGCCAAGTGCCTTAGGCTGCTGAGGTACCAGATGAACACATCCTAGGAACTGACTTTTGGGGTTTTTGGGTTTCTACCTCATGGGAACTGCTAGGAGAATTTGTGGGGCCCTCTTCCCCTTTCTGACAAAAGCAAACCTGCACTGCGCTCAGACAGTACCTAGAGGTGCACAGTACAGACCCCCATCACAAGTGTGTTTGGGGCTCCAGAGGCACGCATCCATCTCTCCGCTATGTGGCTGCTCTAGGGCTCTGTGTGGAGGCCCCAGCCCCTCCCTGTCCCCTCCAGCCCTGAACACTCTGTCAGCTGCTCCTCTCAGTCCTTACTCTCTAGTCAAGTTCCTGGCACCCTAGGTTCTTGAGCTTAGTGCTAGGACACTCCCACTGAGGGCCAGAGAGGGAAAGGGGCTTGTGTGAAGTCACTTGCTCTTCAGGGCAGGGCCTGGGTCTGTGCCCACTGGGTATGTTTGCGGAGGACCTGGCCTTCCTCCTGAGGGCCTTCCCTGATGCTCCCCCTGCCCTGCAGGCAACTTGTACTTAAACCAACACCCCCATGAAAGTGCCTGGGCCGTGCCTTTAAGCACATTCTGGTTCCTCTGGTGAATACTCTGCTTCCCTGCTCAGCCCTCTGGGCTTCCTCCTTATTTATTTTTTCATTCTTTCTTTTTTTTTTTTTTTTTTTTGAGACGGAGTCTCGCTCTATCGCCCAGGCTGGAGTACAGTGGCCGGATCTCAGCTCACTGCAAGCTCCGCCTCCCGGGTTTACACCATTCTCCTGCCTCAGCCTCCCGAGTAGCTGGGACTACAGGCGCCCGCCACCTCGCCCGGCTAGTTTTTGTATTTTTTAGTAGAGACGGGGTTTCACTGTGTTAGCCAGGATGGTCTCGATCTCCTGACCTCGTGATCCACCCGTCTGGGCCTCCCAAAGTGCTGGGATTACAGGCTTGAGCCACCGCGCCCGGCCTTTTCATTCTTTCTTAAAAATTGAGGTATGAATTTACATACAATAAAATGCATAGATCTTGAATGTGCATGCAGTTCAGTGAGTTTTGATAAATAATACACATTCATGTAACCAACATGCAAATCAAGGTGGAGAACATTTCAAATGACCAAGAAAAGATTTTCCTTTTTGTAATGGTTTTGTTGTTTTGTAAAGGTGCCCATACTGAAATGTTCACAGAGGTTCAAAGAAAAGAGTAAAACTTTGTTGAAACCTCGGCACCCAGAGAAGTATCTGAGGTTAAGGTTTGACAGATGTCATGTCCTTCCAAAAAGAGCTCTGTGCAGATCTCACACACACTCCACTTCCTGGATAGGTGACGCCACCTGCACGGGGAGGCACGTAGCTGAGGAGCTGGGATGGACGGCTCTGAGTCAGACCTGGCTTCCAGTCCCAGCTCCACCATTTTTCTAGCCATGAGGCCTTGACACTCAGTTTTCTCATCTGTGAACAGGGTGTAATGATAGGTCCTATCTCTGGAGGCTGAGGAGAAGGATCAGTGAGGTCCACAGGTACTCTGTGCCCAGCTTAGCGCCTGGCTCAGAGAAGTGAGAACAGCTGGTAGCTATTGCTGAGAGAAGCAGCCTTCTGTCTTAAGGATGTGACATAATGTATCTAACTGACTCCTGAATGAAATGTCTAGAGGTCCTTCCAGCCACAGCTGGAGTAGACACTCTTGCCCGCATCGGTCTTCCTAGAGCCAGGTTTAAGGTTTCCAGGGCTCTTCCCTCTTTGCCCCTTTGCCCCTGCCCAGGCGTCCTTACCTGAGCTGCTCTTCCTGTCCTTGGGAAGGCCCAGTCTGTGATGGGCTTGGGTGGGCACTGCCCCTGGTGGAGGCCTCCCTCCCCTAACCCCTGGGCAGCCATGTCCTGGCAGCAATGCCCACCTCCATCCTCCCCAGCCCCTAATATGTGCCCTTGCTTCTAGGAACTGGACATGTCCCCTGGGGACCCCAAGTGGCTGGACGTGATTGAGCGTGACCTGCACCGGCAGTTCCCATTCCATGAGATGTTTGTGTCCCGGGGGGGCCACGGGTGAGCAGGCTGGGCCTTGTGAGGGGGGAGGTGTCTCTAGGCCCTGTCTCTAAGGGGTCTGAGGAGGTACAGTGAGTTCAGGGCCTCAGAAGCTGGGTGCCCCCAACTCCCCTCTTAGCATTTCCCTTTTTTTGGTTTGATTCTGATGTATGTTCTCAGCATCTCCTCTTACCTCTAGGGGGGGCTTTCCTCATTGACTCCAGAGTGTTAGAGCTTGCCCGGCCTGGCTCTCTTTGGGAAACAGGTTTTGTTGGGGAGAAAGAGGGATAGAGGGAGGTGGGTGAGTGGAAGGTATGCAGGGGAGAGATGGGGCAGGCAAGGGGACCAAGACAGACGCAGGGACAAAGCTGGCCTGGCCAAGGGGCCATAGCTGCTGAGTGAGGGGCCCTTACTTCCAGCCCTGACACAGCCTTACATCCTGCCCTGGCCCTGCTCCCTGTTTTCTCTTTGAGCCTCTGCCCTCCCCTGTCATGGGGAAGACCTTCCCCACCTCCTTCCTCTGGGCACATGAGAGTCCATGTGCTCCAGTAGGAGACCGATCCCTTGGTGACCACAAGCAGATCACCTCCCCTCTCAAGGGAGATGCAGATTCTGAGGCAGGCTGGTCCAGTGGGGCACAGGTAAAGGCCGTGGGTAGCAGAGTCACCCTGGTCGTCACTGCTCTGCCTGGCCTCTCCACAGCCAGCAGGACCTATTCCGTGTGCTGAAGGCCTACACGCTGTACCGGCCCGAGGAGGGCTACTGCCAGGCCCAGGCTCCCATTGCCGCCGTCTTGCTCATGCACATGCCTGCTGAGGTACCACCAGGCCCCGGGCAGGCAGAAGGGTGGGTGGGGAACCCTCAATGGCAAGGCCTCACATCTCTCTTGCCTACAGCAAGCCTTCTGGTGCCTGGTACAGATCTGTGAGAAGTACCTGCCCGGCTACTACAGCGAGAAACTGGTGAGTGGTCGCCTGGCCTGGGACCTGCCCCAGGCTGGACACCCTCTGTGGCCCCTCCAGGCCCTTCTCTCATAGTAACTCCTGCCCAGGTTAAAAACTGCCCGGCCTCATGTTGCCTTCAGGCTGAAGTCCCAAGGCCTGCCAGGGTCAGGTCTCTTGGACTGCGATGTTATCCCTTCTACACTGACTTTCATCTCAGCTTCTAGCTGCTCTGGCCACTTGGCAGGATTGAAGTTCTTCCAGGGCACCAAATTCCTCCCTCCCTTGGCCTTGGCCTTGGCTAAAATCTGCCTGGAAGCTCTCATCCCCGTGCTGTCCTCTACAAACTTCTCTTTTCCTTCAGCTTTTGGCCCTCAGGGAGCTTTCTTGACCCAGACAGACGAGGCCCTCCAGCACATGCTCGAGAGCAGTCCTGCCCCAGCCTTGTTAGAGGCACTCAGCCCCTCCCCTCCCCAGCCTCTTTTGCTCATGTGCCCTTCTTGGGATAAGCTCCTCCGGGGGACCAGCTGGCTCTGGTTTGCTCATCATTGTATCCTAGCACCTGGCAAAGGCAGACACCCTGCAGGCGGTACCTGCCTGAGCCTGCTGGGTGCTGGGGTGTAGTCCCTGCCCTGGCTCCTGCAGCCCACGGTCATGGTCCCGTGGCCTTGGTGTCTCCCCAGGAGGCGATCCAGTTGGATGGGGAGATCCTCTTCTCGCTATTGCAGAAGGTGTCGCCGGTGGCCCACAAGCACCTCAGCCGTCAGAAGATCGACCCGCTCCTCTATATGACAGAGTGGTTCATGTGCGCCTTCTCCCGCACCTTGCCCTGGAGCTCTGTGCTACGTGTCTGGGACATGTTCTTCTGTGAAGGTACTGGGCTGGGCTTCGGGGGAGCACCCCTGTTCCCACAGCCCACAGAGGCCCACAGGGGGGCCTCTCTTTGCAGAGAAACCCCCAAAAGGCTCCTTGTACTTAACTGCCCATCCCCCATGCAGGAGTTAAGATCATCTTCCGGGTAGGGCTGGTGCTGCTGAAGCATGCGCTGGGCTCCCCTGAGAAGGTCAAAGCCTGCCAGGGCCAGTATGAGACCATCGAGCGACTGCGGAGCCTCAGCCCCAAGATCATGCAGGAGGCCTTCCTGGTCCAGGAGGTACAGCCCGCGCCTGCCCCTTACCACGGGGAGGGAGGAAGACAGGTGGGGGTCCTTTGAAGGGGTCCCTCTAACCCTCAGCCCCTGAGGGTGGGTCACCTATGCCAGGACCATTGCTAGGTGGCCCAGAACATGTGGGTGGACCTCATCCTTCTGTCTGGTGAGGAGCATGGGGCACAGAGAGGCCTGGCTCTGCAGGGCCTTTTGGATCCGAGCCGCTTGGGAATGAAGAGTGCTGACCCACAGCCCCCTCTTCCTCCCTGGTACCCCATTCACAGTCTTAGCTCTTATTTCCCTTTCTTCTTTCTTTATGGATACTTGTCTCTCAGGGGCAATTAGATGGAACATGCGTGGCCAGCTTTTACACATGAGGAAATGGAGGCTCACAGAGGCAGAATCACTAAGCAACTCCCCTTAAAGTCACCCACCCAGGTGGAGCTGGAATTTGAGCCTAAGCAGCCAGGCTGCCCTGGGCAGTGGTGGAGGACAGGTTGGCAGAGACAGGTTTTTGTCTATCTGGGTCTTACCCCTTCAGCCCCATAGTCAGGCAGGTGGACTCGTGATGTGGGCAGATTTCTCCTCTGAGGCGGTGAGTCTCAAGTGTCCAGCTCACCTAGCACTCAGCTCTGGGGCTTGTGACTGCAGCTTGGGACTAGACCCTCATCCTTCCTGAGGTCAGTGTTTAGTGGCCAGGGCTGGGGGATGCTCAGAAAGACTGGGGGCCCAGGCTGGGAGGCAGAAGGGGAAGGTCCTTCTTCTTGGCGCCCACTTGCCTGTGTCACTGCCCCGGCAGGTGGTGGAGTTGCCTGTGACAGAGCGCCAGATTGAGCGTGAACACCTCATCCAGCTGCGACGCTGGCAGGAGACCCGGGGTGAGCTGCAGTGCTGCTCCCCGCCCAGGCTGCATGGTGCCAAGGCCATCTTGGACGCAGAACCCGGTCCCCGGCCTGCCCTACAACCTTCACCGTCCATCCGCCTGCCCCCAGATGTCCCCCTCCCTGGCTCCAAAGCCAAGCCCAAGCCACCCAAGCAGGCCCAGAAGGAGCAGCGGAAGCAGATGAAGGCGAGAGGGCAGCTGGAGAAGCCCCCAGCCCCAAATCAAGCCATGGTGGTGGCCGCTGCAGGAGATGCATGTCCCCCACAGCATGTGCCCCCGAAGGACTCAGGCCCCCAGGACTCAGCCCCTCAGGATTCGGCTCCCCAGGTCTCAGCCCACCACTGCTCCCAGGAGAGCCTGACATCCCAAGAGAGTGAGGATACCTACTTGTAACCCTGGCAGCTCAGGCCTCCAGGGCGGGGTCTCCACATACCTACACGGTTCATGAACTGACATTCCGCGGCCTGCCCACCCTCTGAGGGCCAAGCCGCCTGGCCACTGGGCTGGAGTCTGGCTGGTCCAACACAGATTCTGCCTGAGTCTCCTTATTTATTTTCTTTACAGTGGCACTCGGGGTGGCCCAGCCAGGGCAGGCAGAAGCTAGGGCCTGGGGGTGGGGCCTCCTTCAGCCCCTTCCTCCTGGGGGGATGTTCCCCAGTGTTAGGGTGCTGGTGTGAGGGGAAAGGGTGGGGTGTTCTTTGTGTAAAATAGAAACATGGTTTTGTACAGAATAAACAGCCTTGTGTAGACAGCTCGTGTACCACCTTGGTCACCTTGGTGCTCAGCATCTCTTCTCTGCCCTACAGAGCCCCTCCTCCTGGGCTCCAACCCAGCACCAGAGTCTCTCTGAGAGGTACCTTTACCAGAGGACATGCCAAGTCCCTGGCCAGCCCCCATTCTTAACCCCCATTTTCACTCACCCCATCCCCACTGCCTTATGTCTACCTTCTGCCAGGGTAGACATAAGGGACGCCAGGGCTGGAGCTCAGTGCTGGGCAGAGCAGGGTATGCTCGCTAGGTCTCATCCTCACCCACCACCAAGGGGGCAGGGACTCCTAAGGAGGAGGTTTCAGGGTCTTCCTCCTCCAAGGCCTGGCCTGGATGCTACCTCAGGCTCCAGTAAGTTTCTGAGAGCTCATTCTGGGTTGGGGTCAGGAATGGGGCCCAGGGTGGAGCACCGTGAATGTCCTTACAGGCTCAGCCCTCAGGGAGAAGGGCGAAGTGTGGATCTTTGATAAAATGCCACCTTCGATTTACTGAACACTTGCCAAGTGCCAGGTTGAATTGGTCAAGTAGGCTTGATTAGCCTCATTTTACAGATGAGGAATCATGAGCTGAGCGGGAAAGGAACCACCCAGCCTCAGCCAGATTTGCACCAAGAGCCCCT
Organism: Colobus angolensis palliatus; assembly: GCF_000951035.1. Taxonomy (NCBI): domain Eukaryota; kingdom Metazoa; phylum Chordata; class Mammalia; order Primates; family Cercopithecidae; genus Colobus; species Colobus angolensis. Next base: position 705,540 of record NW_012117910.1, on the reverse strand, counting down.
CACTCAGCTTCCTCTCCTGACCTCAGGGCTCCAGGAGACCTGACTCTGCCCTTGAGGGCCCAGGCAGGCACTGCGGTCACAACCTGATGACTGGTGAGGGCAAGGACAGGGTGTCCCTGGGAGAGGCCCCCCTTCTGCTGAGGAAGCAGCTTTTCCAGTCAAACAATAGCGCTGTTCCTGGCAGATGACCAAGCTGGGCCAGGCCAGGCCAGAGCGGGAGGGGGCAGAAGAGGGAGGAGCAGAGCCTCCCTGGGAGCTTTCAGAGTTCGCCTGGGCCTGGAACATCCTGTCCTGGTGCAGCTGGGGATACTGAGGCCTAGGGAGGTGAAGGGTCTCAAGAGACTATCAGGGTAGGCCACCCCACTTCCTGCCTCCTTCCCCTCAGCCCTGTGGTTTCCCACTCTATCTGCACCTGCCATTGATGAGATGGGCTCAGCCTTTGAGAAGCTCCTCCTTCCCCTAGTCCTCCAGGGGATAGGCCAGGATGTGGTGGCTACACAGTGTTCCACAGGAATGTGTCAAGCCCGAGAGTCCAGGGAGGAGGCTTAGCTTGGCTTCTATCTGCTTGTGGTGGGGGCTCCAGAGCAGGCACAGGGCCTGCTCAGGCCTGCTGGGTCCCAATCAGGCCTGAGGCCTGCTTTAATCTACTTGGTTCAAAGCCTCACATCTGAGGCCTCAGGGTGCTCGGGGCAGACAAGGGTCCCCTGGAGCATTCTCGGCCCTGTATGGAGCCAACATGGACATGCTGATGCCTGCTCAGCCTTGGGGTCTTCTTAGACCTGTGGGGGCCTGATAAGATCTGGGGTGTCTGCCAGTGCTGGGGGCCTCCTTGAACCTGAAGCAAGTTTAGATGTGCACAGGCCAGCTAACGGCTGCAGGCTTTGGGGCTCAAGTTTCAGGCTTGAGGTCTGAGTACTCACTGAACCTCAGCTGCATGGGCCCCCACCAAAGTTTGAGCACTGGGCATCACTGGCTCAAGCACTTTTGGGTTTTGTTTGTATCGAGGGACCTCAAGTCTTAGGCCTTGGCCACCTCCAGCCCCCTAACCCAAAGTATGTCGCTCAGGCAGAGGTGGCTAGAATTCTATCTGTGTGTGTCCCTGGTGGGGAGCCTTCTATTTTGAAAGTTGGATGAAAGGAACAAGTGGGGCTACCAGGCCAAGTTTCAACTTGTCAGCCCCCTCGCAAGCGGGGGTATCAATCGCAATCCTGTGCTGGCGGCCCTGCCCCCTGCAGCCATCAGAGGCAGGAGAGCGAAGGGTGCCAGGTGGACAGCCGCTGCAAAGCCGACCTATGCCTCTCATCGCTCCAGGGGTTTGGGGGCAGCGTTCTGGTCCCAGCCGAGCTCCAGTTCGTTTCGTGGTCCTTCTGTCTCAAGGACCTCAATCATAAAACCCACGTGTGTGCCAGAAGGACAGAAACGTCCCCTAGCCTCCGGGATGCTCCCACCCGCTCCGCAGCTGGCGTCCCGCGGGAAGGGCGGAGCCCAGGGAGGGGGCGCGTCAGGGGCGGGACCTGGAGGAGTCAGACCGGGTGGGGTCTATCCCCGAGCCTGTGCTAAAAAAGGCGGAGCCGTTCGGGGCGGTCTCGGTGGGCTGGAAAGCGGTTCTGGTATTAGGAGGAGGCGTGACCACCCAATAGTCTTCTCTTCCTGCGGGGCGTGGCCGTGAAAGAGCTGGACGCCACGCCTGGCTGGGCGGGGGGTCAGCCGCGTAGCGGGCGGCGTGGACGCGGCCGCGCAGCGGCTCCTTTAAGGCTCGGGCACCACCCCCGCCGCCCCGCCTCCCGCGCGGCCTGGGTCTAGTTGGCGGTGGGGTCGGGTCCGCGCGAGCCGCGATGGAGCTGCACATCCTAGAACACCGGGTGCGGGTGCTGAGCGTCGCCCGTCCGGGTCTCTGGCTCTACACCCACCCGCTCATCAAGCTGCTCTTCCTGCCCCACCGCAGCCGGTGCGCGCCCGGGTTCGGGAGCGCAGATGGGGGCTGGGGGCTCTGCTGTCGTTCCGGGCCAGGGTCGGAGGATTAGGATCGCCGTAAGGCAGGCAGGCAGGGGGGCGGGAGCGGGTGGGGAGGGCTCTCCCCTTCCGGCCGCCATCCGGCCTGGGGGACCACAGCCTATCCGGCCCCGTGAGGCCCCCTCCGAGGGGCAAAGCGCAAACAGCCTGGGATGGGCAATGCTTAACTCAGTGGTGTCAAATGTGGGAATTCCTACCTGGTCACTCCGGGCAGCTCCTTCCAGGACACCTCCCTTCAGGTCAGAGGGGCTGGACTAGGGGGTCCAAGGTCCGACGCCCCTAAGGCTGTCGCCGCGGGTGTGAACCTCTCCTCCCTCGAGGAGTAGAGGGGTGGAAGGCTCCTGGAGAGGTCGGGAGGCCGGAAAGTAGCCCCCAACCCCGGAGATGGGCCTAACATCCCATTGCCCTGGAAATTAAAGGCCGAGGGGGCAGGAAGGCGCTGGCCCGGGGTCGCAGGGGTGTCCCGGGGCAGTTGGAGAGAAATCCACTCCCGATCCCCAGTTCTCCACACGAAACTGAAGATGCTCCCCACCCCCAACCAGGTGCAAGTTCTTCAGCCTGACGGAGACCCCTGAGGATTACACGCTTATGGTGGATGAGGAGGGCTTTAAAGGTGGGGGCTGGTCTGGGGAACGGGAGTACGGGAGGGGCTTGTCGCGCTCCCCTTCTGTAGGGTTCTCACCAGTTGCTGGGATCCGTACCAAGAGCTTAAGCCTTAAAAGCAGATGTGTCAGGGTTCGAATCCTATTCCACTACTCCTTGGCTGTGTGCCCTTGAGCAAATCACTTCCCCTCCCTGAGCTGTTTTCTCTTACGTAAAATGGGTATAGTTCTGGTTCTGATAAACAGGGTCCCATGAGGCTTTATAAACTCAAAACCGCTGAAGGGCACTCAGCAGTCAGGCCTGCAGAAAGGCCTCTGTTATGGTTCCAGGCCAAGTGCTGCTGTTAGAAGTCCCTGGGTATTATTTCCTCCTGGTCTTATCTCCCTGGTTTGGGTCACCTCCTCCCCTGCTGGTCTGGGAACTCCAGGAGTCTGAGGGAAGGAATGCAGGAGTAGGCAGCCATCTCAGGGGAGGGTCCTGGAGGCCTCCTGGCTGTGCTGGGGTGAATAGCAGCCACTCAGGCCCTGGCCCCTGCTCAGGACTGGATGCCAGCCTGGGCCCTCCCTGGGCCCTGGAGCTGACGCCCAGCTCCTCCTCCTGCTGCTGGCCCGGCCCATCCTCACAGGCTTGGAGTCTCAGGCGAGCTAGTTGGAGCTTGGCCTGTCCCCCTGCTCCACTGCAGGCCTTAGTTTCCCTGTTTTTACTTCAGGGAAGTCTGGGTCTGCAAAAGGGGGAAGGCAGTCCCCCAGCCAACCTGATCTGCGAATGCCCCCTGGTGGTGCCGTGTGGTATAAAGCTTCTGCTAACCCACAGAAGACACCGTAGTGAGGTAGATATTGTCGTCCCATTTTACAGATGAGGAAACTGAGACTCAAATCACCTACCCCAGGTCACAAGACAAATTAACAAAGCTGGGATTTGAACCCAGGTCTGTCTGAATCTGGACCTCTGATCTTAAGTGGGAAGTTTCTGTGCCACCAGGCCAGCACTTGAAGCCCTTCTCAGTCTTTGCACACATAGGGACTTCAGGAGCAGAACTGGGGGGAGACAGTCCCAGCCTCCAGACCTGCCCTTACCTTGATGGAGCCCTCCGAGGCACAGAGAGTGAAACTGAGGCTCAGAGAGGGGCAGGGGTCAGCCTTGCAGACCCTGACCTGACATGTCCCCTGCCTACAGAGCTGCCCCCATCTGAGTTTCTGCAAGTAGCGGAGGCCACATGGCTGGTGCTGAACGTGTCGTCTCACAGCGGTGCAGCAGTGCAGGCTGCTGGGGTCACCAAGATCGCCCGCTCGGTCATCGCACCACTGGCCGAGCACCACGTGTCTGTGCTGATGCTGTCCACTTACCAGACGGACTTCATCCTGGTGAGTTTCCTGCTAGTGCTGATGCAGAGCAGGGTGGATATAGGTACCTGGGAGCCCATGTGATGTGCCATCTGCTGTGGCCCAGGTGCGGGAGCAGGACCTGTCCGTGGTGATCCACACGCTGGCCCAGGAGTTCGACATTTACCGCGAGGTGGGCGGAGAGCCTGTGCCTGTGACGAGGGATGATTCCAGTAATGGCTTTCCCCGCACTCAGCATGGTGAGGGCCGCCCTCTGACACCTGGACTTGGGCAGGGCCTCCTCTTCCCACTGGATCTCTTCCCTTGTAGGCCGCGATGGGGCAGGAGGACCCTGGCCAGTTCCTGGATAGCAAGACCCGCCCCGGGCCCACGCCTCTCCCTGACTGGCCACCAGGGGGCGCCCCAGCCCACGGACACCTTTTCACCTGCTGCTGTCCTCCAGCAGGGCCCAGCCCCACGGTGCATCCCATCCAGAGCCCACAGAACCGCTTCTGTGTCCTCACACTGGACCCTGAGACGCTTCCAGCCATCGCCACCACCCTCATAGATGTCCTCTTCTACTCGCACAGGTGGACCTTGGAACTTCATCTTTGTCCTCACGCCACTGTTCCCTACACTCTGTCCCCCCACCTTCTGCTCATCCATCAGTTTTGCAACTCTCCCTTGTCCTCTCTTGGGATTCCTGGCAGCCCATGACACTCACTTGTGCTTCACTGATGTTTGGGGAAGGTTCTTGCCCCAAAGCTGGATCCCTTTCCAGTGGTGTCCTCTGAGCCGTGCCCTGGTCTGGCCGGCACAGGCTGGGTTCATTGTCCTCCTGTATCCCCACCCACACCTTCCAGAGGGCTGGACCCTTGGGCGGGTAGCAGAGACAGCAGAGCCTGCCCAGGCCACCATGCCAGCTCCTTCCCGGGATTCTGGAGGCTGATCGGGGTCCTCCAGCAGGGGCAGTAGGCTGGGTGCCTGGCAGAGCCCCTAAACCTCCCATCCCTCCCCAGCACCCCCAAGGAGGCAGCCTCTAGCAGTCCTGAACCCAGCTCCATCACGTTCTTTGCCTTCTCCCTCATCGAGGGTTATATCTCCATTGTCATGGATGCTGAAACACAGAAAAAGTAGGTGACCCCTGACCCCGGGTGGGCCCCAGGCCCCAGCCAGTCCAGGCAGGGAGGAGGTGGGGCTTCAGACTTTGAGGTCAGCAGGTGTACCTGTCCCAGAGCTCATGGTCAGGCAGGGGTGGATGGGGGTGCCCTGCCCATCACCCATCTCCCTCCCCAGGTTCCCCAGTGACCTGCTGCTGACCAGCTCCTCAGGGGAGCTGTGGAGGATGGTGCGCATCGGCGGACAGCCCCTGGGCTTTGGTGAGGGCTGTTCCCGGTGTTGGGGGATTGGGGAGTGTCTGGGGAGCAACCGGCATGTGCCACATGTGCCCCTCCTCCACCACCCTCAGATGAATGTGGCATCGTGGCGCAGATCGCGGGTCCCCTGGCAGCCGCTGACATCTCTGCCTACTACATCAGCACCTTCAACTTTGACCACGCCCTGGTGAGCACCGTGGGCTGGGGCTGGGGGAGCTCCTGAGGGGAGAGTGAGGCCCAGAAATGTGGGCGGCTGGAGGTAGTCTCAGCTGGGCCAGGAAGTCAGGGGTGGCCTTGGTCAGCTTCTGCCTTGACCCTTCCCTCCTGCCCACCTGCCCTCAGGTGCCCGAGGACGGTATCGGCAGCGTCATCGAGGTCCTCCAGCGGCGGCAGGAAGGACTGGCTTCCTGAGTCCCATGGGGAACAGAGCAGCCACCCTGCTCTCCCCTCAACCCAGGCTTCCAAAGACTTCTCTAAAGCTATTTCCTTAAGCTCTGGAATGAGCCCCCTGTTCTGCCGGGGACCCTCGTTCCGCTCTCTGTATGTAAGCTGCGTGCAGGCACCGGCTTTTACGCAGACACCTGTGTGCACTCGCAGGTGGCGTGGGCAGGTGCTAGCCTGACTGCGTGTCTGCCCACACAGGGGAACACGGTGCTCGGGGCTTAAGCCCCCAACCCATCACTCCCTGCGCGGCCTCGGCGTTTGCACAGTCCCTGCCTGAGGCCCAAGCCATCCCCCTCAGCCTTCCTGGGCCAGCTGTCCCCCAGACAGGGCCCTGACCTCTGTTCTGCCTCTGGTGGGGTTGCCTGCCCTGGCCAGGTGAGTCCTGACAGTGCCTCTCCCTCCTGGGGCCTCCGAGAAAAGTATTTTGACATCTCTCTCTTCTGTTTTTATTGACTTGTTAATAAAGGACTTTGTAGTGACTGGGTTGGGCTACGGTCCTTGGGGGTCCTCTGGGTCTGAGTCTCAGCCATGGCTCCACCTCATGGTCCCCTCTATCTGAGGTCTTGGTCTCTCTCTGTGTAGCTGGCTGGGGGCCGGGCTCACCTGGCTTCGCCTCATTCACCTCTCACTACAGCTCAGTAAACTATCACCATTTTCCAGATGAGGAACCGAAGCGTTGAGAGGTGACATGACTTAGCCAAAGTCACATGATTCCCATTCCCATGCCTGCCTTTGAAATCTGGGCTGTTCCCAGATTTCAGAATAGCTTCCAAATAGCCCAAAGGGTTCTGAACCTGGGCAGAGACTCCCAGACCCTCCTATTTGGGGAGTCTCCCAGCCTTCCCTGTCACTGTGGATATGGCCAGCCTGCTATGAAACCCACCAAGGAGGGCCCAAAAGCAGTTTTCTTTCTTCCAGCCCACTGCCTGCTTTCTTCTAGCCCGCTGCCTGCTTTCTTCTGGGCCTTGCCTGAGTTCTGGCTGTCCCTCTTGTTGGCTAAGAGATCAGTCGGTTCTTACCACCAGGGCTCTCCTGGAGTCACTCCTAAGGTTCAGGGCCGGGAGGACGGGACAGGGACCTGGAGGCCACCTGGAGCCCGCTCTGTCCTCGGGGGCCGCCACCCTGCTTGGTGAGGCTGGGATCCTGCCATGGCCTGATGAGGCCCCACAGATGCCCCAGGGAGACTATCGGGTACCCTCAGCCCAGACCCGCCCATGCTCAGGCAGGGAAGAAGGGTGTGACTTCTGTGTACTCAGAGGTCGTGGTGGCTCCTCAGAAAAGCCAGAACAGGGACAGGCCTCTGGCAATGCGCCCGCCCTGCTCCTGCGGACCAGGGGTCTGGGGCCTCGGGCTGCAGATCACAGGAGCCTAGAGCACAGCACAGCCTGGTGAGTGAGCAGCAGGGGCTGCCCGGGCCAGCCCTTCCCTTCAGCCTCAGTTTCCCCATGTGCATGGAGACCTAGGAGACAGCTCCTTCAGGAACACGGGGAAGGGGGCATTTCTTTGGAATTTGACTTTTTTTTTTTATGGAGTCTAGCTCTGCCACCCAGGCTGGAGTGCAGTGGCGCAATCTCAGCTCACTGCAACCTCCACCTCCCGGGTTCAAGAGATTCTCCTGTCTCAACCTCCTGAATAGCTGGGATTACACGGGGCCACCACGATGCCAGGCTAATTTTTGTATTTTTAGTAGAGACAGGGTTTCACCACATTGGCCAGGGTGGTCTTGAACTCCTGATCTCAAGCCTGCCTTGGCCTCCCAAAGTGCCACGCCAGGCCGAGTTTGTCTCTTGTTGGGGGAGTGAGGTTGGGGGGGGTGCGAGTCCCAGTTCCTCTCTTTTTGAGGGTCTGGTGTGGGACCTGGCTTGGGGGATGTCTGGGCTTGAGGTGGGGGCTTCAGAGTCAGGATTCTTGGGGCTGCTTAACCTATAGCTAGTGGGCTCCCAGCCCCTCATCCAGCCCTGAGGGTCTCACCATCTGTCTGTCTGCCTGTGAGTCATTGCCTGGTTTGGTGTTCCTGTCACCCCGGCTCACCAAGGGCCTCAGGCCTCTCTTGGGTCCCTCATACCAAGTCCCAGCCTGGCCTCGGCTAGTTCTTGGGGTTGTCCAGGCAGCTGGCCTGGGTGAGGGGCCACAGGCGCATCACTGCGGGCTGCTCTGACTCACACACAGGCCTGAGGTCAGTGCGCCCGTGTGTCTCTGCCACATACCCGTGTGTCTGTGTGGAGGATTTTTAGCTCCTACATAATAGGGTCCTTAGGAGTCACTGGGCCGGCTCTTTGCCTCCAGCAGGCTACAGATAGGGCCATCTTCCTAGGAGTGCTGGGGAGATCATGAGAACAAGCTGGGCTCAGGGGCACAGAGCTTGGGAGGTGTCCCAGGGACACACAGGTGAGAAGGTGGGGGGCGCCTTCCAGGAATGTGACCCTGAATCTTACACGCAGCTGATGCTGTGTGTCAGGTCAGACAGACTGACCTTGAGCTCTGTCAAGTTAAGGTGGAGACGCACAGAGCTACCTCCTTGTCCTATCCAGGCCCCCAGAGAGTCCTGGGGCACAGAAAGCTGGTCTAGTCAGCCTGGGTCTGGGGTTGGGCTCCATGTGGGTCATTCATAACTGAGGTTGGTGGCACTCTCTGGCATGCAGCCCACATCCTGCACCCTGGGAGCTCTTGGTCACTTGTCCACATCAGCACAGGCTGGGGAGCCGAAGTGCCTGTCTTCATAAAGATGGCAGCAGGTCCCAGGGAGGGGCCTGCCCACGGTCCCTCAGGGAGAGGGAAGGGGCTCTCAGCCCTCCAACGACCAGCCTAGTGCCCAGCATCTGCAGGGAGGATGTGGGCCTGGGTGGGTGGGGACGGGAGATGAGGAAACCTCAGCCAGGCAGAGTCAGCGGCTTACTTCCACCCTTTCTCATCTTCATGCCAAGACAAAGGAAGTGAACTCCTAAATTCCCCTCCTCTGAAATACTGGAGCAGAGATTCAGGATTTAAAGTCCTCATCTCCCTCCCTGGCAGGCGGGGCCACCAGGTCCCGTGCTTGCCAAGTGGTTCCACAGCTGGCTTTTTGGTCCTCTGTAGAGGTGAGAAGAAACTGTACGTGCTCTTCGTCTTCCTCTGGGACCCAGGATTCTGCCCGGTGGGAAGGGCCTGAGCAGGAGGCAGGAGAAAGGGGAGAAAGGGGTACGAGGGGAAGCTGAGCCATCTGTGGCTGGCTTACTGAGCAAGCACAGGGAAGCCGCTTCCCTCATTTGCCTGTATGGGAGGGCAGGTGTTGTGCTTGGTTAATTCACATCCATACAGTCTACATGTTGCTTAAGGAGAGGCAATACGTTCGGAGAAATGCATCTTTAGGCGATTTGGTTGTTGTGTGAACATTATAGAGTGTACTCACACAAACCTAGCTGGGATAGCCTACTACACACCTGGGCTAGCTGGGCTAGCCTGTTGCTCCTGGGCTACAAACCTGTATAGCATGTTTCTGTAGTGAATACTGTAGGCAGTTGTAATGCAATGGCAAGTGCTTGTGTGCCTAAACATAGACAAGGCACAGTAAAAATGCGGTATAAAAAAAGCATAACGAGGTGTGGTGGCTCACTGTGTAACCCCAGCACTTTGGGAGGTTGAGGCAGGAGAATCACTTGAGCCTAGGAGTTTTACCCAGATGGAGACCAGTCTGGACAGCATGGCAAGAGCCCATCTATACAATAATAATAATAATTTTAAAATAGCTGAGCATGTGGCTCACATCTGTAATCCCAGCAGTCTGGGAGGCTGAGGCGGGTGGATCACATGGTCAAGAGATCGAGACCATCCTGGCCAACATGGTAAAACCCCTTCTCTACTAAAAATACCAAAAAAAAAGTAGCTGGGTATGGTGGCACGTGCCTGTAGTCCCAGCTACCAGGGAGACTGAGGCAGGAGAATCACTTGAACTTGGGAGGCGGAGGTTGCAGTGAGCTGAGATCACACCA
>NW_012117910.1:685333-693434 GCF_000951035.1 Colobus angolensis palliatus | reverse complement strand
TTGAAAAACTAAGGCCAAGCAGGGCACAGTGAGTCATGCCTATAATCCTAGCACTTTGGGAGGCTAACGCAGAAGGACTACCTGAGCCCAGGAATTCGAGACCAGCATGGGCAACATGGCAAGACCCCGTCTCTACAAAAAATAAAAATTAGCTGGGCATAGTGGTACACACCTGTGCTCCCAGCTACTCAGGAGGCTGGAGTGAGAGGATTGCTTGAGCTCAGGAGGTCAAGGCTGCAGTGAACTGTGTTTGTGCCACTGCACTCTAGCCTGGGCAACAGAGCAAGACCCTGTCTCAAAAAACAAAAACAAAAACCCACCAAAACTATGACCAGCACGCACAAACTAACACACTAGCCTAGGTCTATACAAGGTCAGATCATCCAGACATCACTAGATGACAGGAACCTTTGAGCCCTATTATAATCTTATAGGACCACCGTCATATATGTGGTTCATCATTGACAAAAATGTTATGCGGTGCATGACTGTATATTCAACACATGCTCTTGTTATCCCTATTTTACCCAGGTGGACATGAAGCACAGAGAGGTGAAGTGCCTTGCCCAATGTCACACAGCTGGGCAATGTGAAACCAGAATTCCAAAAGAAGGTTAGGAGTCCCCACAGGATCCTGGGGAGTTTCCTTGGGCAAAGAGACGCTTTAGCTGAACCCTGAGGGACGGGAGATTTTGCAAGATCCCTTGCAATCCCAGCTGTCTGCGTCGGTGGCCGGGTGTCTGCTGCTGGTGGCAACAGATGTGTGGGCGGGCACGCGAGGCCTGGCCCTGGCTCCTTCCTGACCTGGGGATGGCAGGGTGGGTATGTTGGGCAATGGCCGTGGTTTGCATCTCACTTTCTCAGGCAAGGCCCGGTACTGGGGTTCCAGAGCCAGGCTGCCTCTTATGGGGTACCCAGAGCTGCCTTCCCGGGGGTTGGTCATGGTGCCATGTGGATGTGTGTGCTTCATGGGTGTGTGTGCTGCCTGGGTGACTGTGCTGCAGGGGTGTCTGCAAGCTGCATGGGTGTGTGTACTGCATGGGTGCATTCCGCTTGGGTGTGTGTGGACAGCATTGCCTTCGCAGTGAGTGCAGACCTCTGTGTATATGTGTCTACAGATGAGTCTGTTTTGGCAGGAAGGTGCGCATGTATGTGAGACAGTTTACACACATGTAGAAGTGACGGTGTGTACTCAGACCTCTACTGGAGGTCTGGCTGGCTGTGGCTGTACATGTATCTGCTTACATAAGAACACTGGCTCCCTTTCTGCATGTGTGCCTGCCTGCATATGTGTCTGTGCATCTGTGCATGTGTGTACACATGTGAGTGTTGGTGGGGGGGCCTGTGTTTCTGCAAGTCTGTTTTTCTATGTGTCAGGGCTGGTTTTGTATGTTTCTGAGAGTATGTGCACATGGAGGCATCTTTCATGTTTTTTTTGTTTTGTTTTTTGAGACAGGGTCTCACTCTGTCACCCAGGCTGGAGTGCAGTAGCACGATCTCGGCTCACTGCAACCTCTGTCTCCCAGGCTCAAGCGCTTCTCCTGCCTCAGCCTCCCGAGTAGCTGGGATTACAGGCATGTGCCACCATGCCTGGCTAATTTTTGTATTTTTAGTCAAGTTAGTCACCATGTTAGTCAGGCTGGTCTCGAACTCCTGACCGCAGGTGATCCACACTCGGCCTCCCAAAGTGCTAGGATTACAGGTATGAGCCACAGCGCCCGGCCATCTTTCACGTTTTTGTGTTCACACATATGCCCGTGTGTACCCTCTTGTCTACTTCTCTACCCTGAACCCACATGCCCTCAGGCCTCCCTGCCTCTCCCTGATCAGGGGACATTTGCTGCTGCACTGCCACCTCCCCCAGTGCTGGCTCTAGTGCCCAGCTCTCAGAAGGCCCAGCTCCCCTGCAGTCACCAGTACCCTCTACCTTCCATCTTCCTGCCCTGGATTCCTCAACTTTGGCCTCTCTGGTTTCCCTCCTGTCCGCTCCCTCCTCTCCTTCTCTGTCTCCTTCTGTCTGCAGCCAGAAGCGTGCCTGCCCCTCCTTTCTGCCCACTGTGTCCAGAGCTGCTCAGCCTGGACTCTGCTCAGTCAGCCTACGCTGACACAGAGCCCCCGCACCCTCCCAGCTCTCCAGCCCAGTGCTCCCCCGCAGTCGGCGCCCCATGCTTTCCAGGGGCCGGATTCAGCCACGGGTGTTGTCTCCTCTGTTGCTGCCTTAGACTCCTCGCAGCTTCTCTGCCTCAGTCTCAACCCTAGTGTGTCCTCTCCCTCCCTGATCACAGCCCCCTGCTCACAAGATCTGCCTTTGAGACCTCCCAGCCTGTACCAGCTTTCCAGTCGGCGCCTCCCCATGCTTGTTCTCTCCCAGAGAGGAAAGCCGCCCTCCCAGCTGCCATCAGGCCATGTCCTAATCCAACATGCCTCGGCCTTTGCAACTTAAGTGAGGCTTTTCTGTGTCTGTGAATAAGAGCTCTTAGATAAGTGCACAATAGGCAATAAAACAGGAAGAGCCAGGGGAGGCCCTTGGACTTTCTCCTGCCCCCTTGTCGTCTGACTCACTGTCTTCCAGCCCCCTTGGCTTTCCTGGGGTGGTTGTGTTTTTCAACTCTGCCTTAAAAAAAATTTTTTTTTTTAATTGCAGTGAGCTTCACATAATATATAAAACCAGCCATTTTAAAAATGACTAATTGGGCTGGATGCCAAGCCTGTAATCCCAGCACTTTGGAAAGCTGAGGTGGGTGGATCACTTGTGCTCAGGAGTTTGAGACCAGCCTGGGCAACATGGCAAAACCTCATCTCTACTAAAAGCTAGCCGGGCGTGTTGGCATGTGCCTGTAGTCCCAGCTGCAGGGGGTGGCTTGAGGTGACTTGAGCCCAGGAGGTGGAGGTTGCAGTGAGCTGAGATCACGCCATTGCACTCCAGCCTGGGCAAAGGAGCCAGACCTTGTCTCAAAAAACAAAACAAAACAAAAGCAAAAACAAAAAAATGAATTCGGAGCCCTTTAGTACATTCATAATGTTGCACAACTGTCTATCTATTTCTGAAACATTTTCATGAATCCAAAAAGAAGCCCCATATTCATTAATAGCCACTCCCCATTCCTCTCTCCCCCAGCCCCTGGTGACCACCAGTCTGCATTCTGTCTCTATGGATTTGCCTGTGGTGGATATTTCTTGCAATGGAATTGTGTAATAGATGACTTTTTGCATCTGGATTCTTTGGTTCTGCATATGTATGCTTGTATACATGTGTATGTGTGTCTTTGGGGTTCATCCACGTTGCAGGGTGTGTTAGTGCTCCACTCTTTTTTATGACTGAATAATAGTCCATGGTTTGGGTAGACCACATTTTGTTTCTTTTCTCTTTTTTTTTGAGACGGAGTTTCACTCTTGTTGCCCAGGCTGGAGTGCAGTGGCGCAATCTCGGCTCATTGCAACCTCCACCTCCGGGTTTAAGAGATTCTCTTGTCTTAGCCTCCTGAGTAGCTGGGATTACAGGCGCCCGCCACCATGCCCAGCTAATTTTTGTACTTTTAGTAGAGATGGGGTTTCACCATGTTGGCTAGGCTGATTTTGAACTCCTGACCTCAAGTGATCCACCTGCCTCAGCCTCCCAAAGTGCTGGGATAATAGGCATGAGCCACCACGCCCAGCTGTATTATCTGTTAAAGGCCATTTGGGTTGTTTTCGCCTCTCGGTTACTAGGCTCTGCCTTCTTGACTGTGGAGGCGCCCAGCACTTGTGTTTAATGACACATTATTCTGCCTTCCTTCTGTATATGCTTGTTCTGTGGACAGAGTGTCCTGGCCCTGGCCAGTCACCCTGTATCACCCATTGAATGACCACCAGCAGGCCTTTGGATGGAGCAAGCACTGATGGCCTTCTCTCTCCCTCAGAACTACCTGATTTGTTTCTCTTTTTTGTATCAGAATAAACACCCAGAGTTTCCTTAGTGTCTCTCCGAGAACAGGACGGGGAGGAAAGCCACCTTCCACAGCGCCTGTCCCAGGGCACTTCCCCCAGGTGGTGGTCAGCCTCCCTGGGAGCCCCACCTCTGTGTCCCAGACTTCCCCTTGGGATCAGGGCTGTCATTTGTAGACAGCCCCACTGGGACCCTGGCCTCTTCCCACCATCTTCTGCAGTTGTCTCCTTCTTGGGCAAAGACTCTGAGGTTTTGCGACACTCGCTGTGCCCATGCAGCTGGCACCAAGGGAAGGTTCTGAGTCCAACCACCTTCCTTCCTCCCTGTCCTCCGTGCCTCCTGCCTCTATCTTCGTGCTTGTGTGGGACGAAGGACTCCCAGCTCCAAGTGCCAGAAAACCAGCGCAGCTAGCAAAGAGGGGACCTGTGTCTTGTCCCATGTGGCTGGGACACACCACATGTATGTCCCTGGCTTCAACAGGGATCAGGGCTCAGGGAGACCCCTCAGCCTCCCTGGCTGCGCTGGCCACATTCTTGTCCGCTCTGCAGGACCCCCCACCTCCGCCTGTGAGGCTGGGGAAGGTGGTTTTCCATAGCGGCAGATTGGTGATATCTCAGCCATGTGACAGACGTATGCTTCCTGAGTCTGACGTCATCTCAGGGAAGGATTCTGATTGGTCCTGTTCAGGACACAGGTGCATTGCTACACCACAAAAGCGAAGGTGAGTCAGGTACTCCTTTCTGTGGCCTGGGGTGAGAAATGGGTGGTCCATCGATGGGTCTTCCAGACCCTTCCATGTGCCGGGTGTTGGCCCTTGTATGCACATGTGTGAGCGTGTGCGTTTACTCACCCTTCAAAACCTGGCTATAAAAAGACATTCGGTGCAGGTTCATTTGACCAGAAGCATTTTCCTTCTCTCTACTTTATCCTCCACACCTAGCCTGTGCCCAACACACACAGTGGGTACTCAAATATAGGTCAAATGACAGACTGAGAACTCACTGTGATTTGTCTGTTTTTGCAAAAGGTAGGACTGCCCCTTTCCATGAAGACCAATCTCTTTCTCTCAGACCATCAGGTGCTGCTCGTGTGGAATTCATTCTGAAGCGAACTCTTTAAAAGAAGTACCAGTGGCTTTTTCTTTTTTAGTCAATTTTCCAGGAAAGTGCTGAACTCTGCAGTGAGTGAAAGAGCAGATTTTGATTTCCCTTTAAACAAAATTATCACAAAAGAGAAACTCAGCATCTTTGAAATTGAAGTTTCCCAGAAACAGAATCACATGCTCTGATGGACTGTGATTGATAGAGCTCTGATTTCTTTGGGAGAGGGGACCGGGAGAATGCATGGAAAAGGGTCTGAGAGCTTGTTCCTGCCCACAGCGAGATGGCCCTGCACTTCCAGAGGCCTGGCTCTGGGTTCACCAGATGTGGGACAGGGACACCTCTGGGTCCTGGCAGCCTGGGAACCACAGTTCACCTTTCCCCAGGCTTCTAAAGATGGCTCCAGCTATATGGCTGTGCATTCATCGGTTCACCAAGAATGTATAGAGAACTGCCGCCCGCGGTGGCTCATGCTGTAATCCCAGCACTTTGTGAGGTCGAGGCGGGTGGATCACTTGAGGTTGGGAGTTCAAGACCAGCCTGACCAACATGGAGAAACCCCATCTCTACTAAAAATACAAAATTAGCCGGGGTAATGGCGCATGCCTGTAATCCCAGCTACTCGGGAGGCTGAGGCAGGAGAATCACTTGAACCCAGGAGGTGGAGGTTGCAGTGAGCCGAGATCGCGCCATTACACTCCAGCCTGGGCAAAAAGAGTGAAACTCCATCTCAAAAAAAAAAAAAAAAAATGTATGGAGAGCCTATTACATTCTGGGGGCTTTGCTGTGCTCTGGAGAGGCAATGGGGGTAGGGGCCACAACCACAGTATACACCCTCTGAGAGTTTCCAGTCTGGCTGGAGAGGCAACCTCGTAGTTGTAAAAATGTACACCTCTGAAGAGCATGGTGTGGAGGGATACATGATACTCTGGGAGGGTCCCAGGAGGTGGGTGGGGACCAGCCTGGGGTGAGGAAGGTCAGGGAGGTATTCCCTGAAAAGGTGCAGTGTGGACTGGATGTTGATGTCTAGGTGGCAGGTCACAGGTAGGGTGCTCAGGAAGTGGAATGGCATGTGCAAAGGCCCTGAGGTGACAGCTGCTCCTGGAAGGACTGAGGAAGGCCAGAGAAAGAGGCAGGCAAATGAAAGGTACTAGTGAGGCTGAGAGGTGGGCAGGACCTGGTGGCCATGGTAATGACTTTGGCCTTATCAGAATGGGAATGGGAAGACAGGGACTGTTTAAGCAGAGGGAATGGACCCGACTGTGTTGTATGAGCCCCTCCCTAGGGGCCACAAGAGCAACAAAGCCCAGTGGGATGCCATCACCCCTCACTCCGCATCTTCCTCCCTCCCTGTCAGACTTCCAGCCACACCTGCCATTCTCTAAACTAGGCCTGTGCCGTCCTGCGCCCAGGCTGGCCTCCCACTGTGACAGGGAATCTCCTCCCTCCGCTGGCTCCTTTTCCAAACTGTTGTTTTTGCTTTCCTCAAGCCACTTGGCAACATCAGTTCTGGACAACCCACTGGGCATGCGGGTCGATCTTGTGGCTCTAGGAGGGGTGCCTGGGCTCCAGTGTGCCTTTGCTGCCTCCCAGGTCTCTGCCTCCCAGGCCTCAGCTTCACCATCTGCAGGACAAAATAATGATACTTTTCTGCTAAAGTGGTTGCAAGGATTCAATGCTTAGGACCGGGACCAGTACACAGGGGTTGCTCCAGAAATGTTCCCGATAATGATGACCTCATTCACCCAAACATTTTTGGCCAGACTCTGACGTTTCAAAATAGGCATGGTATGTTGTCATCAAGAGAAAAGTCAGACTAGACTTCCTTATCCTTGTTTGATGCTGAGGGTTGTTTTTGGTTAGCATAGTATTTCAGTGCTTAGAGCCGCTAGGGGGCTCTGCCTGGCTCTATAGGGTTGTGGGCACTCTATGGTCATCTCACATGTCCCCTCATCTCAGGACAGGATCCCGGGCTCAAAGAGAGCACCAGGCCAGTCAGAGAGTAGACAGTGGTGGGGCCTTGTCTGAGGGCCTATGGATTCAGTTGCCGTGACGCAGACAGTTGGAGGTTACTGCACAGAACAGGGTTCCTTCTCCTACACCTGTGGGTGGACACTGCAGGTCCCAGAAGAACTCCGTGGATGTTGCAAGCCAAGGGATCCCCCCCGATCCCAATGTAACCTCGATGACCTTCTGGGGAGGGTGCTTGGTGGCTCCTTGTTCACCCTGGGGTTTATGTAACACCGCCTTTCCCAATCACCCTCAAAGCCACCGTGTGACATAAGCAAATGCCCGTCTTCGTCTGCCCCGGCGGCTGGTGGGTAAGTGTGACCAAGCACCTGCTCCAATGTGCCAGGCGCTCACGTGCTCACCTCATTGCATTTTGCTGACTGTCCTAAGGTGCATTTGCTACTGCATTTGAAAACATTCAGATGCAACTCACCTACCATCAAATGTATCATTTTAAAGTGTATGATTTGGGGGTTTTGGGTATATTCACATGGTTGTGCAACCATCGCCACTATGTAATTCCAGAATATCTTCATGACCTCCAAGGAAACCTCGTGCCCATTAGCAGTCTCTCCCCAGCCCTGGATGCCCCAGCCCCCGGCAGCCACTGGTGTATTCTCTGTGTCTCTCCGTGTGCCTATTCCCGACATTTCCCACAGCAGAATCATACAACATGTGGCCTTTTGTGTCTGGCTTGTTTCATGCAGCATCATGGTTTCAAGGTTCATGCATGTTGTGGCACGTGGCAATGCCTCATTCCTTTTTGTGACTTAATATCCCTTTGTATGGATAGAACACATTTTGTTTAACCATTTTCTATTGACAGACATTTGGGCTGTTTCCACTGTTTGGCTATGCTGAATAATTGCTCCTGTGAACATTTGCAAGTTTTTGTGTGGATGTACGTTTCTTTGTTTCCTTCCTTCCTTTCTTCCTTCTTTCCTTCCTTCCTCCCTCCCTCCCTCCCTCCTTCCTTCCTCCCTCCCTTCCTCCTTCCTTCCTCCCTCCCTTCCTCCTCCCTCCCTCCCTCTCTTCTTCTTGCCCTCTCTGCTTCTCTCTCTCTCTC
>NW_012117910.1:682572-684633 GCF_000951035.1 Colobus angolensis palliatus | reverse complement strand
TTTTTTTTTTTTTTTTTTGAGACAGCGTCTCGCTCTGTCACCCAGACTGGAGTGCAGTGGCAGCCTGTCTTGGCTCGCTGCAACCTCTGCCTCCCAGGTTCAAGCAATTCTCCTGCTTCAGCCTCCCGAGTAGCTGGGACTACAGGCGACCGCTACCGTGCCTGCATAATATTTTGTACTTGTAGTAGAGATGGGATTTCACCATGTTGGCCAGGCTGGTCTCAAACTCCTGGCCTCAAGTGATCTGCCCGCCTCAGTCTCCCAAAGTGCTGGGATCACAGGCGTGAGCCACTGCACCCGGCCTCTGTGTTTAACCATTTGCAGAACTGCCAAACTGTTTTCCAATTTGGCGGCACCATTCATTGTAGAGTCCCACAAGCAATGCCCCAGGGTTCTCATTTCTCCATCTCCTCGCTAGACGTGTGATCATCTACCTTTGATTATAGCCACCCTAGTGGATGTGAAATGGCTTCTCATCATGGTTTTGATTTGCATTTCCCTGGTGTTGAGCATCTTTTCACGTGCTTGTTGGCCATTTGTATATATTTTTATTTTTTTTTGAGAAATGTCTATTAAAATCCTTTGCCCATTTTTAAATTGGATTGCTTGTCTTTTTCATTGTTGTTCAGTTCTGTCATTGCTGTTTAAAAAGAGGAAACCAAGGCTCAGAAGGGGGATATGACTGGTCCAGGGACACTGGGCTCACAGGCCGATTGAGATGGAACTTGGGTTGATCTCCACCTCCCTCCCAGCAGATTGGGGGCCACCTTCTCTCCCCACTGGAGCACCTCTCCCCAGCCTCCAGTTTTGGCCTGGCTCTGCCAGGCCATCTCAGGTTCTGTCCTTGCATTTAAAGGGGTAGGGCCCCCATAGCCAGAGGGTGAGCCGGAAAGCGAGGAAGCAGCAGTTCTGAGGAACCAAGCTGGTCCTCTCTTCCTCTCCAAATCACGCGGGCCTGGCTGACGTGGCCCGGGAAGAGGGGACAGCCCGGGTCCTGTGGTTGGGGAGCCTATTTATACTGGCTGGGCCATGTTGCAAGCTTTTCCTGCTGGTGAGAGGGACGTCATTGATTGCTGACCTCACCAGAAATGCTGACGCATCTTTCCTCACGCTTGGCTGGGATGGTCACCTCCAGGTCACTCCCTGTCCTCCTGTGTATCACTGCACTCTGGATGCTCTGTTGGTGGCCCCAGCCCCTGTGCCCTCCAGTCATGCCCTCCTCTTGCAGGCTGCATGGACCGAATGCTGTCTCCCCCGAACTCATGTGTTGAAGTCCCCCCGAACCCATGTGTTGACGTCCTAACAATAGTGTGTCAGAACGTGACTGTATTTGGAAGTTGAGCCTTTAAAGAAGTAATCAAGGGCCGGGTGCGGTAGCTCACGCCTATAATCCCAGCACTTTGGGAGGCCACGGCGGGCAGATCACTTGAGGCCAGGAGTTTGAGACCAGCCTGGCCTACATGGTGAAACCCCGTCTCTCCTAAAAAATACAAAAATTAGCTGGGCATGGTGGTGGGCACCTGTAGTCCCAGCTACTCGGGAGGCTAAAGCAGGAGAATTGCTTGAACCCGGGAGGCAGAGGTTGCAGTGAGCCGAACTGGCGCCACTGCACTCCAGCTTGGGTGACAGAGTGAAACTCCATCTCAAAAAAAAAAAAAAAGTAATTAAGGTAAAATCGGCCAGGTGTGGTGGCACATACCTGTAATCCCAGCTATTCTGGAGCTAAGGCAGGAGGATTGCTTAAGGCCAGGAGTTCAAGGCTGCAGTGAGCTATGAAAGCACCACTGGACGCTTAAGCCTGGGCAACAGAGCAAGACCTTGTCCTGGAAAAAAAAAAAAAAAAGGAATAATTAAGCTAAAATGAAGTCACTGAGTGGGCCCTAATCCAATCTGAATGGTGTCCTCATAAGAAGAAGCAAGGCCAAGCGTGGTGGCTCACTTCTGTAATCCCAGCACTTTGGGAGGCTGAAGCAGGTGGATCACCTAAGGTTAGGAGTTTGAGATCAGCCTGGACAACATAGCGAAACCCTGTCTCTACTAAAAATACAAAAATTAGCCGGG